>NC_086173.1:156754877-157057908 GCF_023053635.1 Elgaria multicarinata webbii
TGTGGCCACTGCAGAAAAAACCCTGTTTCGTGGACTCACCCATCCAACTGCAGTCAAAAGTGAGAAAGGCCTGACTTTCCTGATCTTAACGTGCAGGCAGGCTAGTAAAGGCGAGGGTGGCCCTTCAACTAATTTGGCCCCAAACTATTTAAGGCTTTAAAGGTCAAAACCAGAACTTGAAACTGGGTGCCCAATTTCACCTGACGCAGGATTTATTTATTTATTTATTTATTTATTACATTTTTATACCGCCCAATAGCCGAAGCTCTCTGGGCGGTTCACAAAAATTTGCCCCAACACCACTGGAACCACTTTAAAACTGAGTCTCCTAAGACCAACTATAAAGAAAAATTATAGCTACATATGTTGGATAGACATTATATGATCTGATGGCTTCACCCCCATCAACGTTCTGCACCAGCTGGTCTTTGGAACATCTTCAAATTCAGCCCTGTGTACAGCGCATTACAGTAGTCTAGCCTGTATGTTACTATGCATAGATTATCCAGGCAAGATCTTTCCTCTTCAGATCGAGCTGCTGCTGGCGTACCATCCTAATCTGGTAAAACACACTCCTGGACACCGTAGCCACCTGGGCTTCCCTAATTAGCACCGAGTCCAGGTGGATTCCCAGACTATACCATTGGTCTTTTAGGAGGATTGTATCGAAGACCAGCTGTAAACCTCTATCTAGTGTAGCTGATTTCCCAACCTACGGTACCTCCGTCCTGTCTGGATTAAGCATTAGGTTGTTCACCTTCATCCATTCAAAACAGCCTCCAGACACTGGTTCAAGAGTTCCACATACTGATTGAACCTCAGCCCAAACCTCTGGATGACTTCCCCCAGCGGTTTCACGTACATGTTAAAAAGGATGGGGGGGGGGACACAAGATGGAGCCTTCCAGCACCCTACAGGCTCACATCAATAGGGTGGAGCAGAAGTGCCCCAACACCACTGGAACCACTTTAAAACTGAGTCTCCTAAGACCAACTATAAAGAAAAATTATAGCTACATATGTTGGAATAAATCAATTTCAATACATGCCAAAGAAATGTATATACACACACACGTATATAGATACAGCTTTCTAAGAACTCTACATAAACTTCAACAAAGGCAGACCAAATAGGCATATACGTATCCATTTGTAATTATCGTCTATATGCCACCCATAGAAATTTTGAAAGTGCTGTAATGTCCTCAGTCCACTGCATTAAAGGTGAGCATTTTTCCTTCTAATGCCGTAGTATCAGTCTTTTAGCTGTCAAAAAGGCGTGGGGGAATCCATTTGTGCTGAACATGTGTTAACATCCAGTAAGCCCAGAGATAATTTAAGATATGTACATCAGTGAATATTAGAGTGTTCCAATATAAAATTTATCCGTATAATAAGCTCCACCCAAAGAAGCAGCAACTATTGGGCATCACTATTGAGTCTAAACATGCATGGGATTGTGCCCTACGTAAGCTAAAAATAAAAATACAAGTTAAAATGTCTAAATGAATAAGAACATTTTGACCTAATACCAAAAAGGTCAAGTGCAGGCACCATATGGGTCTCTTTAAGTGCAGCCATTCTATAACTGGGGTGACATGGTTGAGAAAGCCCTTCAATCAAATGCTAAATATCATACCTCTGATAAAGGAAAAATATGGAGAAACTCTCTGTTTAGTAAAACGTGGAGCCAGGAAATTAGAAGTAGTTGCTGATGCCGTAACTGACGTGCCTTGTGACCGGTGAGGTTATTGTGCAATGTCACAAATTGTGCTTGATTATGACTTACCCTCCATGCACCCACCCTTTTGTTTGGACTTTCAGGCCTAGATCTACGTGAGGGGGCAGAGTGTCTGAGATCAGCACTCAAAAAAAACCCCCAAAGAGGCTTGGAAATCAGATCTATTTTGTAGCATATAATCCCAGGCAACTAATAAAAATGTCCTGTATTGCCTTACGAAGCATCTGGGCTCTACTGCTTTGCTAAATGACTCTTCCTGTGGGTTGACTCATGTGTGCTTGTTGGATTCATCAGTAGCCGTCATGCAGTAACATGTAGTGTTGTCTGATGTTGTGGAATCACATTTCATAATGAAAGGAATATGCAATTCACGTAGAATCCACTAGATTCAATTTATATGGTTATTGCCCTGTGCAAAGTCTTTTTGCAATCCAAGCATCTTTATAATTTCTCCCCTATATGAGTGCACTGATGAGAAATAGCTTATGACTGAAGCTCTTTATATACTCCAAACAATGATGTTGTTCTCCCCTATATGAGTTCTTTGATGAGAAGTTAGATATTTCTTCTGACTGAAGCCCTTTCCACACTCCAAACAGTGATATGGTTTCTCCCCTGTGTGAGTTCTTTGATGATTAGTAAGATATTTCTTCTGACTAAAGCTCTTTCCACACTCCAGACAATGATATTGTTTTTCCCCTGTGTGAAACCTTTGATGACAAGTTAGAGTTACTTTATGACTAAAGCTCTTTCCACACTCCAAACAATGATATGGTTTCTCCCCTGTGTGAGTTATTTGATGAGAAGTGAGATGTCTCTTCTGGCTGAAGCTCTTTCCACACTCTAAACAATTATATGGTTTCTCCCCTGTGTGAGTTATTTGATGAGAAGTGAGATGGGTTTTCTGACTGAAGTTCTTTCCACACTCCAAACAATGATATGGTTTATCCCCTGTGTGAATTCTTTGATGAGACATTAGATATTTCTTCTGACCAAAGCTCTTTCCACACTCCAAACAATGATATGGTTTTTCCCCTGTGTGAGTTCTTTGGTGAGAAGTGAGTGTTGTCTTCTGACTGAAGCTCTTTCCACATTCTAAACAATGATATGGTTTCTCTCCTGTGTGAGTCCTTTGATGAGTAGTAAGATATTTCTTCTCACTGAAGCTCTTTCCACACTCCAAACACTGATATGGTTTCTCTCCTGTGTGGAATCTTTGATGAGAAGTGAGAGTTATTTTATGACTGAAGCTCTTTCCACACTCCAAACAATGATACTGTTTCTCCTGTATGTGAGTTCCTTGATGAGATGTGAGATGGTTCTTCTGAGTGAAGCTTTTTCCACATTCCAAACAATGATATGGTTTTTCCCCTGTGTGTGTTCTTTGATGAGAAGTAAGAATTATCTTCTGACTGAAGCTCTTTCCACACTCCAAACAGTGATATGGTTTCTCGCCTGTGTGAGTTCTTTGATGACAAGTAAGAGTTCTCTTTTCACTGAAGCTCTTTCCACACTCAAAACATTGATATGGTTTCTCCCCTGTGTGAGTTCTTTCATGTGAAGTGAGATATTTCTTTTGACTAAAGCTCTTTCCACACTCCAAACAATGGTATGGTTTTTCTCCTGTGCCAATTTTTTGATGACAAGTGAATGTGTTATTCTCACTGAAACTCTTTCCACACTCCAAATAATGATATGGTTTTTCCCGTGTATGTAATCTTTGATGACAAATGAGAATTATTTTACGACTGAAGCTCTTTCCACACTCCAAACAATGATATGGTTTCTGCCTTGTGTGGATTCTTCGATGAGATGTGAGATATGTTTTATGAGGGAAGCTCTTTCCACACTCAAGACAATTATATGGTTTCTTCAGTACGTGGATTTTGTAACGCATTTTAACCTTTGATTCAGAATTGAAAGTTTTTCTACGCAAATGGAACCTCTTCTTTTCCTCTCTTTTATGCATTTTTTCTTGGACTGTGATGTTATGGTAATCATTGCCCTGAGAAGAATAAGAGTTGTTCCTCGTATTGGGTTTTGCTTCAATTTTCCTTCTCTTCTGTTTGCTATTTTTACACTTGTCTCTTTGTGGTGACGTCCCATATGTTTCCCTCTTCTCCGCTTCCCACATGTCAGCTGCTGGAATGAAGACAAGAAGTTGGTAAAAGCCAGAGTTACTAATAGAATTAACCCCCTCCCTGCCCCTCAATTACTGAGTTTGATAAAAGGGAGAACTGAAAAAACTTTGATGGGATGCCGTTCTTTCCAGGTGTTTTAACTGTCTTGGTTGACTGGCATTAACTGACTGTAAGTGTAGTACAATGAACTTTCTGAACTTGGGACCTACTCTTATTTTCTGAAAATAGGACCACATGACATTCTGATTAACAAACTAGCTAAAAGTGGGGTAGATGGAACAACTATTAGGTGGATCCACAGTTGGCTACAGAATCGGACTCAAAGAGTGCTTATCAATGGAACCTTCTCAAACTGGGGAGAGGTAACAAGTGGGGTACCGCAGGGCTCAGTCCTGGGCCCAGTGCTCTTCAATGTTTTTATTAATGATTTGGACGAGGAGGTGCAGGGAACGCTGATCAAATTTGCAGATGACACAAAATTGGGTGGGATAGCTAATACCCCAGAAGACAGAAACAAACTTCAAAGTGATCTTGATAGGCTGGAATGCTGGGCTGAAAACAACAGAATGAAATTGAATAGGGATAAATGCCAAGTTCTACATCTAGGAAATAGAAACCAAATGCACAGTTACAAGATGGGGGATACTTGGCTCAGCAATACTACAAACGAGAAGGATCTTGGAATTGTTGTAGATCACAAGCTGAATATGAGCCAACAGTGTGATATGGCTGCAAGAAAGGAAAATGCTGTTTTGGGCTGCATTAATAGAAGTATAGCTTCCAAATCACAGGAGGTACTAGTTCCTCTCTATTCGGCCCTGGTTAGGCCTCATCTAGAGTATTGTATCCAGTTCTGGGCTCCACAATTCAAGAAGGATGCAGACAAGCTGGAGCGTATTCAGAGAAGGGCAAGCAGGTTGATCAGAGGTCTGGAAACAAAGCCCTATGAAGAGAGGCTGAAAGAACTGGGCATGTTTAGCCTGGAGAAGAGAAGATTGAGGGGAGACATGATAGCACTCTTCAAATACATATTTTATTTATTTATTTATTACATTTTTATACCTCCCAATAGCCGAAACTCTCTTGAAAGGTTGTCACACAGAGGAGGGCCAGGATCTCTTCTCGATCCTCCCAGAGTGCAGGATGCAGAATAATGGGCTGAAGTTACAGGAAGCCAGATTCTGGTTGGACATCAGGAAAAACTTCCTGACTGTTAGAGCAGTATGACAATGGAACCAGTTACCTAGGGAGGTTGTGGGCTCTCCCACACTAGAGGCCTTCAAGAGGCAGCTGGACAACAATCTGTCAGGGATGCTTTAGCTGGATTCCTGCATTGAGTAGGGGGTTGTACTCAATGGCCTTGTAGGCCCCTTCCAACTCTTCTATTCTATGATTCTATGACTTATAGGCCCCATTCTGACAACATGCTAAACCATGCTGCTTAAACACAAAATGATTAACGGAATGCATGTTGCTTCTTTTGTGTTGTAGTTTTCTAATATTTTGTATTGATATCTCACCAGTATTAGTTCCTATATAGATTTTCTTATTTATTTATTTTATTTTTATTTATATATTGCATTTGTTTACCCCATAGCCGAAGCTCTCTCGGCAGTTCACATAAGATAAAACATTTAAGAACAATATACAAAAATTAAAAACTACAAAAACATGCAAAATGCATATACAATTAAAACCACTGTAACAACTTTAGAAACGATGAACCCCAAAAACAGACCAAGGCTCATTACATATTGCTAAATGCCTGGGAGAAGCGAAAAGTCTTGACCTGGCGCCGAAAAGATGACAATGTCGGCACCAGGCAGGCCTTGCCAGGGAGATTGTTCCACAGTTGGGGGGCCACGACAGAGAAGGCCCTCTCTCTTGTTGCCACCCTCCGAGCTTCCCTCGGAGTAGGCACCTGGAGGAGGACCTTAGATGTTGAACATAGTATTCGGGTAGTGTTCTTCAATGGAAAGGCAGGAATATAAATGTTTTAATAAATAAAAGTAAACAAAGATTTCATCATCACCAGATCACTTCTTTCTTTATTCTTGTAAGCCGCCTTGGGAAGGCCTCTGCCCTGAAAGGCGGCCAAGAAACATTTCAAATAAAGAATAAACGAATACACAATAGAACTCCATATGGCCCCTTCATTTATGCCTTGAAACATATCTGTTCTGGGCTGCCTTTCCCTAATCAGTGTTTTGCTGCTGGCGGTTTTGGAGACTCCTGTCTTAACGTATCCTCTAAAAATGTTTGTGGTATGTTTGAGGCCTGTATCTTTAAACTGCGGTCTTAAATTAGCTTTTAATCATACGATGATTTTAATATATTTAAATTTATCTTACTTTCTTTTTGAACATCATTTTTTGAGCGTTATGCCATAAAAGGCAGACCCAAAACAACAAAACCACGGAGCAATGTTATGGGAATGTAATTTCAGGGGACCGAATGGCGAAAAAAATCTTCCTCGTTGTTAGTGCATTTGGAACCCGATATTGTCATTACGAGGGAGCCTTACTGAGAGAGGCCACGATCCTACGGTTCTCCTCCATGGTTTGCCTGTGCAGGGCTCTCTGGTCAGGATCCAGCAAGGCCCACTCCTCCTCTGTGAAGCACACGGCAACCTCCTCAAAAGCTACCAGAGCCTGGATGGAAAAAAGAAAACATTTCCATCTCAAGGATAGCGGAAAGTGAGGTAGCTAGACATTACACTGCAGAATTTAAACTTGTTTACAGTAAAAAGCAGCTGCTGGGGGTGGGAAAACTGGGGGTGGGGGGAAACAGCTCTGGCCATCCTGTCCTGCTTGCAGGCTTTCCAAGAGGCAACTGGTCAGCCACTGTGAGAATCATTCTCCATTCGGCCCTGGTTAGGCCTCATCTAGAGTATTACGTCCAGTTCTGGGCTCCACAATTCAAGAAGGACGCAGACAAGCTGGAGCGTGTTCAGAGGAGGGCAACCAGGATGATCAGGGGTCTGGAAACAAAGCCCTATGGAGAGAGACTGAAAGAACTGGGCATGTTTAGCCTGGAGAAGAGAAGATTGAGGGGAGAAGCCAAATTCCAGCTGGACATCAGGGAAAACTTCCTGACAGAGCAGTATGACAATGGAATCAGTTGCCTAGGGAGGTTGTGGTCTCTCCCACCCTAGAGGCCTTCAAGAGGCAGCTGGACAAGCATCTGTCAGGGATGCTTTAGGGTGGATTCCTGCATTGAGCAGGGGGTTGGACTTGATGGCCTTGTAGGCCCCTTCCAACTCTGCTATTCTATGATTCTATGAATCAGGATTCTGGAACAGAGGGGCCTTTGGTCCAATCCTGCAGGGCTCTCAGTATGGTCTTAGCTTTGCCAGAAATAAATGGAAGGAGAGGGATGTATCCTGGCCTAGGAGGCAAGGAGGGGATAAAGGCACCCTGGCTCCTCCCTACTTACTGTATATTCCCAGTGATTCTTCCCCGTACCTGATCCGGCTCCACTCCATCACAAAGAAAACGAGATGGCCAAGTATCCATTACCAGCATCATTCCAGCCCCTGCGAGAGAAAGATGATGGGAAGCCAGTTTTATATATTAGTCACAGAGACAATCAGGATGATCAGGGGTCTGGAAACAAAGCCCTATGAAGAGAGACTGAAGGAACTGGGCATGTTTAGACTGGAGAAGAGAAGACTGAGGGGAGACATGATAGCACTCTTCAAATACTTAAAAGGTTGTCACACAGAGGAGGGCCAGGATCTCTTCTCAATCCTCCCAGAGTGCAGGACACGAAATAACGGGCTCAAGTTACAAGAAGCCAGATTCCGGCTGGACATCAGGAAAAACTTCCTGACTGTTAGAGCAGTATGACAATGGAACCAGTTACCTAGGGAGGTTGTGGGCTCTCCCCCACTAGAGGCCTTCAAGAGGCAGCTGGACAACCACTTGTCAAGGATACTTTAGGGTGAATTCCTGCATTAAGCAGGGGGTTCGACTCGATGGCCTTATAGCCCCCTTCCAACTCTGCTATTCTATGATTCTATGACTGAGATTACCATCCTAATCTCCTGGGAAATAAGCCCCTTGGAACAGAAAAAGTCTTCCTTCCCAGTAAAATGGGTAGAATTGCACTGGAAGTGATGGTAAGTCTCAATATAGCTGGGCATTACAAGATGTCTCATTTGTATTTGGAGAATTCAGTTGGGTAAAAATGCATGTTTCCCCCACAAAATACTCAATGGTGGTGGTGGTGGTGAATAAATGCAGCCCAACGATCTCTTGCATACTCCAGAGAGCAAGACCAGGTTGACATTCACCAACCCCGAAATTAACCCTTACCCTGCAAAGAGACACATCCGTCAACCTCTTGCTTGATCTCTGTTTGCGGGAGGCTCTGCCCAGTGTTTGATGGAGCCTTCTCTGATGCAGCGAAATCTGGCGTTACTTCTGCAAACAGACACTGTAACTGAAAGAGCAACAAGATCTAAGACACAGAATGAGAAGAAGGAATAGAAAAAGAGTGAAAGAGGCAAAAATGTATAGGAATATCCCCCCTCCTGGGGCGATTTCCAGAATGGGCAACTAGTAGAGTTTTCAGACATCCTCCCTCCCTTTCCTGCCCCCTGGGATGCAATGCTCTCACCTGCTGCTGCTCTTGCTGCCTCTGGTCCTCTGCCTGGCTCAGGAGGAAGCCTTCTGCCAGGGCCACCGCCTGGGAACTGGTCTCCGCTCCGCATTCCCTCACCCAGCTTGCCATCTCCGCTGGCAGGATGGTCAGGAACTGCTCCAGGATCACCAGGTCCAGGATTTGGTTTTTCGTGTGTTGCTCCAGCTTCAGCCACTGATGGGAAAGACTGTGGAGTTGGTTGCAAACCTCTCGGGGTCCCTCAGCCTCCTGGTAGCAGAACTGCCTGAAACGCTGGCGCTGCACCTCTGAGCTAACCGTGTCCTCACCCTGGATCATCTGCACTGTTCTTTCCCAGAATTCTCCACTGCTCTCGGTCTTAATGGCACCAGGGTCTCTCTTTAGTTTGGGGCCAGCTAAGCCCTGCTCTGCCATCTTTGATCCGTGTTCCAAGGATGTCTCCAAGGGGGCTGAAGAAACTCTTCCCTCTTCTGTAACTGGGCAAAGATTGCTGTGTAAAACAGTGCAGCTAAGGTTCTGTAAAGGCAAGACATTGATTCTGTTAAAGAACATTCAGTGCAAGACGAGACGTGCAGAACTCCAGCTTATAAGCAGGTCTTGTCTCGGAAGGTCTGGGGAAGGGGGAGGAGGAATCCTTCACCTCAGCCACAGAAGAAAAGCCCTTCACTGGCTTGAGTTGTGAAATGTCTCAATTCCCTTCTCTCCTCACGCCCCCCCCGCTAGCCATTCACCCCCTAAAATTACATACCCATAGCATTTCCCAATTATTTTGTGAGGTATCCTGCCTCAGTAGACGGAGGCTCCATTCCTAACTTGCAAACGTTCTCACAGAACCGCATCCTACTTCTGAGAAGACCATAAATGTATCCAACAGAAACGGACACTTTGGGGCTAAATTTGAGATCCTAGTGATATAGGCTGGGATACAAATCTTTTAATAAATAAATAAATAAATAAATAAATAAATAAATAAATAAACAAACTGTGACCCACCACTTGAGGTTTACATTCTTCCTCGTCAAGATTTTTAGCATGTTTTTTATTTTATTTTATTTCCCCTCCATAATAATAATAATAATAATCCTTCTCCTTCTAGAAAGAACCCCTCTCTTGCTGCCTCTCAGTGCAGGCCTGCATCACAACATTGGCACAAGAACCTTTGCTGCCTTTAGCAACAACTACCACCAGCGCTGCACCGCTCTGCCACCCGGTAGTAAAATGTCAATAATAGTTATTTGAATAACTAAGAATTTGTTCCCCTTTCTGGGCTCCCAAAATCTTGGCAGGGCCAGCCTTTGCTTTTGTCACACCAGCAAACACAGCAGAGAACGAAGGGAGCGTCTCAGCCCCAGGCAGAATTGCATCAGGGGACCCACATTTGCAAAGGGGGAGGGGGGGAAACAGGGCTCCCGATTCAAGGGGGGGAGAAAGGATTTCAGTCAATGCAGAGCAGATTAATCAGTGAATCAGTTTGATAAATTGACTCAGCTCTAAATGTCTCTCCTGCTCCCCATTTGCCAAATCAAAGGGGCCACCTGGTCGGCTGAACGGAGTCGATAATATTGCGGGGGTGGGGGGAACCCAAGTGGATCAGCTATACAGGTCACCTTGCTATAGGGTAGGGTGACCATATGAAAAGGAGGACAGGACTCCTGTATCTTTAACAGTTGTATTGAAAAGGGAATTTCAGCAGGTGTCCATTGTATGCATGCAGCACCTGGTGAAATTTGCTCTTCATCACAATAGTGAAAGCTGCAGGAGCCCTGCCCTCTTTTGTATCTGATCACTCTAGTATAGCACTTGTAGCTTTAACTGTTGTGATGAAGAGGGAATTTCTGCAGGTGCTGCATGCATACAAAGGACACCTCCTGAAATTCTCTTTTCTATATATCTGTTAAAGATACAGGAGCCCTGTCCTCCTTTTCATATTGTCACCCTACTATAGGGAAAAATGGAGGGGGGAATCCAGCTCCCTCCCCCATGACGTGAAATCAGATCCCCCCTCTGACACTTTGGGGCTATATCTGAGCATCTCCCTTCGAGTCTTCCCACCTCTGTCCTGCCCCCCATACCCCTTCCCTGAAGCTTAGGGGCCCTCCTCACCCCAATGCACAAGCCTGAGTGGGTCTCACCTGATCCCCCAAATGAGGCGCCAATGCAGCACCTGGAGGAAACTCAAACTCCCCTTTCCTTCTGGAGGAATAAGGTAGGACAGGAAGCAGCTGGGGGGGGGGAGGAAGTGCACTTCCTGTGGAGGGCATGGCCCCTGCCTTCATCCCCAAATCCCTTTCCTCTCTAGGAATCTAGTTGAATCCTTTAACCCTTAGAAGGCCGAGCAGCGCGATCCTCTCTTAAGAGTAAACTAGGTGACCATGTTTTGGGTAGAAAACCCAGTTATAGGCCTGCCGCCTCCAGTCGGCTGTGCGGCAGCTCCATCTAAGGGGGATGGCGTGGACAGACCCCTCCCTCAGGGGGCTATGGGGTGGGCCGTGGGGCTAGGTGTGCCAGCAGGTGTGTCTTCACTCAGGTGTGGCGTAGGGTGACCATATGAAAAGGAGGACAGGGCTCCTGTATCTTTAACAGTTACATAGAAAAGGGAATTTCAGCAGGTGTCATTTGTATATATGGAGAACCTGGTGAAATTTCCTCTTCATCACAACAGTTAAAGCTGCAGGAGCTATACTGTGACCAAATTTAAAAGAGGGCAGGGCACCAGCAGCTTTAACTGTTGTGATGAAGAGGAAATTTCACCAGGTTCTCCATATATACAAATGGCACCTGCTGAAATTCCCTTTTCTATGTAACTGTTAAAGATACAGGAGCCCTGTCCTCCTTTTCATATGGTCACCCTAAATAAAACAAAAAGATCGTTTTAAGAAGGATTGGCAAAAATATATAGAATATATGAAGAAAGAAAAGAACAACTCTGGCAGAAGCCTATAGGACTCTGGGATTCCTGAAAGGAAGTAGTGCTAAAAAATAATATAAAATAAAACAGAAGAGAGAAGGAAAAATGATATACCATCCTAGGAAGAGAAATGGGTAATCTATGGGAGATGGACCAGGCTGGGGGAGGGAATAGGGTAAGGGGATAAAAGGTGAAACTTGAAAGGAAAATAATTTTGCTATAACTTTGGACTGTAAAAAGTTCTGCATTTTGTACGTTTTATATATATATATATATATATATATATATTTGAGAAACCTCATAATAATAATAATAATAATAATAATAATAATAATAATAAAGATGGAGCACCCTACTGGATGGGACCAAAGGCCCATCTAGTCCAGCATCTTTGTTCTCACAGCGGTATTATTATTATTATTATTATTATTATTATTATTATTATTATTATTAATTATTTATATAGCATCATCAGTGTACATGGTGCTGTACAGAGTGAAACAGTAAATAGCAAGACCCTGCTGCATAGGCTTACATTCTAATAAAATCATAATAAAACAATAAGGAGGGGAAGAGAATGCAAACAGGCACAGGGTAGGGTAAACAGGCACAGGGTAGGGTAAAACTAACAGTATAAAGTCAGAACAAAATCAAGTTTTAAAAGCTTTAGGAAAAAGAAAAGTTTTTAGCTGAGCTTTAAAAGCTGCAGTTGAACTTGTGGATTTCAGATGTTCTGGAAGAGCGTTCCAGGCATAAGGGGCAGCATAAGAAAATGGACGAAGCCAGGCAAGGGAAGTAGAGACCCTTGGGCAGGCGAGAAACATGGCATCAGAGGAGCGAAGAGCACGAGCGGGGCAATAGTGTGAGATGAGAGAGGAGAGATAGGAAGGAGCTAGATAGTGAAAAGCTTTGTAGGTCAACAGGAGAAGTTTATATTGGATTCTGAAGTGAATTGGAAGCCAATGAAGAGATTTCAGAAGTGGAGTAACATGGTCAGAGCAGCGAGCCAAGAAGATGATCTTAGCAGCAGAGTGGTGAACAGAAACCAATGGACTGATGTGAGAAGAAGGAAGGCCAATGAGATCTACCAGATGCCTCTGCTAAAGCCCACAGGCAGGACAGGAGGGCCAGAGCCAATTCTGGCTGCTGATCTCCCAGCACCTGCTTTTCACAGCAAGCAAGTTAAATCCTGTGTTACAACACTCAACTGCCTCTTCATAACTAGCCATTTCAATTTCGTTGATCTTTATGTTACCCTTGTGTAGGAAACATTTTCTTTTTCTACCCAGGATCTAGTGACTTTCGAGGTTGTGGTGTGCTTCATGGAGGAGGAGTGGGCCCTGCTGGATCCTGACCAGAGAGAGGAGAACAGTGGGATCGTGGCCTCTCTTGGTAAGCCTCCATTTTCCCATTTAAGGACAATGTTGGCTTCCAAATGCAATCATGACAAGGAAGATAATACCATTTTTGATATTTTATGAAACAGTCATAGAATCATAGAATAGCAGAGTTGGAAGGGGCCTACAAGGCCATCGAGTCCAACCCCATGCTCAATGCAGGAATCCACCCTAAAGCATCCCTGACAGATGGCTGTCCAGCTGCCTCTTGAAGGCCTCTAGTATGGGAGAGCCCACAACCTCCCTAGGCAACTGATTCCATTGTCGTACTGCTCTGTCAGGAAGTTTTTCCTGATGTCCAGCTGGAATTTGGCTTCCTTTAACTTGAGCCCGTTATTCCGTGTCTTGCACTCTGGGAGGATCAAGAAGAGATCCTGGCCCTCCTCTGTGTGACAACCTTTTAAGTATTTGAAGAGTGCTATCATGTCTCCCCTCAATCTTCTTTTCTCCAGGCTAAACATGCCCAGTTCTTTCAGTCTCTCTTCATAGGGCTTTGTTTCCAGACCCCTGATCATCCTGGTTGCCCTCCTCTGAACACGCTCCAGCTTGTCTGCGCCGTTCTTGAATTGTGGAGCCCAGAACTGGATGCAATACTCTAGATGAGGCCTAACCGGGGCCGAATATGTTATGTTCAAAAAGTAAACCAGGTGCATTAATTTATATTTAAATCAAACAGTTGTACAGTATTTTGAGGCAGCAGCTTCAAGGCACAGGCTTCAAACTTATTCCCCAAAATTTCACAAGACAGCTCAGAGATCCAAAGCAAAACAGTGATTAGGAAAGAGCAGCCTAGAACGTCTTCACACGTGGTTTCAAGGCATAGCCTGTTCTCCAGTGCCATGAGTAGCTGTACTGCGTTTTCCAGCACTTCCAAATCCCTCCTTCCAGTCTCCCAGAATTTGATTATTTATATTTACTAAACCATTTCTAATGCTGTCTTGGTCAGCCATGTCACTCCAATTACAGAATTTGCCCCGCTCTTCTAGAGGTTCACTTGGTGCCTGTATTGCAATCCCATTGGTATTTCATCAAAATGTTCTAATTTATCCAGACATTTTTTTTTAAGTTGATGTAGGATTTATTTCTCTTTAAACATGCATAGTACTGTGCCCTACAGCTTCCAACACCACTACCCCATGCTGGGAATTTTAGGACATATTTATGTCTGAACATACATAAACATGTTTATGTGGGTTTTCTTTATTTTTGCATTTATAATTATAGACCGCTTGGAAATCCTACAAAGGACACATACATGTTTTCAATAAAGCACAGTTTTTAGTTTTGCCAGATTTCCAAGAATTAATGCGGAAGCAGCTCCTTCCCTGGCTTCTCAGACTTCAAGGCATGGAGGACTCTTTTCCAACGCCTGCTGTACCTTAAGAACTAGGAACTTGCTTTTTAAAAAGGGAAACAGGCTTTTCTAGAAGCAGCACACTCTTGTACTTCTCCCATGCTGCCGTGCGTTGGGCCAACCCCTGACCGTGACCATCAGCACCTCTTTCGCACAATTTGTGCCTGTATGTAGGAAAGGCTGCCCCCCTCCATGGCGAAGTCGCATCAACACCCCCCCCAACCCCAACCCCTAGTCTAGGTCAAATTAACGAAAGAACAGTTCAGTGGGAGTCCTGTGGCTTAGAGTGTCTCCGTCCCTGTTATGACAAAAGGTGATTCAGTGGAAATAGCGGAGATCCAGGATTTGCCCCCATAGGAGTTTGGCTTCTGTGGCCTCTTCTGGTCTCTCTGGATCTGGCCCAGATTGGGAATGGAAATGCTGGGTTCGAGCTGGCCGGCTGCCTGATAGTTCTCATAACTCCCAGTCAATGGTTCTGTTTCTGTGCTCATCCCTGGACTCTACGTTTCCCTCGCTGTGGCCACCTCCTTACCTATCTCATGTCCACACTTCCACTTCTACCTCCATTTTACCTCAGTTTCGGCACAGCATTTTGGAGGAGCAGCCTGCCTCCCTCGCATCTCTTGCTGTGATCCTTTGAGCGCAGCGAGAAATCAAGCAAGCAGGGGGTCTCCAGTGAGGCAGCCTGCCTGATCTCTCATTTAGGGCATTCTCCAAGAGAGAGAGGTTGGGCGGGCGAGAGGCTTCTCCAGAGAGGCCACCTGCCTGGTCTCTTGCTCTGGGACACTCCCCCAAAGGAGAGGATACCTGGACAGCCTCTGCAGTAAAGTGCCCAGGCCCGAAAACCCCACCATAAGGAGTTCTCAAAGCACTGTGAGGAGGCGGCCCTGGTAGACTGCCTTTAAGGGTGCCCTCTGTACAGGCAGGCCCAAAGGCCACCACAGAATGCCACTCTTTTGGGTTATGACCCCTCCACGAACAGCATTCAGGCCTGAGCACTGTTCTGGAGAGGCCCCTCACCCAATCTCTCCCTCAGGAAGAGCGCTTCTGCTGCAGTGTTAGGGTGGTGGATGCTGCTGCAGGAGCAAGGCGTGTTCTCCCACCTGAGACATCTTGCGCTGCGGCCAGGGCCAGATCTCCACCAAGCAGAATAGGACCCTTTGAAACCCGTTTTGAAAACTGTCTATGGAGGGTGTCCTGGCCCCCAACAGTTGTCACTACGGTTATAAAGCATTTTAAAGCAGTCGTGCAGCTCCTGCCCAGGTTCCTTCCTTAGCCCTGAGGACCCCTGAGAGCCGAAAGGGTTGGGTGGGGGGGAGCTGTCTGCAGTGTCCCATTGAGTGAGCTGCAGTCACATCCTTTTCTGCTGATGGGTTCTTCTGCAGAGTCAGAGATTTCTGGAAGGTATTTCCAGAGGCAGCCCCACATCAAAAGCCTTTGGGGCGTCTTGCTGCTCAGCCTCAGGAGGGTTAAAGAGAACCTTACTACAAAGGACGGGGATTTGGGGGGAGAAGGGAGGGGGGCTGCGACCCTGCGCAGGAAATGCATGTTCTCCCGCAGATGCCCTTCCTGCGCCGCCTTCTTCCGCCAGAGCAGCTCGGACTTTGAGCCTCCTCCAGGTGCAGCATCGGCGCCTCCAGGGGGTGAGATCCGTTGAGTCCCGTCCCCCTCCTTGTGCATTGGGGTGAAGGGGGACCCCTGGGCTGTAGGGGTGGGACATGGGGGGGGGCAGAAAACGGAGGATGGGGCAGCTCCGGGAGGGTGGGGGGGAGATGCTCAGATTCAACTCCTTTGATTTGGCAAAGAGAGGGGCGGAGCTTCAGGCCAGGCTCCCGCGGAGCAGCCTGATTGGGGGGGGGGCGCAATGTGGGAAGAGCCTGGAATGGCGCCGCTCCTTCCCTCCCTGCTTCTGCCCTCCGCCTGCTGTGCCGACTAAGAAGCGCCGCTCGCACGACGCCCGCCCGCCCTTGCTGCCCTGCGGGCCGCCTTACCCCCCTCCCCAAGGTGCCGCTGGCCCTCCGCCGCCCCAGAAAGCGCGGCCCTGCTTTGCACTGATTGCTGCCTGGCTCCGAGAAGCCCCCAATCCCCCCCGCCTGGCTGCCTGCCGGCCCGCTTTCTTTCGGGGCCGTCCCTTGAGCCGGGCCTGGCTGGACTGCAGCGCTGGCTAAACTCGACGGTCGCCATTGTGCTGCTGCGGAGGGGAGAGGGAGGAGGAGGGTCTTGCGGGATGTGCTGGGTGAAGGCAGCACAAGATCGTGGCCCGGCCCGCCGTGTGATGCAGGCCTGGCGCTAGAGGCGGCTGGAGAGGCGTCCTCTCCAGAAGAAGGAGAAGGCTGAGGGTCCGAGTAAAATAAGGATCCGTGATACCAAAAACCGCATCCCCCTGATTGCATATGATTTTTACAGAGCAACTGCTCCCCCCCAAACCACAATCCAATCACAGAGCCCATCGGCCTCCACAGACTGAGCCACCTGAATCAGGGATCCACCCTCGTGGGTGCAGCCACCGTGCAAAAACATGGATCCGAGGCAGGGATCCTCATGATTATAAGACAACTACACCAAAACACCATCATATCACAGATCATACCTGCTTCCACAGACTGAACCACAGAAATAATGGATCCACTATTTATGGGTGTGACTACGACACAAGAACATGGATCTGAATCTTATATGAGATCCACATGAAACCATAATCAAATCAGTGTTCAGTGTGAACCAAATTACTAATCCCTTATTAGACTGTTCCACTGCAGTACAAAAGCATTGATTTGAGGGACAGATCCTCATAGCTGAACCTTAAAAAGCTGAACCTGTAACTTCTTTAAAACCCTGGGTTTTTATGAATGAGTCCGCATGCTATGGCACGCTGCCTGATCTCTCCTGCTCTGATTGAAAGCAGCTAAATAATTCAGACATGTTTCGACCTTTGGTGTTTGTCTGGCTTTTCTCTTTGTGAACAAACCAGAGAAATAGCCCCAAATTTATAATCAAATCAGCTGTCATCCTTCTATACTCTCTGGCCTCTGAAACGCATGTATCAATTGGAGCAAGGGGTTAACGGAACAACAACAACAACAAGAGGTATATGAGGAATGGATCCGCACGAACCATCTTAGTAGTTTTTACATGGAACACCTAAAATCAAATGCTAAGCCACACTTTACACCCTTATCTATGGAGTGCATCATAAAAATCAGCATGGATCCAGCAAGTTGTACAAGCTTTGATCAGAAGCAGGGGCCTTGTGATTCTTGCACACAAGCCCCACCATGCAATCTCCCGTAATACTAGAACCCAGGGTCATCCCATGAAGCTGATTGGTAGGAGATTCTGGACAGATAAAAGGAAGGTTTTCTCCACATAACACATAATTAAACTAGAACTCGCTACCACAAGATGTGATGGCCACCAATTTGGATGGCTTTAAAAGACAGTTGGATAAATTCCTGGAGGCTATCAATGGCTACTAGCCCTGATGGTTGTGTGCTACCTCTACTATCCGAGGCAGTAAGCCTGTATACACTAGTTTCTGGAGAACATAGGTGGGAGGGTGGTGTTGCATGGCGGCCAACCAGCTGTCCCTGGTCAACAGCTGGTTGGCCACTGTGTGAACAGAGTACTGGACTAAATGGACCCTTGGTCTGATCCAGCAGAGCTCTTACGATGTTCCCTGTGATATAACAGTGCATTTGTGGGGACACTATATTAAAATCCGGTGGACCCATCAGGAACTGCATCTTGAATCAACGCCCCCCCCCCCCCCCATCCTGGTTCTGAGAAGTATAGGGTCCATGCTACTGTATGATTCAGCTTTGATTTTGGATGCACTGCATATAAAAACCAGATGATCCATCAGCATCTATAACTTGCATAAAAGGATCACACTGTTTGAGTTGAAGAAGCAGATATTTATTTATTATATTTTTATACAGCCCAATAGCCAAAGCTCCCTGGGCAGTATACATGCTAAGATATGGGATTCTTAGCATGCATAGTTGGACAAAGATGAGTTCTGTGCTTTGATGGGTTTTTTGGGTGGGTGGGGAACCCAATGCAAAAATTCCCAGGATCCACGCTGAATTGTGCCTCCTATCCATGATTTATACTATGACAGTGCCATAAAACTCTAAATCTATGTTTTTTGTAGTTTGTTCCCTGGGCATGGATGAGCTTTGTGATTGGATTGAAGTTTGGGGGTGTTGCTCTGTAAAAATCATATGAAATCATGAGGATCCCTTTTTGATTTCATGGATCCTCGCTTTACTTTGTTCCGAAGGCAGATAATAAATAAGTGGGGAGGGGGAAAATAAAAGAGAATGAAGGACAGATGATAAGAAAATATATTGTGAACCTGAAAAAAGCAAAGCTCACCAGAGCACCAGCGGAATCCCTGTTCTCGTGGGGCACCAAACGTCTGGTCTCAGAAGCAAGAGTCGTCTTGTGAGGACTTTTGCTCCGTTCCAGTCAGGCAGTTCCTGGCTATGATTAAACTACAACTATCCTGAGGGAAGATTTATCTTTAGCCTCACACTGTGCCCCAGAAAAGAAGGAGTTGATATTATTAGATAGATACAGCAAGTGGGGAGGAAGGGAGCAAGTTGTTCTTCCTCATCACTCAATTTTGCTTTCTGCGTATTACTCCACCCCCTAAACAGTAATTGCTTCTTTCTCTGTCAGATCTTTTACACTCGGCCTTCAGCTGTCCTAAGGTGCTTATTTTCGATTTCTCCACCTGTTTTCTTCATTGCAGAAAGACTTTCTTTAGCTTCCTTCTCTGTCAGCCATGACTGCCAATTTCTTCTGAGATAAGACCTGCTTACTAGCTGGAGTCCTGCACATTTCACCTTGTCCCAAAAGCGTAATAAATCTTTTAAGAAAGCCATGTTCTGCCCTTACAGAGCCTTAGTGACTCTGCCTCAGACAGCCCTCTTTGCCCAGATAACAGACGAGGGAGGAGTTTACCTGGTCCCCTTGGAGGCTTCCTTGGAACACGGATCAAAGATGGCCGAGCAAATCCCAATTGGTCCTGAAGCAAGAAAAGACATTGATGTTTTTAAGACTGGTTATACTGGGGAATTCCTGGAAACAACAGTGCAAGTTCTCCAAGGTGAGGATATGGCCTACCCAGACATACAGCGCCAGTGTTTTAGGCAGTTCTGTTACCAGGCAGCCGAAGGGCCCAGAAAGGTTTGGAACCAACTTCACAATCTTTCCCGTCGGTGGCTGAAGCCAGAGCGACACACAAAAAACCAAATCCTGGACCTGGTGGTCCTGGAGCAGTTCCTGACCATCCTGCCAGCAGAGATGGCGAGCTGGGTGAGAGAATGCGGAGCGGAGACCAGTTCCCAGGCGGTGGCCCTGGCAGAAGGCTTCCTCCTGAGCCAGGCAGAGGACCAGAGGCAGCAAGAGCAGCAGCAGGTGAGAGCATTGTATCCCAGGGTTCAGGAATGGGAGGGATGATTTCCAGTCCAACCCCATTTGGAAATCACCCATTCCTCACTCTCAACAGTTTTGCCTCTGTTGTCTTAGATCTTCATTGCTCTTTCAGGTACAGCGTCTGTTTGCAGAAGTGGGACCTGATTTCCCTGCAGCAGAGAAGGCTCCATCAGATGCCAGAGAGAGCCCCCCACAAAGGGGAATGAGGCAGGAAGTTGACGGATGTCCTGCCATGCAGGGTAAGAATTAGTTTGGGAGTGGCTGCATTTCAACCTGGTCTTTTCCTCTGAAGGGTGGAAGAGATCGTTGAGCTGCTTTTATTTCCCACCCGAAGTCCTCTTAAGGGGAGATGATTATCTCCAGAGTTTTCCAAAATTGAAAACCAACAGTTTGATTTGTGGCCAAGAGTCCAAAATGGGGGAAATGCACTTTTACCCAACTGATTTCTCAAAAAGCAAATAAGACATCTTGTACTGCCCAGGTGTACTTAAAGCATCTCTACATGAGGGGCAATCGTGTTGCTTACCCGGGGCCTTGTGCCTTCTGGTTCTTTTGCACATTTGTTATGGGTTGCATTTCATGGGCATAGAGGGGAGACCATGTGCTTTCAAATGAATTCTTACCCTCCCTTCATTTCTGTTGAGGCACCGACATCTAGTGGTAGAAGATCCTGCTTCCCCCAGATTTTACTGCATTAAAAGTGGCTCTCTCACAGCAGGATTTCCAAGGGATACCGTGGTAGATGTCCTGGGCATTGAGAAAATCATGTAATGGACCGCAAAACTTCTGTGACTGGCTAATCATGCACATGCAATAAATTCCTCGTTTTGAAGAGCCCTTAGACTTCCACCACTTATTTATTTATTTATTTATTTATTTTATTACATTTATATACCGCCCCATAGCCGAAGCTCTCTGGGTGGTTTACACTTCCCATAGAAATCTATGTATTGTACTCCTATTGAGTTCAAAGAGGCTTACTTCGTAGCAAGTGTGTTTAGGATTGTAACCTTGTTCTCTAAGCCTATTTTGTACTGTATCACCTGTTTCCCACAGGCACTGGAATGACGCTGGCAACAATTACTCAGCCCTCTCTTATTCTTTGTGACGGAGAGGAACCACAACAGGTAAGGTGAAGTAGCCGGGTGCCTCCATCCCCCACTCACGTCCCAGGGCCAGAATATCTGTCTCTCCTTCTGTTTTTCTTCTGGGAAAGCAAAGATCATGCTTGTTGGATGGCACCAAAGGCTCATGTAGTCCAGTATCTTGCGGCTTGTCTATGCACCCTGTTTAGCCCATTCTGGCTGCGCGATGGTGCCGCGTTTTTTATAAGATGCAGCCGCGAACTTGCAGCCACATCAAGCTTTTCCCCGTGAAACTGCAGTTGTTCGCGGTGTCGATTTCCCGCAGTTTTTAAAGCTGATACGAGGTCACGCGTTCTTTCCTCCATCTGTGGGTGGGGGCCTCACTTTGGGTTGAGCAGTGGGCGATCCTGGGGGCGGTTGAAGCCCAGGGGAGATCTGGGTAAGCACAAGAAAGCCGGGCAAGGGGGCAGGCTCAAGGAGCCAAAGGGCTGCCACACTGCGGTTTTTCCGGACAGATAACCTGTGGTCCTTTCTGACATCTAGATTTGGCATTCCCACCCCACAGCTGCGATGCTGCAGGGTTTGGGGGGGAAGCAGCTGCAGAACGGCATTGTATAGACACTCCTTTGTTCCTCACAGTGGCCGACCAGATGCCTCTTGGGAAGGCCACAAACAGGACAGGAGGGACACAGCCGCTCCTTGCTGTGCTTATTTCAGCACCTGTTTCTTTCAGCAAGCAAGTTAAATCCTGCCGAATAATGCCCAGCCATCCATTTTGTGGATCTGTATGTTATCCTTGAGAAGAAAGCTTGTTTCTTTTGTCCAGGATCTGGTGACTTTTGAGGAGGTCACTGTGTACTTCACTGAGGAGGAGTGGGCGCTGCTGGATCCTGACCAGAGAGCCCTGCACAGACAGATCATGGAGGAGAACCGTGGGATCGTGGCCTCTCTCGGTAAGCCTCCCTGTTGGCCTGCACGATGACAATGTTGGCTTGGATTTTATAATTGCTGTTGTTCCCCACCTCGATCCAATCGGAGAGGTGGGTAAGAAATAAATTGTTGTTGTTGTTGTTATTATTATTATTATTATTATTATTATTATTATTGGAATCATGATGTGGAAGGTAATAATACTGTTCTGGGTATTTTGAGGCTGCCTTTTACGAAATAGTCCTCTGAAGGTGATGTTAGGTACATTAATTTATATTAAAATCAAGGATCGTGCAGTATTTTAAGACGGTAGCTTAAAGGCACAGGCCTCCAACATATCGCCCCTCCCAAATTTCATGAGATGCATTAAGACGGCTCCGAGTCCCGCAGCAAAACACTGATTAAGAAACAGCAGCCTAGAACATTTTCACACACATTTTCAAGGCCTGGTTGAAGGCCTGCCTCTAGCACCGTGAGCAGTGGGATTGCTTACTTCAGCCAGACTTTGTTTATTCTCATTTACTAAAACATTTCTAATGATGCATTTGCATTAAACAAGAGTCCGTGCAGGAGCTAATGCTGGTGAGATAGCAATATGAAATGTTAGAAAACAGAATCAAAACAATCATCAGCATTCGGTCATCAGATCATCAGGAAACGTTTATTGCTGCCATACATGGAAACATAGAAGTGACCCATCATACAGTCCCAGAAGCCTGATAGTTCAGCTGTCCTGAAGCCACGGAGGCAGGGGGCAGGGTCTAGGGAGGTGGCAGCACCCAGGCAAATGCAGTGTCCCACACCAACATTCAGTTAATGGCAGTCAGTAGAGGCAGTGGAGTGCACGGTAGATCTGTCTCCCACTGAAGTCTTTTCAGTGCTTACTTTTATCAAACTCACTAATTGTGGGGAGCTCAGTTATTTGCGTTTCTATTGCTAACTCAGGCTTTTACCCTTTTCTTGTCTTTATTCCAGAAGTTGACAGGCGTAAAGTGCAGACTAAAAGGGAACCATGTGGGATGCCACTGGAAAAAGACAGATGTAAAAAGAGCAAAACGCAGAAAAGGGAAACTGAAGTAAATCAGAATAGCATGAATAATTCCTTTATTTCTCATGACGGTGGCTACTATGATATCACAATCCAAGAAGAAATGAATTCTGAATCACACGGTAAAGCTCATTTCAAGACTCACACACTGAAGAAATCACATCCATGTCTGGAGTGGGAAAAGAGCTTCGATCCAAACAGTACTCTCACTATATATCAAAGAACACTTGCAAGCGAGAAACCATATCATTGTTTGGAATGCGGAAAGAGCTTCAGCCAGAAGATTTCTCTCATTAATCATCAGAGAAATCACACAGGAGAGAAACCATATCATTGTTTGGAGTGTGAAAAGAGCTTCAGTTGGAGGAAAACTCTAATTTCTCATCAAAGAACTCACACAGAGCAAAAACCATATCATTGTTTGGAGTGTGGAAAGAGCTTCAGTCAGAAGATTCATCTTACTTATCATGAGAGAACTCATACAGGAGAGAAACCATATCATTGTTTGGAGTGTGGAAGGAACTTCAGCCAGAAGATTTCTCTTATTAATCATCAGAGAACTCACACAGGAGAGAAACCATATCATTGTTTGGAGTGTGGAAAGAGCTTCAGTTGGAAGAAAACTCTAATTTCTCATCAAAGAATTCACACAGAGGAAAAACCATATCATTGTTTGCAGTGTGGAAAGAGCTTCAGTCAGAAGATTAATTTTAGTTATCATCAGAGAACTCACACAGAAGAGAAACCATATCATTGTTTGGAGTGTGGAAAGAGCTTCAGCCAGAAGATTTCTTTCATTAATCATCAGAGAACTCACACAGGGGAGAAACCATATCATTGTTTGGAATGTGGAAAGAGCTTCAGTCAGAAGATTAATCTCACTTATCATCAGAGAACTCACACAGGAGAGAAACCATATCATTGTTTGGAGTGTGGAAAGAACTTCAGCCATAAGATTTCTCTCATTAATCATCAGAGAACTCACACAGGAGAGAAACCATATCATTGTTTGGAGTGTGGAAAGAGCTTCAGTTGGAAGAACACTCTAATTTCTCATCAAACAACTCACACAGAGGAAAAACCATATCATTGTTTGCAGTGTGGAAAGAGCTTCAGTCAGAAGATTAATTTTACTTATCATCAGAGAACTCACACAGGCGAGAAACCATATCATTGTTTGGAGTGTGGAAAAAACTTCAGCCAGAAGATTTCTCTCGTTAATCATCAGAGAACTCACACAGGAGAGAAACCATATCATTGTTTGGAGTGTGGCAAGAGCTTCACCCAAAAGATTTCTCTCATTAATCATCAAAGAACTCACACAGGGGAGAAACCATATCATTGTTTGGAGTGTGGAAAAAACTTCAGTGAGAAGAGAAGTCTCACTTCTCATCGAAGAACTCACACTGGGGAGAAACCATATGAATGTTTGGAGTGTGGAAAGTGCTTCAGTGAGAAGGGAAATCTCACTCAGCATCAAAAAACTCATACAGGGTAGAAACCATACGAGTTTGGTTTGTGGAACGAGCTTTAGTTGTAAAGCACATTTTACTTCTCATCAAAGAACTCAAACAGGGGAGACACCATACCATTGTTTGGAATATGGAAAGAGCTTCAGTTGTAAGGCACTTCTTATTTCTCATCAAAGAACTCACACGGGGGAGGGACCATATAAAGCTTAGAGTGTGGAGAGAGCTTCAATGAGGGGAGAACTCTTCTCATCATAGAACTCACATAGGAGAGAAACCAAATCATTGTCTGGAGTGTGGAAAGAGCTTCAGTCATAAGATTAATCTCACTAATCATCAGAGAACTCATAGAGGGGAGAAACCATACAATTATTTGGAGTGTGGAAAGAGCTTCGGGAAGACAGAATCTCTTACTCTGTATCAGAGAACTCACACAGGGGGAAAACCGTATCATTGTTTGGAGTGTGGAATGAGCTTCAGGAAGAAGGAATCTCTTACTCTGCAGTAGAGAACTCACACAGGTGAGAAACCATAACATTTTATGGAATGTGGAAAGAGCTTCAGTAATGAGAGAACTCTCACTTCTCATCACAGAATTCAAACAGGAGAGAAAACATACATTTTTTGGAGTATGGAGAGAGATTCAGTCAACAGTGGAATATAACTTCTCATCAAAGAACTCACACCAGGGAACGACGACACACCATATAAATGCTTAGAGTGCAGAAAGAGTTTCAGTGAGAAGACAATTCTCACTTCTCATCACAGAACCCACTCAGAAGAGAAACCATAGAAATAACCTGGAGTATGGAATTAGGTTATTAACATTTATTTCACATTAGAAGACCAATGTAGGTGATATACCATATAAAGGATGCTGAAGCTAAGACAACAAAGAAACTTTAATGAACGTTTTGTTCTTATATCAAAACATAGTAAAAAAGAAAAATATGCAAGTCTTAAATATCCTCAGAATATAGGGTGAAATTGAATTTCTCAGTTATGTGCATTTCAAATTTCTTTCATAAAGTTTTTATTTATATTTGTATAATGTTAAGAAAAAAGTACATATTTCAATATTGAATAAATATGTTCAAATAGCAAAACAATGCTTCACTAAAGGGGAAGAGATTGTTCCCTTGCGTAAGGTAAGTAGAAAAAATATTCCATCATGATTAGCTTTATAATTTCATTGCCTATAACAGTAACTCCTCTTGAGCTAATAATTTCAGCCTTGGCTTTTGAGATCTACTTGAAATTTCAAATCAACATGGTAAAGGTTAGGCCAGGTACAGCAAGTTCAAAAGTGCTTACAACGGACAGATTTATCCTTTCTACCCATAATATATTTGTTCAAGCTTTGATGAAAACTGGTGATGCCTTGTTTTCAGCTTTCAGAAGGTTGGTACATTTCACTGGTTTGATGAGATTCTAAGCAGTAGCTCAAAGATTATTAGATTTTTTTCAGCCCCATTAAATCCTAGGGCAGCAACTATTTTCAGAGTTATGTCATGCATGCCCAGGATCATTGTACCGCTGAAATGCTGCCAGTAGTCCAAACTTTGAGAAGAATTCTATGCTATAGCTGTAATCTAGTTGATGTTATGTGCAATGTCTATTCCTGGGGTGCCATATGGAAAGGAGGACAGGGCTCCTGTATCTTCAACATTTGTAGAGAAAAGGGAATTCCAGCAGGTGTCATGTGTATGCATGCACCTGGGGAAATTTCCTCCTCGTCACAACATTTAAAGCTACAGGAGCCCTGGCTTTTTTTGTAGAGTGACCAGATACAAAAGAGGGCAGGGCTCCTGCAGCTTTAACTGTTGTGATAAAGAGGGAATTTCACCAGGTGCTGCATGCATACAAATGACACCTGTTGAAATTCCCTTTCCTATCCAACTTTTAAAGATGCAGGAGCCCTGTCCTCCTTTTCATATGGTCACCCTATTCTCTACCACATTGTGATTTTCCCCAGCACACCTACTTCATGACTGATTTGTGGATGCTTTGGAGCTTGGGTTTTACTCCAGCGCCCAAGCCCACACAACCAGGCCTCGTAGGCTGAGAATAAAATGTTTTTGTGCTTTTATACACTCATTCTGGTCAAAGGTGGGGACCCCAATGAGTGAAGAGACAACCACCTTCCAATCAAAAATGGTATGCATGTGTGTTTAGACTACCCGTTCCCCAACCAGAAGTAAGGTGTTTTCTCTATCTCTGACAATCTCATGTTTTATGCTCACATAGAATCATAGAATTGTTGAGTTGGAAGGCACCACAAGGGTCATCTTGTCCAACCTTCTGCAATGTGCAGGAAACACAATTAAACCATCCATGAGGCTGTCCGTCCTCTTCTTTCAAACCTCCAGAGATGGAGAACCCACAACCTCCGAAGGTAGACTGTTCCACTGTTGTACAGATTTTACAGTCAGGAAGTTTTTCCTTATATTTAATCGGAATCTAGTTAGCTGTAACTTATACTCATTATTTCAGGTCCTAATTTCTGTGGCTGTGTAAAATAGTTCTTGACCATCTTCCTGGTGGCACCCTTTGATGTAGCTGAACCCTACTAACATGGCTCCCCTCAGTCTTCTTTTCTGCAGACTCAACATCCCAAGTTCCTTCAGCCTGTTCTCAAGTCCCTGGATCATTTTTGTTGCCCTCCTCTGAACCTTTTCTGACCTGTCAATGTCCTTCTGGAAACGTGGTGCCCAGAATCATGCACAATACGCCAGCTGTGGTTTCACTAGTGCCGAGTAGAGAGGAATACGGACTTCACTCGTCTTTGAGACAAGGCTTCTTCTAATGCAGCCCAGAACTGCGTTAGCCCTTCTAGCAGCTACCTCACACTGCTGGCTCACGTTCAGGTTGCTGTCAATGACCACACCCAAATCCTTCTCTGGTGTAGTGCTTCTAAGCCATGAATCCCCCTCTTGTATGTGGACCCTACATTTTTTCTCCCTAAATGCAATACCTCACATTTCTCCCCGTCAAAGGACATCTTCTTCCTCTCAACCCATTCTTCCAACCTGTTCAGCAAAGGTTGCAGTCTCATGCTGTCATCACTGGCCAGACCTCCCAGTTTTGTGTCATTGGCAAATTTGATAAGCCCATCAATCCCGTCATCCAAGTCATTAATAAAAATGTTGACTAATAACCCAAGACAGAACCCCGTGGTACCCCGCTGGTTACTGCTCTCATAACCCTGGGCGGCAGGCCTGAGACTCAAGGCCGGGCTGGCCCTGGCTAACTGGGAAAATGATTCCAGCTGGGAAAGTGGGCTTCCAGCAGGGTGGGGGTGGGTAAGCTGGGGGGAGGAGCTCGCTCAGTGATTGGCAGAGATCGCTCAGCTGAGGCAGCCAGGGCCTGGGCATCAGAAGAAGGGGTTTGAAGATGGAACTGTGTCCCAGGTGGCCTTGCTGTGTGGAGGTGGTACGACTGTGGCTAACTGACTGGAGGGAAGGCCCTATCCATGGTAATGTATAGATCAGATCCACTAGGCTTTGTTATTTTGCATGGGTGTAATTGGTGAAGGATCTCTGTTTTACTTGTATTTTACTGTACTGGTGCATTCCTTTGATCCCCTTTAACCCCATTTTATTCATTTTACTTTCCCTACTTCCCTTTCCTTAATAAACTGCTTTCAATCTTCAAAGCTGTGTGTTTACTTCAAGGTAACTCCTGGTGCTCAATCCAATGTTTGCTGGTTTGCTGCGCTCTTCCTTCACAACACTTACTTGGGAGTAAGCTCCATTGATCACAATGGCACTTCTGAGTAAACACGTGGGGAACTACTAGCACAAGGAAGGGATTTCACTGGGTGCTTCAGACATAAAAATGACACCTGCTAGAATTCTCTCTTCAATATAACTATTAAAGATACAGGAGCCCTGTCCTCCTTTCCATATGGTCACCCTAATCAGGGGGACCTCAAATGCCCGATGAACGGAGAAGGATTTCAGTGACTGCCGGGCAGATTAATCAGTGGCTGAGTTCAGAAGACACGCTAATCAACTGGGGGTGGGGGGTAATAGTAGGGTGACCATATGAAAAGGAGGACAGGGCTCCTGTATATTTAACAGTTGTATTGAAAAGGGAATTTCAGCAGATGTCATTTGTATATATGGAGCACCTGGGGAAATTCCCTCTTCATCACAACAGTTAAAGCTGCAGGTGCCCTGCCCTCTTTTAAATCTGGTCACTCTAGTATAGCTCCTGCAGCTTTAACTGTTGTGATGAAGAGGGAATTTCACCAGGTTCTCCATATATACAGATAACACCTGTTGAAATTCCCCTTTCAATATAACAGTTAAAGATACAGGAGTCCAGTCCTTTTCATATGGTCACCCTAGGTAATAGGAACAGAATGGGAAACAACCCGTTGATTAGCGTGTTGTCCGAACTCCGCCAATTAGTCACTTTGACATATGTGCAGTTCATCTCGACATCACCATTTGCCAAATCAAAGGAGGCCACCAGGGCAGATGAACAGAGGAAGGAAGAGACTCTCTGATACTGGGGGGGGGGGGCATCCCAAGTGGATCAGCCACACAGGTCTCCTGCCAATCAGGTGAATCGGTGGGGAGGGGGAAGGTCCAGTTCCCCTCAATGACAAGAAATCAGATCCACCTCCCACCCGGGAAGCATTTCCTGTGGAGGACACAGCCCCTCACTTCCTCTCTATAGAAAACTAGTTCAATTCTTTAACCTTTAGAAAGCCAAGTAGCAAGATCCTTCTCTCTGCATTGCTCCAAGCACGACCCGGGAAGCATCAAGCATTTGCACTTCACGGCGTTTTTTGTTTTGTTTTTGCTTCCCCTCCGCTGCTGCTGGCTGTGATTTATCTTTCCTGCTCTGATCATTTCCTCTCCTTGCTGAATGAATCTGTTCAGCCTGCCTGTGTTTTGTTTTTGGTTGTGAAATCCTCCTTTTAGTGGTTGTTTTTGCCAGGAGGCTGAAAAGGTTACAGGAGCTTCAACAAATGACCCGAGAACTCATAGAATCATAGAATAGTAGAGTTGGAAGGAGTCTACAAGGCCATCGAGTCCAACCGCCTGCTCAATGCAGGAATCCACCCTAAAGCATACCTGACAGATGGTTGTCCAGCTGCCTCTTGAAGGCCTCCAGTATGGGAGAGACCACCACCTCCCTAGGTAACTGGTTCCATTGTCATACTGCTCTAACAGTCAGGAAGTTTTTCCTGATATTCAGCCGGAATCTGGCTTCCTTTAACTTGAACCCATTATTCCGTCTCCTGCACTCTGGGATGATCAAGAAGAGATCCTGGCCCTCCTCTGTGTGACAATCTTTTAAGTATTTGAAGAGTGCTCTCATGTCTCCCCTCAATCTTCTCTTCTCCAGGCTAAACATGCCCAGTTCTTTCAGTCTCTCCTCATAGGGCTTTGTTTCCAGACCCCTGATCAACCTGCTTGCCCTTCTCTGAACACGCTCCAGCTTGTCTGTATCCTTCTTGAATTGTGGAGCCCAGAACTGGACGCAATACTCTAGATGAGGCCTAACCAGGGCTGAATAGAGAGGAACCAGTACCTCACGCGATTTGGAAGCTATACTTCTATTAATGCAGCCCAAAATAGCATTTGCCTTTCTTGCAGCCGTATCGCAGTGTTGGCTCATATTCAGCTTGTGATCTACAACAATTCCAAGATCCTTCTCGTTTGTAGTATTGCTGAGCTAAGTATCTTGACAACTTAAGGGGTTTGGGGAAGAAAGCTGCAATGCCATCTTGTCTGAGTTTGCCCAGAAGTAGGCCCACCCAATGGGGTTTACTCCTTAGGAAATGAGTTTAGCAGTCTTCCCCAAGCATCACTCTTGTCCCAGCTGGAGCCATCTTAGAGCAGGACCTGACTGACCCCTGACTAACTGTTGGTTGCAGTTACTTGACTAAAAACCGCCTCAAATGGTTGGTTCTGTTTTTGGAGAGGTACACAATGAGCAAAATGCGTTGATAAACAAAAGACAGGAGGCAGCTGGAAAACCATCTGTCAGGGATGCTTTAGGGTGGATTCCTGCACTGAGCAGGGGGTTGGACTCGATGGCCTTGTAGGCCCCTTCCGACTCTACTATTCTGATTCTTCCATTCACTTCCCTCTTCCAAGCCCTGCTCTGACTCTCCCAACGTACAACTGCAGAATTGGGAGGAAATGCGGATGTAGGTATTATTATGGCCTACAAATTTAATACTGTATATTCTTCCTGGTCAGGGAAACAGTCATATTCTCTCTCTCTATTTCCCATTCAATTCTTCAAAGCGGTTCATTATTGGGTTAATTTTTGCATAGGTTTTTAATTTCTTTTTGTGGTTGTGCAAACGATTACTAAATCTTCCATTTCTGGGAAAAAGTTTAATCCCCCCCCCTGTGATTTATTTATTTATAAGCTGCCTGCTAAGGTGGCGTACGTCATTAAAATACATATAATAAAATTCATTTAATAAACTATGTGATAATAAAAGCAGTGAAAGTTCCACAGAACTAAACATCAGCATAAGACAGGACCTACAACATAATTGCAGCTATCACCTGGCTTGATAAAACAAACAAGGGAATGCCGGGATGAAGAAGTATTAATTCAGAACGTTCTTAAAAGCCTTGAATGATGGCCCTGGCACATGCCTGATGGCAACTTATTCCAGAGATGTGGGCCCACCCTAGAAAAGGCCCCCTCTCACACACTCACACACCCAGCTGCACTCAAAAGGGTGCTAGGGAAAAGGGCTTCTCTTGTTGATCTTAAAGTGCAGGCAGGAGGATAAGAGTTTGTGGGTCATTTACATGGCAGCAGCATCCCACAGGGCCTCTCCTGTGCTTTGTAACTATTATCAGGGTTTGGGGTTGCTGTTCTTTTCCTAGTGTGGGCTGTCTGATTTTAGAAATGGCAGGATGAAAATCTCATGTAAGTGCACAATTCCACTATGCCTCACACCACCATCTAATGGTTGAATAATGAAACATATGGCAAGCCAGAGAAAGAAAACTCTTGGGGGGAAAGCACATTTAAAGGAGGTAATCCTGATCCCACAAAGAATCTGGTAGCATTTTTGGTAAAGGTGCAGGATAAAAGCCTCACGTAGAAATGCCCTACGTTCCATTTGGAATTCTATTGCGTTTTCCAGAGTTCTTCCATCTCTTTGCTTTTAAGGTCGGAACTGTAATTTGGGCTTGGAAACACACCAGTAACCAGAGCAGCATTATATGATCTGATGGCTTCATCCCGATCAACACTCAGGTGGCCACATTTTGCACCAGCTGAAGTTTTTTCAAACTCAGTCACAAGTACAGCGTATTTCAGTAGTCCAATCTGGAGGTTACGAGTGCATGGATAACCCAGGCACGATCTTCTCCTCTTCAGATAGAGCCACCACTAGCAAACCAGCCTAATGTGGTAAACACTCCTGGACACCTGGGCTTCCCCAGTTAGCTTGCTGTAAATGTTTCACTTCTTTTCACACTGGTTTGAAACATGGCACAATTATACACTTTGTGAAGTACGTATCTGGTGATGAGGTTCATGTCATTACCTCGAGTGTCGTTTTTATAAGCAATACAGTTTTGAGGCCTATACTGCCAGAACATTCCCACCCGCCCTTAATGAAGCATTGTCTTATTATTATTATTATTTATTTATATAGCACCTTCAATGTACATGGCTTGGCTTGGTTAACTGCATATATCTTTCAGTTTCGGAATATGTATTTTTCCCACTCAACGCTCTTACAAGAGTAAATAAAACATATAAAATGCATGTAACTGAGAAAATCTATCCTGCCCCAGATTCTGGGAATATTTATGATCTTCATGTCGTGATTTTTCAATATGTTGTGATGTAAAACAAAAGATTTGTTTACTGAAGTGCTTTTCTTGTTTTAGTTTCAGCACAGGTTTTCTTTATGGCTTTAGCTTCAGAGCTCACATCTAAAATATTTATAAGGTTTCTCCTCTGTGTGAAGTCTTCTTACAATCCAAGCATTCATATTATTTCGCTGCTGTGTCAGTTCTTTGGTAAGAAGTGAGTTAGCTTATGAATGAAGCTCTTTCTACACTCCAAACAATCATACGGTTTATCCCATGTGAGATCTTTGATGACAAGTGAGAAATGGTTTATTTATTATTTATTTATTACATTTTTATACCACCCAATAGCTGAAGCTCTCTGGGCGGTTCACAAAAATTAAAACCATAATAAAACAACCAACAGTCTAAAAACACAAATACAAAATACAGTATAAAAAGCACAACCAGGATAAAACCACACAACAAAAATTGATGTAAGATTAAAATACAGAGTTAAAAAGTAAAAATTAAATTTAAGTTGAAATTAAGTGTTAAAATACTGAGAGAATAAAAAGGTCTTCAGCTGGCAACGAAAGGAGTACAGTGTAGGCGCCAGGCGGACCTCTCTGGGGAGCTCATTCCACAGCCAGGGTGCCACAGCGGAGAACACTCTCCTCCTAGTAGCCACCTACCTCACTTCCTTTGGCAGGGGCTCACAGAGAAGGGCCCCTGTAGATGATCTTAAGGTCCAGGCAGGTACATATGGGAGGAGGCGTTCCTTCAAATAACCTGGCCCCAAACCATTTAGGGCTTTGAATGTCAATACCAGCACTTTGAATTGGGCCCGGACCTGGACTGGCAGCCAATGAAGTTGTAAAAGGACTGGCGTAATGTGGTCTCGCCAGCCAGTCCCTGTTATAACTAGAGGTCTTTCCACACTCCAAACAATTATATGTTTTCACCACACGGTGAGTTCTTTGTATGAGTTATTTGATGACTAGTTAGATATTTCTTCTTAGTGAAGCTCTTTCCACACTCCAAACAAGTATATGGTTTCGCCCCCGTATGAGTTCTTTGATGCCAAGTCAAATGTATCTTCTGACTGAAATTCTTTCTACACTCCAAACAATGATATGGTTTCTCCCCTGTGTGAGTTCTTTGATGACTAGTTAGGTATCTCTTCAGACTGAAGCTCTTTCCACACTCCAAACAATGATACGGTTTCTCGCCTGTGTGAGTTCTTTGATGATTAGTTAGATATTTCTTCAGACTGAAGCTCTTTTCACACTCCAAACAATGATATAGTTTTTCCTCTGTGTGAGTTCTTTGATGAGAAGCAAGATCTTTCTTCTGGCTAAAGCTCATTTCAGACTCCAAGCAATATGGTTTCTCCACTGTGTGAGTTCTTTGATGATTAGTTAGATATTTCTTTTTACTGAAGCTCTTTCCACACTCCAAACAATGATATGGTTTTTCGCCTGTGTGAGTTCTTTGATGGGAAGTCAGACTTATCTTCTGATTAAAGCTCTTTCCGCACGCCAAACAATGATACGGTTTTTCCCCTGTGTGAGTTCTTTGATGATTAGTTAGATATTTCTTCAAACTGAAGTTCTTTCCACACTCCAAACAATGATATGGTTTCTCCCCCGTGTGAGTTCTTTGATGGAAAGTAAGATTAATCTTCTGACTGAAACTCTTTCCACAATCCAAACAATGATATGGTTTCTGCCCTGTGTGAATTTTTTGATGTTTAGTTAGATATTTCTTTTTACTGAATCTCTTTCCACACGCCAAACAATGATGTGGCTTTTCCCCTGTGTGAGTTCTTTGATGACAAATGAGATATATCTTCTGATTGAAGCTCTTTGGACACTGCAGACATTTATATGGTTTCTTCAACGTGTGAATTTTGCAATGAGTTTTAAGGTTTGATTCAGAACGGAAAATTTCCCTATGCAAATGAAATATATTCTTTTCTTGTCTTTTACGTATTTCTTCTTGGATTGTGGTATCATAGTAGCCACTGCTGTGACAAGCAAAGGAATTATTCCTCCTATTCTGATTTGCTTCAGTTTTTTTTCTATCTTCTTTGATATTTTTACATTTATCTCTTTTCCATGACATCCCATTCAGTTTTCTCTTATCTTCTGCTTCCCAACTCTCACCTTTGGAAGGAAGATAAGAAATTGGGGGGGGGGGGATCCAAAGTTAGACATTGGCTTTAAGAAAACACATTGTTTGTATTCTTGCATATTGTGAAGTAATAAATAAATAAATAAATATAAATACTGACCCCAGAATAGTTGTTTTAAATGGATATTGTTGTTTTTATGCTTTCGATGGTTTTAAATTTTTGTATATTTGTTTTTAATGTTCACTGTTTTTAACCTTTGTAAACCACCCAGAGAGCTTCGGCTATGGGGTGGTATATAAATGTAATAAATAAATAAATAAATAAAATAAAATAAATCACTTACGCAAGATAATAAAAAATGCACCTCTTTGAAACTCCTGGGATAGCAAATGAAAATGTAACAATACAAGCAAACGTCGCCTCAAGATAAGTAAATTACCAGCTCACATGCTAGAACAGGAATTTCTGAGTCTCCCAGGAAAGATGAAAGATTTCTTAGGCCTATAAAGGTCCTTTTGGTATTTGATGGTTTTGGGAAACCAAGTCCTTTGTGTATTCAGTGTGCCAGCTGACTGGTACAGGTGCATTTGTTGCTGGTTGGAAGACTACCATCCTGGGTCCGCATCACTGAAACCATCTTGGTCGCCTGGGAGGACTCCATTTGCTTTTCAGTTTGTGGCAAACTCTGAAGTTCTGTTGTTCTTAGACATACAAAAGCAGGTCTCTTTCCCATCCCTCCACCTCAGCTAAGAAGGATTTAATCTGGGTGTCTATATGTGAAGAGAGACTGGAGTTTGAAGAACAGACTCAGGCCTTAGCTAGACCTACCTGATAATCCAGGATGGAAGAGATCCCTCCTCCGTTTACACGTGAGGTGCAACAACCTCAGAAAGAGAGGTGTCGCGCCCGCCATTTTCAAAATTATTTTTAAAGGAGAAGCAGCGCACGAACGATCATGCGCTTAAGGTAGGTCTTTTTTAAAATTTAACTTAATTTCCTGTTCCCCTCACCCTACCCCCGATGGGCACAGCGCTCCTCCCGACTCGCGTGGAGCTGGGTCAAACCGCGGCAACGGGCCACCCGAGACCGCGGAAAAAGTGGGCCCAAAGAGGAGGGCGAGATCCCGGAGCAAGGGAAGGATGAGCCCTTCCTGATCCTGGGATCCCCTGTGCGTCATGTGGACACACAGGGATGATCCCGGGGTTCACCCCGTGATAAAGCCCGGTCTATCTAAGGCCTAAGAGAGGAACACCTGGGTTGGGATTCTTTAAAGAACTACATTTGGGGGTGCTGGCTGCCTCCCTAGAGACCTCCCTCTCTGGCTTCAGCACAGCTGATCAGTCAAGATTCTAGGATTCTGTGATGGGTCCATTAAATATTAGAATTTGTGGCAGCTCCGGATTATTTCATAAAGGGACACTAATAGTCCCCCCCCATCCCGCCATTATCTTGATGTTTTCTAATATTTTGTATTGGTGTTTCATCAGTATTACCCCCTTGTGGATTTTTGTTAAATGAAAAGTCAGTATTATAAATCCTTTGGTAAATAAAAGTGTAGAAGGAGCAGAAGGTATAAGATAGAGACAGCAGGGGTGGTGGAAGGGAGCATGTTGCCAGGTAACGGAAAAAGAATGTTGACAGTTGATTTGATGGGAGGGGGAAGAGGAGAAGAGCTGAGAGAAGGAGTCATGGCTGACCAAGAGAGAAGCTGAAGAAAGTCTTCATGAGAGAAAGGAGGAAACAGATGAAGTAGACAATAAGTACCTGACAGTAGAAGGCCAAGCGGAGCAGATCTAACAAGAGAAAGAGAGCACTTACTGTGAAAAGAAGTAATGAATGCAGCCACAAAGTAGTAAATAAATAAATATTATATGACGTATGCAAAAAAATGGTATTATCTTCCCAATCATGATTAAGTTTGGAACTCAACTTATAGTCAAGCAGGAAATCAGGGAGCTTGAAATAATGTTTAACCATAACAGTCTTGACAGTGTTTTAGCATTCAAGAAAGCTGTCCCTATCTTCAAAAAGGGCAAAAATGAGGAACCTAGGAACTACAGACCAGTCAGTCTGACATCCATCCCTGGGAAAATTCTGGAGCAGATTATAAAGAAGTCAATCTGTAAACACCTTGAAATCAATGCGGTGATCACTAGAAGCCAACATGGATTTGTCAAGAACAAGTCCTGTCAGACAAATTTGATCTCATTTTTTGATAAGGTAACCTCCCTTGTGGACCATGGGAACGCTGTGGACGTCATATATCTTGACTTCAGCAAAGCTTTTGACAAAGTACCACATGACATTCTGATTAACAAACTAGCTAAAAGTGGGCTAGATGGAACAACTATTAGGTGGATTCACAGTTGGCTACAGAATCGGACTCAAAGAGTACTTATCAATGGAACCTTCTCAAACTGGGGAGAGGCAACGAGTGGGGTACCGCAGGGCTCAGTCCTGGGCCCAGTGCTCTTCAACATTTTTATTAATGATTTGGACGCGGAGGTGCAGAGAATGCTGATCAAATTTGCAGATGACACAAAATTGGGTGGGATCGCTAATACCCTGGAAGACAGAAACAAACTTCAAAGTGATCTTGATAGGCTGGAGTGCTGGGTTGAAAACAACAGAATGAAATTTAATAGGGATAAATGCCAAGTTCTACATTTAGGAAATAGAAACGAAAGGCACAGCTACAAGATGGGGGATACTTGGCTCAGCAATACTACAAACAAGAAGGATCTTGGAATTGTTGTAGATCGCAGGCTGACTATGAGCCAACAGTGCGATATGGCTGCAAGAAAGGCAAATGCTATTTTGGGCTGCATTAATAGCTTCCAAATCACGTGAGGTACCGGTTCCTCTCTATTCAGTCCTGGTTAGGCCTCATCTAGAGTATTGCGTCCAGTTCTGGGCTCCACAATTCAAGAAGGATGCTGACAAGCTGGAGCGTGTTCAGAGGAGAGCAACCAGGATGATCAGGGGTCTGGAAACAAAGCCCTATGAAAAGAGACTGAAAGAACTGGGCATGTTTAGCCTGGAGAAGAGAAGGTTGAGGGGAGACATGATGGCACTCTTCAAATACTTAAAAGGTTGTCACACAGAGGAGGGCCAGGATCTCTTCTTGATCCTCTCATAGTGCAGGACACGGAATAACGGGCTCAAGTTAAAGGAACCAGATTCCAGCTGGACATCAGGAAAAACTTCCTGAATGTTAGAGCAGTGCGACAATGGAATCAGTTACCTAGGGAGGTTGTGGGCTCTCCCACACTAGAGGCCTTCAAGAGGCAGCTGGACAGCCATCTGTCGGGGATGTTTTAGGGTGGATTCCTGCATTGAGCAGGGGGTTGGACTCGATGGCCTTGTAGGCCCTTTCCAACTCTGCTATTCTATGATTCTATGATCCCTCCCCTCCAGGGCCTCCCCCTCCTCCAGAGCCTCCCCCTCCTGCCCCCCACGTCCCTCCCCTCCAGCGCTTCCTCCTCCCCTCATCACTCGGGGGTGGTTTTCACCTGAAAAGGGGGCCGCGATGCAGCGCCTGGAGAGAGAAAACGAAACCACAAGGGCCTCCGCGGGGGGGGGAGTATTTCCTGTGGGGGACCCGGCCACCCCCTTCCTCCCCAAATTCCCATCCTCTCTAGGAATCCAGTTCAGCTCCTTTAACCCTTGGGAGGCCAAACAGCGCGATCCTTCTTTGCATCTCTCCAAGCAGGACCCGGGAAACACCTTGCAAAGCGCCACGTGAGTTTCTGGCTTCCCTTCGGGAGCCGCTGGAAGCGATTTCCCCTTTCCCTTCTGCAGGGCCGGGCAAAGCTGGTAGTAGGCCCAGGCCAGATGGGAAGTGTAGGCCCCATTTCAAACTGCTCATTAAGTATTTTCTAATCAGTTCTAAATACATATGAACTAAAACGATTTATTTAAAAGCACTTTTATTCAAGATGTATAGAAGACATCACTTCTTCACATTCAGAAATGCTTTACGTGCTTTTCTTTGGTTAAATTCATCATCAACAAAAATTAAGCGACTTTGCCCAGGGGGGCTCAGAGTAGGCCCTGTGGCATTACACCCCACAAGTCAGTTCCCAAATGTATGTCTTGAGTTTGTAAGTCTGTGGTTTTTAGAATGTTGGCCTGAGTGGGCGGAGTTAGGAGGGGGAGGAGTGATATATAAGGGAAAGCCGGGATTGTGGAAACTTTTTAGTTACTCTTAGAGTCTTTAGTGCTCTTTGTGTGTTAGATCTTGGTGTTTAGAGTACTTGGGTCTGGAGAATTTGAGGTTCAGTGTAGAGAGTGGTGTCGTTGGAGTGTGGTGTGCACATAGTTGCTGTATATTAAACAATACTGATAATAAAGAAAGCTCAAAAGTGATTGTGTGAGAGAAAGGAAAGCGTGTATGTGAATGGGTGAAAGGATTGGATGAAAGGTTTCAAAAAGGTTTTTAAATGTTTTATTTTGAAACAAAGCTTGTGAACTTTTAAAATAAATTTTAATCATTTTGTTTTTAACTACCACAAAAATCCCACGTGTCTGTTTGGCATATATTATCTGAAGTTTATACATTTAGCACCCACTCTGACAATAATTCGCCTCAGCACATATAACTCACAGTGTATTATTTTATGTATTGAGATCCTTATCCATTTAATCCCTTCCTCCACATAGTTTGGAGAAAGGCGGTGTTTGTCCCTTGCCTCAGGCATATCAAACGGTGGTGCTTGGCTTGAGCAGGGAGTAGCCGCAGCCAGGCCTGGTGTTCAGAGCCTGTGTCATGGCAGGCCCCCTCAAAATCATAGACCCATGCCAACTGGGCCCACTGCCCCCACCCTCTGCCCAGCCCTGACCTTCTGGACATTTCCTCTTCTGAAGCTTAGCCATGCATTAGCTTTCCTCCTGCAATTTGTGAGAATGAATCTGTTCAGCCGGTGTGTACTTTTGGTTTTAAAACATTGTTCTTCCTCTTCTTGTCAGGAGGCTCAAAAGATCCCAAGAACTTCAGCAAGTCAACCCAGAGGGCAACTAAAATGATGAAGGGGCTAGAGCATCTCCCTTATGAGGGAAGATTACATCAACTGGGATTGTTTAGCCTGGAAAAAAAGGAGACTAAAAGGAGACATGATAGAGGTGTACAAAATTATGCATGGGGTGGAGAATGTGGACAGGGAGACAATTTCCCCCCTCTCTCAAAATACTAGAACCCGGAGTCATCCCATGAAACTGATTGGTGGAAGATTCAGGACAAATAAAAGGAAATAAAAGGAAGTATTTCTTCGCACAGCACATAAATTATGGAACTCACTACCACAAGATGTAGTGATGGCCACCAATCTGGATGGCTTTAAAAGGGGTTGGATAAATTCCTGGAGGCAAAGGCTATCAATGGCTACTAGCCCTGATGCTTGTGTGCTATCTCCAGTATTCGAGGCAATAAGCCTGAGTGCACCAGCTGCTGGGGAACATGGGTGGGAAGGTGCTGTTGCACCATGTCCTGCTTGTTCATCCCTGGCCGATGGCTGGTTGGCCACTGTGTGAACAGAGTGCTGGACTAGATGGACCCTTGGTCTGATCCAGCAGGGCCCTTCTTATGTCCTTATGTTCTTATGACAGTGAAACTTTCAGAGGGGTTAATTAATTAATTAATTAAATGTATATTCCACCTATACACAAAATACTCTAGGCAGCATGCAAAGGTACAAACAAGTTAAAATGAAACAATAAGAAAAACACGACATAAAACAATATATTACAGTCAGCAATAAGATTCTAAAAAGGGAAGGCCTGGGAATAATAGTCTTTAATGCCTGCTTAAAGACAAAGACATCCAAAGAAGTCAGCAGGCGCATTATGAAGGCAGTAAAAGAAAAAAGTCCTGTGGCGTATGGCCGCAGCAGAGGACCCTCTAAGGAATTTAAGAGGCAGGCTGGTTGGGGGAGAAAGCTACAGTGCTATCTAGTCTGCGTCTGCTCCCAAGGAATACCCATTCAGTTCCATGAATACTCCCTAGTATATGCATATAGCAGCCTTCCCAAGGTTCCCCCCTGGCACAGCAGGAGCTGTTAAAGGTGCAGGAGCTATACTACAGTGACCAGATTTAAAAGAGGGCAGCGCACCTGCAGCTTAAACTGTTGTGATGAAGAGGGAATTTCACCAGGTTCTCCATATATACAAATGACACCTGCTGAAATTCCCTTTTCAGTACAACTGTTAAAAATACAGGAGCCCTGTCCTCCTTTTCATATGGTCACTCGATGTTACAAGCTCGCATTGGAGGGGAAAAGGAGCATTTCTGGGGTGCAAAGAGGAGGTGGGAATAGGAGGTATCATCAGCCTCCTTACCTCCCCTACCCACAGACTCCACTAAACACAAAACTTTGGAGTTTTAGGAGCAGCCAGGGTGGCACCCATAGAGAATAATTTCATCTCCAGCTCCTGGAAAACATCAAAAATAGTTTTCGTTCCAAAACCTGGAAGAAACCTAAATGACCTAGATTCTTACAACTCAGTTTCAATGCTTTATCAAAATTATTCATTTTTATATGCAACACAGTTTTCAGGGTATACTGGCAAAACATTTCCCCCCAACTTTACTAAAAAAAACAATGCCCCACCGCCTTTAATGAAGTATACTCTTGGCTTTGCTAATTGCACATGTTTATTCAGTTTTAGAATATGTAATTTTCTTCTTAACGTTCTTACAAGGATAAAATATTAAAGAAATATGAAATGCATGTAAACATCTATCATGCCCCATATTCTGGGAATAATTTTCGGCAGTGTTTCGTATTTTTCAATATGTACTGAGATAATACAAAAGATTGCTAATTGATGTTTCTTTGATGTCTTCGCTTCAGCACCTGTTTCTTGGTTGGCTTAGCATCAACTCTTACCACATTCAAAATGTTTATACAGTTACTCCCTTAAGTAAAGGTTTTTTTTTGTTTTTTGTTTTTTTACAATTAAAGCATTTATATTATTTCTCTGCTGTGTCAGTTCTTTGATGAGAAGTGAGTTGACTTATGACTAAAGCCCTTTCCACACTCCAGTCATATGGTTTCTCCACTATGTGAGTTCTTTGATGAGAAATGAGATGTGTCTTTTGACTGAAGCTCTTTCCACACTCCAAACAACGATAAGGTTTCTCTCCTGTGTGAGTTCTTCGATGATTAGTTAGATATTTCTTCTGGCTGAAGCTCTTTCCACACTCCAGACAATGATATGGTTTCTCCTCTGTGTGAGTTCTTTGATGATTAGTTAGATATTTGTTCTGACTGAAGCTCTTTCCACACTCAAAACAATGATATGGTTTCTCTCCTGTGTGAGTTCTTTGATGATCAGCTAAATATTTCTTCAGACTGAAGCTCTTTCCACACTCCAAACAATGATATGGTTTCCCCCCTGTGTGAAATCTTTGATGATGAGTGAGAGCTATTTTATGACTGAAGCTCTTTCCACACTCTGAACAATGATGTGGTTTCTCTCCTGTGTGAGTTCTTTGATGATTACTTAGATGTGTCTTCTGACTGAAGCTCTTTCCGCACTCCAAACAATGATGTGGTTTCTCCCCTGTGTGAGTTCTTCGATGACAAGTCAGATGTATCTTCTGACTGAAGCTCTTTCCACACTCCGAACAATGATATGGTTTTTCCCCTGTGTGAAATCTTTGATGGGATGTGAGAGTTCTTTTATGACTGAAGCTCTTTCCACACTCTATACAATGATATGGTTTCTCCCCTGTGTGAGTTCTTTGATGAGAAGTGAGATATGCCTTCTGAGTAAAGCTCTTTCCACATTCCAGACAATGATATGGTTTCTCCCCTGTGTGAGTTCTTTGATGAGAAATGAGAATTATTGTACGACTAAAGCTCTTTCCGCACTCCGAACAATGATATGGTTTTTCCCCTGTGTGAGTTCTTTGATGAGAAGTAAGATTTCTCTTCTGGCTGAAGCTCTTTCCACACTCCAAACAATGATATGGTTTCTCTCCTGTGTGAGTTCTTTGATGAGAAGTAAGAGTTATCTTCTGACTGAAGCTCTTTCCACACTCTAAACAATGATATGGTTTCTCGCCTGTGTGAGTCCTTTGATGATTAGTTAGATACTTCTTCTTACTGAAGCTCTTTCCACACTCTAAACAATGATATGGTTTTTCCCCTGTGTGCGTTCTTTGATGCCAAGTCAGATGAATCTTCTGACTGAAGCTCTTTCCACACTCTGAACAATGATATGGTTTCTCCCTTGTGTGAGTTCTTTGATGGTTAGTTAGATATTTCTTCTTACTGAAACGCTTTCCACACTCCCAACAATGATATGGTTTTTCCCTTGTATGAAATCTTTGATGCCAAGTGAGATGTATCTTCTGACTGTAGCTCTTTCCACACTCCAGGCATTTATATGGTTTCTTCAGCATGTGCATTTTAAAATGAGCTTTAAAGTTTGATTCAGAATTGAAAGTTTCACTGTGCACATCAAAGCTATCTTTTTCCTGTCTTTTATGTATTTTTCCTTGGATGCTGATATCATGGTAGCTACTGCCATGAGAAGCAAAGAATTTATTCCTCCTGTTCTGAAGTGCTTCATTTTTCCTTCTCTCCTGTTTGTTATTTTTACATTTCTCTTGTTTCAATGACCCATATGGTTTTCTCTTATCTTCTGCTTCCCAACTCTCACCTTCTGGAACGAAGACAAGAAATTGGTAAAAGCCGCAGTTAGCAATAGAACTTGAAACCACTGAGCACCCTCGATTAATGATCTCAATAAAGGGAAGAAGGGGAAAGCATTGGATGGAATGCAGTTCTTAGCAGGTGCTTCACTGCCCTTCAAGGACTCTTAGTGTGGGACAATGTGTTTGATTGGGCTCCTTGGAGGCCTGGGTTAGAGCTTCCAGTGGAGACATTAAAAGTACTCTGTGTTTCTGGGCCAGTTGCTCCTTCTCAGCCAAGCCTATATGACAGACTTGTTAATGGGCTGTCCATCAGCAGGGCAGTTATTGCAGACTCCAATGAATTTGGCTACCATAGACACGGGTCGTGACACAAATCATGGCGTGCGCCAAGACAGGACAAGTAACGGCAAAGTCATTCTTACCTAACAGCCCTATAGATCACTTATGCAAGCTGGTAAAAAAATCACCTCTTCTGAAAGCCCTGGGACAGCAAACACAAATGTCACCCTGAATTGGTCTCCTTGAGATAAGTAAATAACCAGCACAGGGGTGAGACCAGGAATGTCTTTGCTTTTGAGGAAACATGTTAGCCTTTGGTTTGGGAAAACTAAATAAAAATCAATATCTTTGTGCACTCAGTGTACTTGCTTAAAAGTGCAGGTGCATTCATAGCCTGTTGGAAGAGTCCCATCCTGTGTACACACCACTGAAACCACCTTGGGTCTCTGGAAAGGACTCCACCTGCATTTCAGAGTGTGGCAAAACCTGGAGTTCTATTGCTCTCAGACAGAGAGAACCAGGTCTCTTCCCCATCCTTCCACCTCAGCTAGTATCTGGGTGTGAAGACAGACTGTAGTTCATAGAATAGTAGAGTTGGAAGGAGCCTATAAGGCCATGGAGTCCAACCCCCTGCTCAATGCAGGAATCCACCTTAAAGCATACCTGACAGATGGGTGTCCAGCTGCCTCTTGAAGGCCTCTAGGGTGGGAGAGCCCACCACCTCCCTAGGTCACTGGTTCCATTGTCGTACTGCTTTAACAGTCAGAAAGTTTTTCCTGATATCCAGCCGGAATCTGGCTTCCTCTCACTTGAGCTCATTATTCCATGTTCTGCACTCTAGGATGATCGAGAAGAGATCCTGGCCCTCCTCTGTGTGACAGTCTTTCAAGTCATTGAGAAGTGCTATCATATCTTCCCCTCAATCTCCTCTTCTCTGGGCTAAACATGCCCAGTTCTTTCAATCTTTCTTCATAGGGCTTTGTTTCCTGACCCCCGATCATCCTCATTGCCCTTCTCTGAATACACTCCAGCTTGTCTGCATCCTTCTTGAAGTTTGAGAGACAGACTAAGAGAGGAACACCTGGGTTGGGATTCTGTAAAGAACTACATTTTGGGGCGCTGGCTGCCTCCCTAGAGACCTCCCTCTCTGCCTTCAGCACAGCTGAACTGTCAAGATTCTATGATTCTATGATGGGTCCATTCTATATTTGTATTTGTGGCAGCTCAAAATGTTTCCAGATGATTTCATAAACAGATGCTAAATGTATTTTCTATTATCCTGTAGTTTTCTAATATTTTGTATCGATATTTCACCCGTATTACGTCCGTTGGGGATTTTTGTTTAATGGAAAGTCAGTATTATAAATCCTTTAGTGAACAAAAATAGACAACAACTGGTAGATTGGAAGAATCATAGAATCATAAAATCATAGTAGAGTTGGAAGGGGCCTCTAAGGCCATCGAGTCCAACCCCCTGCTCAATGCAGGAATCCACCTTAAAGCATCCCTGACAGATGGTTGTCCAGCTGTGCAGAAAGGATGTGGAGGTGTTTTGCTGGTGGTGGTTTTGAGTTTCAGCAGTCTCAATGTGACTTCTGAAAATTTCTGTGTTTGTTTGAGGCCCGTGTCCTTAAGTTGCTCTCTTAAAGTAGTGTTTACTCATTTAATGATTTTAATATAAGTACATCTTATTTTCTTTTTGAACAGTACCTTCTGAAGGCTCTGCCCTGAAAGGCAGCTTCAAAACAATAAATAAATAATTATAGAGCATGTGCAAAAAAAGGTATTATCTTCCCAGTCATTACTGCATTTTGAGCCCATCATTAAGCAGGTAAACAGGGAGCCTTACCAAGAGAGGCCATGATTGCATGGTTCTCCTCCATGATTTGGCTGTGCAGGGCTCTCTGGTCAGGATCCAGCAGTGCCCACTCCTCCTCAGTGAACCACACAGCAACCTCCTCAAAAGTCACCAGAGCCTGGATGAAAAAAGAAAATGTTTCCTCTTCAAGGATGACATAAAGTGAGGTGGCTGGGCATAATAATGCAGAATTGAAATTTGCTTGCTGTGAAAACCAGCAATAGGGGAATCAATAGCAAGAAATGTCTCTGGGCCTCCTGTCCTGCTTGTGGGCTTCCCAAGAGGCACCTGGTTGGCCATTGTGGTGAACAGGGTGCAGGACCAGAGGGGCCTTTAGTCCAATTCAGCATCGCTCTCCATATGCTCTTAGCTTTTCCAGAAGGAAACAAAGAACAGAGACGTATTCCGGCCCTGGGAGGTGAACAGGGGATGGAAGCACCCGGGCTGCTCCCTGCCTGTCTCCCCAGCGATATTTCCACCTACCTGATCCAGTTCCCCTCCATCAAAAAGAAGAAGAGATGGCTGTGGATTGATTGTCGGCGACACTCCAGCCCCTGTGGAGACAGAGGTGATGGGAAGCCAGTAGCACATGATAGCCTCAGAGGTTGAGATGACCATCTGAGATTCCTAGGAAGAAAGTCCCTTGGAAGGCCAAAGGACATCCTGCCCAGGCGAATGCATAGAATTGCATCGGAAGTGATGCAAGTCTAAGTACACCTGGGCATTGCGTGATGCCTAATCTTTAATTTGCATTTTGAGAGTTCAGTTGGGGAAAAATATGTGTTCCCTCATTTGGGCTGTTCGCAAGAAATCTGTTAAGTTTCCATGTATAAAATCTCATGTTGTTCCCCATCTCGATCAGAATGGAGAGGCGGGTAAGAAATAATTTTTTATTATTATTACTATTATTATTATTATTATTGTTGTTATTAAAGTCTTGTAAGTTAAATAGAGCTTTGAATTGCTGAATAGGCTGGAGACAACCACCTTCCCCCACATAACATGCAGGGGTGGGGGTGTGTGAATAAAGGCTGCCCAACGACCCCTTCCATAACTCTAGAGAACGAGACCAGGTTGAAATCGAGCCACCCCCAAATGAAGCCTTACCCTGCAAGGCAGCACGACCTTCACCCTCCTGCTTGATCCCCATTCGTGGGGAGCTCTGACTGGTGACTGAAGAATCCCTCTCTGCTGCAGGGCAATCAGGCCTCACTTCTGCAAACAGATTCTGTTCCTGAAACAGCAATCAGCAAACAACAAGACATGGAAGGAGGAGGAGGATTAGAAAAGGAATCAAAGAAGCAAAAATGCTGAGGGGAAGTCATGCAACGTCTCTCTTCAGGTGTTTTCCAGAAGGGGTTGGGCAATGAGTAGAGAGGTTTTGGAAAACCTCCCTCACATTCCATTCCTTTTTTTGGATTCTAAAAATTTATTTTATTTTATTTTTAAAAAAATCTTTAGTTCTGGTTACAAAGGTCAAATAATTCTCTCTCTCTCTCTCTCTCTCTCTCTCTCTCTCTCTATATATATATATATATATTCAGGGACCATACAAATATAAATATATGTTCCAATCTGGATTTCAGGTTATTTAACATTAATTTAATTTAATTTAATTGGACAACTTTCCTTGGGTGACTTCCAGAATGTGTTGGGCAATTTGTAGAATTTTAAGATGTTCCCTCCACCCTCTTATTCCTGACCCTGTGGACGCAATGCTCTCACCTGCTGCTGCTCTTGCTGCCTCTGGTCCTCCGCTTGGCTCAGGAGGAAGCCTTCTGCCAGGGCCACCGCCTGGGAACTGGTCTCCGCTCCGCATTCCCTCACCCAGCTCGCCATCTCCACTGGCAGGATGTTCAGGAACTGCTCCAAGAGCACCAGGTCCAGGATTTGGTTTTTCGTGTGTCGTTCCGGCTTCAGCCACCGACAGGAAAGATCGTGGAGTTGGTTGCAAACCTCTCGGGGACCCTCAGCCTCCTGGTACCGGAACTGCCTGAAATGCTGGCACTGTATGTCTGAGCTGACCACATCCTCACCCTCGAGCTTCTGTACTGTGGTTTCCCAGAATTCCCCACTGCTCTCCATCTTAATGGCACCGAGGTCTATTTTTGGTTCAGGGAAAGCTGAGCCCTGCTCTGCCATCTTTGATCCGTGCTCTAAGGACGCCTCCAAGGTTAGCAAAGAAACTCTTCCCTCTTCTGTATCTGGGCCAAGATTGCCATATGAAGCAGCTCTACCGAGGTTCTGTTAAGGCAAGACATGGTTTTGTCAAAAGAATGTTCAATGCAAGATGAGACGTATTGGACTCCAACTAGTAAGGACGTTGTGGCGATACCCACCTCTCTGTCCCTTAGGTATGTCTGTGTTTGTATATCTAGTGAGTGCGGAATGTTTGACTGAGTGGGTGTGGCTGGTGATGCTGTGAGAAAGGGGGAGGGAGGAGTATAAATAGATTGGCTGAGGAGATAGTGGTAGTTTAGTGCAGTTTTGGTTTGGAGGTTTGGTTTTAGTCTGGGAGTTTTAGTCTGGCTTGTGCCTCATGAGAGTGTTTGGTGTGTGAGGAGTGAGGATAGGATTTTAAGGAACTTGGGATTGTTGTTTTAAATATAAAAATAAGCAGGTTTGATCTAAATTGAGATACCAAAGATCTGTTAAATTTCAATAAACTTTACTTTGTGTTCTGTTACCACAAACCATGTGTCAGCTCGGATTTATTACCTGCTATATTACACAGTGCAAAAACAATGTGCCAATATAGAAGGTGGGGGGGGGGCAATGACCCCAAAGAGCATATTCTAGGGTGGGGAGATAGGAAAAGTTGGGAGCCTTAGAGAGCAGTCAGTGAAAGGCTTGGCACGTATGTAGGTGTGTCAGGATAGTATGCATAAAATAAAAGTTTACAAAAAATCCTGGGAAAGTTGAGAGCAATCATTCTGGGTGTTTTTTTGTTTTTGTTTTTTTAGGTTGGGTTGAACTTGGTGAAAGGCTAGAATTTTATTTTCATTATTTTTATAAGGATACTGTTGTTTTTTATGTTTTTAAACTTTGTATATTCGTTTTTAATGTTTACTGCTTTTAACTTTTGTAAACCGCCCAGAGAGCTTCGGCTATGGGGCGATATAGAAATGCAATCAATCAATCTAACAATACACCTGCAGTTCAGTACCTCAACAATAGAACCTATTTTCCAAAACCCTTTACCTTGTTCCCTCACATATAGGGGAAAGGTTGTGTTGTTTTTACCCTTTCCTCAGGCTTTTCAAGAGGTGGCGCTTGGCTTGAGAAGGGTGTGCTAGGCAAGGTCTTCTGTGTGAGGTTGGTGCCGATGCAGACGTCTTGTCCCGAAATGAACTTGGGGGTTCCTTCACCTGACAGCCACAGACCAAAGCCCTTCACTGGCTTGAGTGTCCGAAGATGCTGCACCCTTCCACTGCTCCTCACACACAGGTGTCTGTCTTACCATTTGGCCCCCTAAAATTACATTCCCATAACGTTTCTCCCTCATTAAGTGAGGTACACTGCCTCAGCAGATGGAGGCTCCATTCCTAACTACGAGCTGCCTCAATGGAACAGAGCAAAACTTCTCACAGGACTGCTTCCTACATCTGAGACCAGAAATGTTACATTCAACAGAAACTAGGATTCATTGCTTGTGGTCTGGTGAAGTTTACTGTTTTCCTGTCCAGGATTTTTAGCATCTGTTTTTCATTCTCTTTTATTTCCACCCCTTTCTTATTTATTTTAATTATTTAGTATTATCAGCCTTCTCTCAAAAGGGCTCCTCTCACTGCAGGCCTGCATCACAGAGTTGGCCGAGGAACATTTGCTGGCTTTAGCAAAAAGTACTGCAAGCACCTCTCCTCTCTGCCCCTACAGCAGTAAAATGTCAATTAAATAATTAAAATAAATAAATAAAAAACGCTGCCTTTTCAGGGATCTCCAAATGAGCTCCCTTCATGGGAGGGCCGGACTTAGGGAGGGGGCACCGCGTCTCCCTGCGCCTGCTTTAGTTTGCTTTTGTCAGTCCGCCCAATCCAGTACAGAAACATCTCAGCCACCCGCAAAATTGGATCAGGGGATCCACATTTGCAGAGTGGTGGTGGTGTGGGGAGGAATAGAATCAGTGCCCGATGAAGAGGGAGGAGATTTTACTCAATGTAAAGCAGTTTAATCAGTGAATCGGTTTGATAAACTGGCTCAGCTTTAAATCTCCCTCCACGCGTCCACCGTGTGCCAAAATCAAGGGGGGGGGGGCATCTCGGCTGCTGAACGGAGGGAAAAGGTGAAGCTCCCCGACATTGTGGGGTGGGGTGGGGGGATCGCAAGTGGTTCAGCCGCACAGGTTGCCTCCCTGGGGAGGTGGGGATGGGGGGAGGATCCATGAAGCCAAATCAGATCCGCCTCTGACACTTTTGGGGCTCAATTGGGCATCTCCACCCACCCACCTCCGCCGGCCCGGTCTTCCCATCCCTCCTCCCTCTCCTGCCCCATGTCCCTCCCCTTTCCTTGCCGCCCAGGGTCTTCCCTTCCCCTCAATACATGGGGTGGGTGGGTGTCTCACCTGACTTCCCCAAAGGAGGCCCCGATGCCGCGCCTGGACGAAGAAAACGAAACCAGGAAGGGCCTTCGGTGCGGGTGGCGGTGGTGGATTTGAGTGTATTTCCTGCGGAGGACACGGCCCCTCCCTTCCTCCCCTCCGCTCTCGGATCCTGGTTCAGCCCCTTTAACGCTTAGATGGCAAAGAAGCGAGATCCTTTCTCTGCATCTCCCCAAGCAGGACCGGGTCAACGTCTTGCATTGCACTGCTTTGGGTTTTTCGCTTCCCCTCGGGGTGCTGCTGCTGCTGCTGCTGCTGGTGGTGGTGGCGGCGGCGGCGGCGGCGGCAGCGACTTCTCTTTCCCGATCCGGACCTTTCCTCTTCTTGCTGAATGAGTCTGTTCAGCCGGTGTGTGTTTGGTTTTGCTGGTAAGACACGGGCTCTCTGTTTTAAGGCTCTTCTTGCCAAGAGGCTCAAAAGGTGCCAGGAGGTTCAACCATAGGGTGACCATATGGGAAGGAGGACACGGCTCCTGTAACTTTAACAGTTGGTTTTTGTAAACCACCCAGAGAGCTTCAGCTATTGGGCAGTATAAAATGTAATAAATAAAATAAAATAAAATAAATAAAAGTAAAAGGGAATTTCAGCAGGTGCCATTGGTATGCATGCAGCACCTGGGGAAATTCCCTCTTCATCACAACAGCTAAAGCTGCCTTTAGAGCCCTGCCCTCTTCTGCATCTGGTCACACTAGGCAGGGCTCCTGCAGCTTTAACTGTTGTGATGAAGAGGGAATTTCCCCAGGTGCTGCATGCATACCAATGACACCTGCTGAAATTCCCTTTTCTATATAACTGTTAAAGATGCAGGAGCCCTGTCCTCCTTTCCATATGGTCACCCTATTCAACCAGGCAGCTCTGAACACGGAAACCTGTGGGAGGACCCTACAGGTCCATCCTGTCTGTGCCTGCTCAGAAGTAGGGCCATTTAGTTCTATGGTGCTTACTCCTCGGTAAATGGGTATAACAGCCTCCCTGCCCCCCCACAGCTGGAGCCATCTTGGTGGTAATACAAGTGACGGCAGAACCTGACTAGTCCTTTGTCACTTTGGGACTAAAAGGCCTGATCCTAACTTTGGTTGGTACACCAACTACACCCGTTCCTGGATAGGGATAGCCTTGCCACGGTCATTCATGCACTGGTAACCTCACAACTAGACTACTGTAACGTGCTCTACATGGGGCTACCGATGTGTGTGGTTCAGAAGCTGCAGCTAGTGCAGAACGCAGCAGCTAGGGTGCTCACTGGGACACCTAGCTCTGCCCACATAAAACCTGTATTTAGAAACTGCACTGACTGCCTATTAGCTACCAAAGTTGTGTTGTTATCCTACAAAGCCCTAAACAACTTGGGACCAGGATACCTAGCAGACCGCTTTCCCTTATATATACCTGGATGACAACTACGATTCTCAGAGGAGGCCCCACTGGCCATTCTGAGTCAAACCAAATGCCACCATGAAGAACCTTCTCTGTGGTGGCACCCACCCACTGGAGGACCCTCCCTCGTGTGGTTCAGGAGGCGGAAAATGCAATGTCTTTTAAACGCCTCCTGAAGACATACCTTTTACCACAGGCGTCCCCTGGTTTTCAGTGGAGCTGGTTTTATATTGCCTTTTTAACTTTTCAATGTTTTAAATTTATACTTGTTAGATTTTATGGTCTTTAATTGTGCTCTGCCCAGAGAGCTTCGGCTGATGGGCAGCATAAAAACGTAATAAATAAATAAATAAATAAATAAATAAATGCAGTTCCCAGACTCAAAAACAGATTGCTTAAAGGCAGATTGCTCAAAAACTTAATTTTTGGGGGGTATCCAGTGAGCAAAATGTTTTGAAAAACAAGGGCAGAAGGACTTATTAACTACCAGGCCTGTCCTTCTGCCTGGAAAAGTAGAAAAATGGTGGGGTCAGGGAGATATTGCATTCAGAAGACACCTTAAACCATGGCTTTCACCACGGTGAATAAGAGTTTTTGCTTTATCCACAGTGGTTAAAGCCATGGTTTAAGGTGTCTTCTGAACACGGCCTGGCTTTCTGGCTTAACCACCGTGGTTAAAGCCATGGTTTAAGGTGTCTTCTGAACACGGCCTGGCTTTCTGCCTTAACCGCCGTGGTTAAAGCCATGGTTTAAGGTGTCTTCTGAACACGGCCTGGCTTTCTGGCTTAACCACCATGGTTAAAGCCATGGTTTAAGGTGTCTTCTGAACATGGCCTGGCTTTCTGGCTTAACCGCCGTGGTTAAAGCCATGGTTTAAGGTGTCTTCTGAATGGGGCCATAGGACCTGAAGCTTGACTTTCCTCTTGCATCTCGTGAGACATTTTTACATTTAAGTTTGTTTATACAAAAATATTTATGATTCTCTGATGTTAGAAGAACAAGGGCAGCTCTGTTGTGGTACGTTCTCAGACAAATACATCCGAGTAACCGAGAATATGGGGGTGGGATGAGGGAAGAGAGACCAAAGGAGGGAAAGGGGCCTTTAAAAAACCTTTTTACACAAATATTGTCTTACAAGAATTTTGTATAGATCCTATTTGACGCAACATCATTTGGAATCCACCTGTTCTTTAAGGTATCAAGGTGAACTAGTAGTGACCATCTTTGAGATGGAAAACAGTATGTGAGGCTCCTGGTCAGGAACATTAAAATGCCTCACATACTCAGCACCCATTTCCTCCTCAAAACAAGCCCCTGAAGTAGGTTATGGCTGGGAGAAAATGACTGTTCTAATGTTATTATTATTATTATTATTATTATTATTATTATTATTATTATTTATATAGCACCATCAATGTACATGGAGGGGGCACTGTTCAGTTTGTCAGCAGGCTTTTGGGCCTGGGAACTTTGGAGTTTGTCTTACTGGAAAACCCTTTACTTCATTGAAGTATATGATAGGATAGGAAATTCTGGTTTTGCCTCCAGTATTGCTTCAAGGGGTTTCTCCTGTTAGTTTGGGGTTCTTAATCGTTTGTGAACTTGTATATCTCTTTCCCCCTTAAGCCCCTTCCTTGTTGTTAATAAATGTTACCTTTACTTTGGAGCTGGTGTGTGTTTTAATCCTCAGTACTAAATCCAGAGCCTTCTGCTTGATCCTGCTCCTGTTTAGGATTCTAGGCTTGGGGTGCAGAATAGAGGTAAGCCCTTATACTTACACCCCAGGGGTGTCCCAAAAGGTCTGAGGATCCCCTGGCTCAGGATGGGTTGGACGTTAAGGGGTGGCGGCAACTTACTGGTTAATTTGTTTGCCCACTGTCCACAGAGCAGGGGGGAATTTTGGGGTAACACCTCTTAACTTCCTCTTGCTCCACCTCCCTCTCTGGAAGGGTTTGTTGTTCTTCCTTCACAATTTATAGGCAACGTTTCACAGTAGGAACTCTCCCAAGGCGGCGTACATCATGAATATGCATATAATAACATTCATAATAAAAAAAATGGATGTGACAATTGAGGGGAGACATGATAGCACTCTTCAAATACTTAAAAGGTTGTCACACAGAGGAGGGCCAGGATCTCTTCTCAATCCTCCCAGAGGACACGGAATAACGGGCTCAAGTTAAAGGAAGCCAGATTCCAGCTGGACATCAGGAAAAACTTCCTGACTGTTAGAGCAGTACGACAATGGAACCAGTTACCTAGGGAGGTTGTGGGCTCTCCCACACTAGAGGCATCCAAGAGGCAGCTGGAAAGCCATCTGTCAGGGATGCTTTAGGGTGGATTCCTGCATTGAGCAGGGGGTTGGACTCGATGGCCTTGTAGGCCCCTTCCAACTCTGCTATTCTATGATTCTATGATTAGTAAATTGCATCTACTGTATTTCTTCGATTGTAAGACACACAGTACCACCAACAGAAAAAAAAATCTAAGACACACCTGCGATTCTAAGGCGCACCCCATTTTTAGAGATGTTTATATGGGGAAAAAAGTGTGTCTTGGAATCAAAGAAATAGGGTATCACCTGGTTTGACAAAACACCATCATGGTGGTGTAGTGGCTAAAGTGTTGGACTGGGAGTTAGGAGATCCTGGATTCTAGTCCCCACTTGGCCATGGAAACCCACTGGGTGACTTTGGGCCAGCCACAGACTCTCAGCCCAACCCACCTCACAGGGTTGTTGTGAGGATAAAATGTTGAGGAGGATTATGTATGCTGCCTTGGGTTCCTTGAAGGAAAAAAGAAGGGATATAAATGCAACAAATAAATAAATCATTTTAACCAAGTAAAAATAATAATAATTCAAAACCTCACACATTATCTCTGTTTAAACACAGTTTAAGAAGCAATCTTATGTCCCCTAGACATTGTCTTGGGGGGGGGGGCATAGAATATTTTGGTTTCCTGGATCGGGGCTCACGCAGGAGTTGGAGCTAGGAAACCGTATTCCCGAGCCCTCCGCCACCCCATCATAGCCAGTGCAAAGAGAACCACTCTTACAAGCTCGCATAGGACAGGAAAGGGGCGTTCCTGGAGGCCGGGGAGTGAGAAGACTGGGGATGTGGGAATATGAGGTATACCCAACTCTCCCTTCCCCTCCCCGAAGTCTCCGCTAATGAGTTTGGAGGCTTAGGAGTAGCCAAAGGATTGTGCCGTTAGAGAATGAGGTCTTCTACGGCTCCTGGAAAATATCCAAAATAGTTTTCATTTCGAAACCTGGGAAAGACCTAAATGACCCAGACTCTTACTACCGACAAAAAAAGTATACATAATTTGCCCCCACACTACATTCATAGAGACCAATTTGGCTTCATTAAAACCAAGCAAATTGCTGAACCTATCAGGCGGCTGAACCTATCATGCCCCCAGTGATGGAGTTCTCCTCAGAGGAAGAGCCAGGGCCCCCAGAAGTCCAGGGCATGCTGAACTAAGGACTGCAACTGGACCCACAAGAGCTTGAGCCCTTGGGGGAATGTGTTGCAAGGTCATCTCTGTCAGGAAAAAGGGAGTCCTTGGTCTAGGGTGCCCTGGGCTTCTGGGGCATCTAACTCTTCTAGAGAAGACATGAACGACTGCTCAAACTTATTTCTTAGTGCACCAAAAGCAAAACGTCTCCTCACATGATTGCCTCACCTGATGCTCCAAAAGCCTAGATTAGAATGGCCCTTCCAACTTGAGGTTTGTGAAAGCATGGAAATGGGCACAAATGTTATATATACATCTTATTTTTTTATTATTTTTTAAAATCTTTTTAAAAAATTATTTCGTTTCTATACTGCCCAATAGCTGAAGCTCTGTGGGTGGTTCACAACAGTTCATAAGATAATAAAATAGAGCATAAAATGTGCATAAAAATAGAAATATACAAAACTGAAAAGCGGTTAGACAACTAAAAACAGTTTCAATAGAAGGCTAAACCTGTGACAATGGCTGGCATAAATGTGACATTATATGCCAGGCAGCTGGGCTGGTGACGGGTGTGAATTGCCTGCCGGGTGCAAAGGTTGCAGATATCACGCACCATCTAGATGGCATAGTAGACAGTGCTGGGGTAGGTGGGTGGGGAATCAGTTGTCATGGTCCATGTTGGTACCAAAGGTGCAGGAAAATGTAGTTGTGAGGTGCTGGAAGCCAAATTTAGGTTGCTAGTCTGAAACCCAGAATCACCAAGGTAGCTTTCTCTTAGATGCTACCAGTTCCATGTGCAGGGCCAGCTAGACAGGTGAAGCTGAGGAGTCTCAACGCGTGGATGAGACGGTGGTGCAGGGAGGAGGGGTTCAGAGGGGAACATTTTGGGACAAGCTGGACCTGTAAGAGGGACAGGCTCCACTTAAACCAAAATGGATCCAGACTGCTGGTGCTAAACATAAAAAAGCAACAGAGCAGCTTTTAAACTAAACCCTGGGGGAAGCTGACAGGAGCTGGGAAGCATCTGGTTCGGATTAAATCATCCAAAGGGGATGAAGATGAAAATGCTTTTGATTGCCCAAATACAGAAGGGAAGCAAACAGGCCATGAGTACATGGTAGTACAGGATAGCCAGTCAAAGAAGCTTAAGTGCCACAGTGAAAAATGCACACGCCAGAGACATCTGGGGAGGGACACTGTATATAGGTGTTTCTATACAAATTATAGAAACCTCCGAGCTCAAATGGGAGAATTGGAGTGCTTGGTTTTAAAGGAGAACCAGGACATAGTGGGCATTACAAAAACCTGATGGGAACGGAGAGGACCAGTGGGATATGGTCATCCCTGGATGTCAACTCCACAGGAAGGACAGGGAAGGGTGTTCTGGAGGCTGTGTTGCTCTGTATGTCAAAGAGGTCAATTAGACTAGCATCTAAATAGGTCAGACTCTTCCACAGAAGCATTGTTGGTGATAATACAGGGTCCTAAGACTAATTTAGTGCTAGGAACGTGCTATCAGCCCCCAGACCAGAATGCTCAGGGTGACCTTGAGATAGAAAACGAAATCAGGGAGGCCTCCAAAAGAAGAAGGGTTGTAATAATGGGCGACTTCAATTACTCCCACAATGACTGGATAAATGTATATTCCAGTCATAACAAGGAAGCTAAATTCCTCTATACCTTAAATGACTTGGTCCTAGAACAGTTGGTCATGGAAGTGACCAGAGGGGAGGCAACCTTGGACTTAATCCTAAAAAGTGTCCCCCTAGGGCCTAGTACGAGATGTAAATATTATTTATTTTTTTATTTAAAACATTGATGTCCCGCCCTGTATCAATAAGATCTCAGGGCGGCGTACAGATAAAAGCATACAGTATAAAAACAGTAAATAAACACAGCTAAAAACAAATTAAACCATAAACCAAGTTAAAACGATATATAATTTAAAAGCAGTAAAACAACGTGCCTAGTGAATTCAACCATTTAAAGCTTTGTTAAAAAGCCATGTTTTCACTTGGCGCTGGAATAAAATCAGCATTGGCGCCAGTCAGGCCTCTAAGGGGAGAGCATTCCACAGTCGGGGTGCCACCACAGAGAAAGCCCTCTCCCATGTCCCATCAGAGGAAATGTGTTGTGCTGGTGGGATGCAAAGAAGGGCTCCTCCAACAGATTTCAAGTCTCGGGCAGGCATATATAAGGAGAGGCGCTCCCTCAAGTATCGAGGTCCCAAGCCATTGAGGGCTTTAAACATCATTACCAACACCTTGAATTCTGACCGGAAGCGTATAGGCAGCCAGTGCAATTCCTTTAAGACTGGTGTTATATGGTCTCTGTAAGATGTATCCACCAGCAGTCTAGCTGCTGCATTTTGCACTAGCTGCAACTTCCGAGTCGTTTTCAAGGGCAGCCCCACATAGAGTGCATTGTAGTAGTCTAATTGGGAAGTTACCAGTGCACGCACTACTGTGGCTAGGTTGTCCCTGTCCAGGAAAGGCCATAGGTGGCGGATCAGCCGAAGCTGACCCCAAGTACTCCGTGCCACGGAATCCACCTGGGCCTCCAGTGACAAAGATGGATCTAGGAGTACTCCCAAGCTATGCACCTGCTCCTTCAGAGGAAGTGCCACCTCATCCAGAACAGGTCGCTTACCCAATTCCCGGACTCGGGAACCACCAATCCACAGAGCTTCCGTCTTATCAGGATTCAGCTTCAGTTTATTGGCCCTCATCCAGCCCATTACAGCCTCCAAACACTGGTCCAGCACCTTCACAGCCCCAGCTGACTCCGACGACAAGGAGAAGTAGATCTGAGTATCACCAGCATACTTATGGCACCCAACCCCAAAACCCCTAATGACCTCATCCAACGGCTTCATATAGATGTTGAACAGCATGGGGGATAGAATAGAACCCTGTGGCCCCCCACAGCTTGTTGAACCAATTGGTAACAGTGACCACAGTGCTATCAGATGAAATTTATATTTAAATGGAAAACTGCCCAGGAAGTCCAACACAGTCACACTTGACTTCAAAAGAGGAAACTTCTCTAAAACAAGGGAACTGGTGAAAAGGAAGTTGAAAGGGGGAGTCAAGGGGATTAAATCCCTTCAAAATGCATGGAAGTTACTCAAAACCACAATAACAGAAGCTGAAAGAAAAAGGAATGCCACAGGTTAGGAAACACACCATGTCAGTGTCCATGAGGTCACTGGCATGGTTAACCAGCAGTGTCAAGGAAGCTATTATAGAAAAGAGAGCTTCCTTCAGAAAATGGAAAACTTGCCCAAGTGAGGAAAATAAAAGGGAGCACAAGCTTGCATAAAGGCAATGCAAGCAGACAAAAAGAGATGCGAACAAGCATTTTGAAGAGCATTATTGCTAACAACATTAAGGCCAACAATAAAGAATTCTTTAAATATATCAAAAGCAGGAAACCAGCTAGGGAAGCAGTTGGACCGATGGATGACAGCGGAGTTAAGGGAGTACTAAAGGAGGATAGGGAGACTGCAGAGAAGCTGAATGAATTCTTTGCATTTGTGTCCACTGCAGAGGATACAGGATAGATGCCTGGGCCTGAATTGAGGCTTTCAGGAAGGGAGTCTAAAGAATTGAGGCAAATAGTGGTGACAAAAGATGAAGTTCTCAACCCTATTGACAATCTGAAAGCAAATAAATCACCAGGCCCAGATGGCATCCATCCTAGAGTTCTCAAATAACTCAAATATGAAATTGCTGGTCTTCTAACAAAAAATATGCAACATGTCCCTAAGTTCGGCTTCTGTTTCAGAGGACTGGAGGATGGCCAATGTAACACCATTTTTAAAAAAGGGATCCAGGGGGATCCAGGAAATTACAGGCCGGTTAATTTAACGTCTGTTCCAGGTAAATGGTTGAAAGCATTATTGAAAGCCAGTATGGTGTAGTGGTTAGAATGTTATTCTGGGAGCCAGGAGATCTGGATTCTAGTCCCCACTCAACTATAGAAACGCACTGGGTGACTTTGGGTAAGTCACAGACTCTCAGCCCAAACTATCTCACAGGGTTGTTGTTGTGATGATAAAATGCAGAGGACGGAGGATTATATACCCCATCCTGAGTTCCTTGGAGGAGAAAAGGTGGGATATAAATGTAATAAATAAAAATTAAAAAGACAAAATTAACAAGCATATAGAAGGACAAATTCTTCTGAAAAAGAATCAACATGGCTTCTGCAAAGTTAAATCCTGTCTCACTAATTTGTTTGAGTTCTTTGAGAATGTTAATAGACATGTAGACAGGAGAGATGTTGTGGACATTGCTTACTTGGACTTTTAAAAGGCCTTTGATAAAGTCCCTCATCAAAGACTCAGCCTTGGCAAAGCTTAATTTCCTATTTCAGCCCTTCCCCCTAAATTTCTCAGAACATTATTTAAACAAATGTCAGAAATGATTTACACATTGGCTCCATTCAGAAGACCTTAAACCATAGCTTTAACCACAGTGGTTAAGCCAGAAAGCCAGGCTGTGTTCGGAAGACACCTTAAACCATGGCTTTAACCACTGTGGATAAAGCAAAAACCCTTGTTCACCGTGGTTAAAGCCACAGTGTCCTCTGAACAAGGCCTGGCTTTCTGGCTTAATCACCATGGTTAAAACCATCGTTTAAGGTGTCCTCTGAACAAGGCCTGGCTTTCTGGTTTAATCACCATGGTTAAAGCTATGGTTTAAGTTGTCTTCTGAATAGGCCCAACTTGTTCTCGGCGACAAAAAGTGCCAACAATGCCCGATTTCACCAAACCAAAAAAAGGAGGCTTGCAAATGCCAAACATACAGATCTATTTTGCAGCATATCAATCTGGGCAACTGATTGGAAAAAAGCTCCTGTTTGGATTTAAGAAGCATCTGAGCCTTACTGTTTGGCTAGGCAAAGCCTCGAGTGAGTTGACCCCTGCCTGCTTGCTGCATAAATCACCAGCCGTCGCGTAATACGATGTAGCCTTGTCTGACCCATGAAATCACATTTCATAATTCAAGGAATAGGCATTGCACACAGAATCCACTACATTCCCTCTGAAATATAGAACCGGTCCTAAAACATCAGACTACTGGCAATTTAGATTTAGAACAATATCAAGCATAAGTGACACAACGTTGACAGCGGTTGCTGCCCAAAGCTTTAACAGGGCAGGAAAACCTTAATGACTTTTGAAGCGCTGCTTAGAACCTCATCAACCCCCTTGAAAGGACCCCTTTTTCAATAAGCCAGAATACAACACATCAGTAGTTTGGACCAAAGTTTAACAAAACATGATATGCATTTCTAAAAATTGGAGTAAAGGAGATAAATGTGTCAATTGCACGCACTTTTTAAACTTGCTGAACCTATTCCAATTTTTATCACAGCAGAATGAAATTTGGCACAATTATACTCTTCATGAAGTACATCACTTATGATCAGATTCACATTATTAGCTCACTGGGTGACATTTTTATAAGCAATACAATTTTGAGGAATATACTGCCAAAACTTTTTTTTTCCTATTTGCCTTTGCTAACAGAGAAATGCCTACCCTCTTCAATGGCACACTGTGTTCAGTTTAGTAATAGCACATATTTATTCAGTATTAGAATATATATTTTTCTTCTTCCGAACCCTCTTACTACAAATTAATCTCATTCCATACCCGCATTTCTATGATTTGCAAGTTCTTTAACGAGAAGTATTTTCAGATTTAATTTTCATCCACATTCTAAAAAGTATTAGAGATCCTCCCACATGACTTTGATGAGAAAGTTTCTTTCTCACTGAACTTTTTTCCACACTCCAAACATTCATACTGTTTTTCAGGTGAGAGAGTTCTTTGATGAAAACTGAGAGTTGTCTGATGACTAAAGCTCTTACCACATTCAAATTATTTACATAGTTTCTCCCATGTGAAATCTTTTACATTCCAAGTTTTTCCTCTGTGTGAGTTCTTCGATGAAAAGTGAGAGTTCGCTTCCGACTGAAGCTTTGTCCACACTCCAGACAATGATATGGTTTCTCCCCTGTGTGAGTTCTTCGATGTTTAGTTAGATGTATCTTCTGGTTGAAGCTCCTTCCACATTCCAAACAATGATATGGTTTCTCGGCTGTGTGAGTTATTTGATGAGAAGTGAGATAGGTCTTCTTTTTGAAGCTCTTTCCACAATCCAAACAACGATATGGTTTCTCCCCTGTGTGATTTCTTTGATGATTAGTTAGATATTTCTTCAGACTAAAGCCCTTCCCACATTCCAAACAATGATATAATATCTCACCTGTGTGGGTCCTTTGATGATTAGTGAGGTTTATCTTCTGACTGAAGCTTTTTCCACACTCCAAACAGTGATATGGTTTCTCCCCGGTGTGGATTCTTTGATGTTGAGTAAGATGTGCCTTCTGACTGAAGCGCTTTCCACACTCTGAGCAACAATATGGTTTCTCTCCTGTGTGAGTTCTTCGATGATTAGTAAAATTTATCTTCTGAATGAAGCTCTTCCCACACTCCAAACAATGATATGGTTTCTCCCCTGTGTGAGTTCTTTGATGATTAGTGAGGTTTATCTTCTGACTGAAGCTCTTTCCACACTCCAAACAATGAAAAGGTTTCTCACCAGTGTGGGTTCTTTGATGTTGAGTGAGATGTGCCTTCTGACTGAAGTTTCTTCCACACACCAAACAATGATATGGTTTCTCCCCTGTGTGAGTTCTTTGATGACAAGTAAGATTACTTTGATGACTGAAGGTCTTCCCGCACTCCAAACAGTGATATGGTTTCTCCCCTGTTTGAATTTTGCAATGAGGTTCATTGTATGATTCAGAACTGAATGCCTTTGTATGATTTAGAATTAAATGCATATGGCACCTATCCTTTTCCTGTCTTTTATGCATTTCTTCTGGGATTGTAATATGGTAGCCATTGCACTGTGAACCAAATGCACATTCCCTCTCTTGACTTTCCCTTGTGGACGTATCCATTCTTCATTCAAGCCTCCTGCCGCACTCTCTCTTTGTGTCATCTGCTGCTGCTGCTGCTGCCACCGCCATCTTTTCCTTAGGCCTCTCTTACACCAAGTTTCCTTACAAGTGGTTTAAATTAAGGCTGTCAGTCATTTAAAGAAATCTTTATTGATTAGTCTGCTGATTTTAAAAGGTCAACATATTAATCAATGGAATCCGTTTGTGCATAGAAGCTAGAAATTCTCTTGAGTACAAACATTTCCCTTTACTTTAGAAAGACTGTGCTTTACTAGGGTGACCATATGAAAAGGAGGACAGGGCTCCTGTAACTTTAACAATTGTGTTGAAAAGGGAATTTCAGCAGGTGTCATTTGTATGTATACAGCACCTGGTGAAATTCCCTCTTCACCACAACAGTTAAAGCTGCAGGAGCCCTGCCCCATTTAGCTTGAGTGACCAGGTACAGAAGGGGACAGACTCCTACAACTTTAAATGTTTGATGAAGAGGGAGTTTCACCAGGTCCTGTATGCATACAAAATTACACCTGTTGAAATTCCTTTTCAGTGCAACTGTGGTCACCCTAGTTGTACATTAAATAAACACATAATAGTTCTCCCCGATTTTTTGAGACATACTGCCCCAGGAGATGGAGGCTCCATTCCTAACTAGGAGCTGCCTCACCGGAACAGAGCAGAACAATGTCTTGCTTCTTAGGAGACCACAAGTTTGGTGCCCCACTGAAACTGGGATTCACTGCTTGGGCTCTGTTGCGATTTATTTTTTGGTTTTTTTGCATACAGGACTTTCTTTTGTAAAAAAAATCCTTTTATTCTCTTTAAAATTCCCTCCCCTCTTATTTTATTACCATCTTTCTTTTCAAAGGGACGCCTATCCAGCTGGGGGTTGAATTTGGGCATCTGCTTCACCCGGAGTTCTCCCTCCTCTCCCGCCCTCATATCCCACCCCCGGAGATTCCCCTTCACCCTAATTCTTAAGGCGGGGGGCGGGGGTGTCTCACCTGCTCCCACACAGGAAGCACCGATGCCTTCGGGAAGGAGGGAGTGCATTTCCTGTGGAGGCCTCGCCCTCTTCCTTCCTCCCCAAACGCCCTTCCCTTCTAGGAATCAATGTCATTTCTTTAACCCTTAGGACGCCAAAGCAGCAAGAACTTCTCTCTACTACATCTCCCTAAGCAGATCCCTGCAAACATCTTGCATTGAGCCACATCGGCTTTTGGCTTCCCTTCACGTGCTGCCGGCGGCGATTTTGGGGAATACGAAATCTTATTTAAAGGCGCCAGAGTAACCAATAAATGACCGTCTTTTGGAGTTTGGCAGCTACTCGCCGGAGGACCTTGTCTTTTGCTGCTCTTCAAAATGGACCTGCAGACTTCTTTGAGGGACGGTGTAAAAGCCGGAACGGAACGGAACAGGCCGGAACAGCCCCATTATATTAAAAAACCATACCAAAAACAGTGGCATGTGTTAGCAACACTTGAGAACAATATTTTAGGACTAAAACCATACCAATATTATATCACTATTAACCCCAAAACTCCCAAAACGACGTCCGGAACAGAATGGGATGGCCGGAACGGCCACTACTGAACAAGCGATATCAACCAAACTCACCAGTCATGCATACCTCCATGGCAGGGACGCAAAAAGACACAAAAGTTGCCCCGAAACCACGTTCAGATACCCGTTCCGGGCAAAAAAGTGTATTGCGCAAAATGGGCCGTAACGGCAGCTTCCCAATGAGGTAAGTGAACCAAACTCACCAGATGCACTTGACAAGGTGGGGCAAATATAGAAAGCTCCAAAAGTTGCCCTGAAACCACGTTCAGATACCCGTTCCGGGCAAAAACGCGTATTGCGCAAAATGGGCCGTAACGGCAGCTTCCCACTGAAGTAAGTGAACCAAACTCACCAGATTCACATAACTAGGTGGGGCAAATATAGAAAGCTCCAAAAGTTGCCCCGAAACCACGTTCAGATACCCGTTCCGGGCAAAAACGCGTATTGCGCAAAACGGGCCGTAACGGCAGCTTCCCAATGAGGTAAGTGAACCAAACTCACCAGATGCACATGACAAGGTGAGACAAATATAGAAAGCTCCAAAAGGTGCCCCAAAACCACGTTCAGATACCCGTTCCGGGCAAAAACGCGTATTGCGCAAAATGGGCCGTAACGGCAGCTTCCCAATGAGGTAAGTGAACCAAACTCACCAGATGCACATGACAAGGTGAGACAAATATAGAAAGCTCCAAAAGGTGCCCCAAAACCACGTTCAGATACCCGTTCCGGGCAAAAACGCGTATTGCGCAAAAACGGCCGTAACGGCAGCTTCCCAATGAGGTAAGTCAACCAAACTCACCAGATGCACATGACAAGGTGGGACAAATATAGAAAGCTCCAAAAGTTGCCCCAAAACCACGTTCAGATACCCGTTCCGGGCAAAAACGCGTATTGCGCAAAAACGGCCGTAATGGCAGCTTCCCAATGAGGTAAGTCAACCAAACTCACCAGATGCACTTGACAAGGTGGGGCAAATATAGAAAGCTCCAAAAGTTGCCCCGAAACCACGTTCAGATACCCGTTCCTGGCAAAAACGCGTATTGCGCAAAAACGGCCGTAACGGCAGCTTCCCAATGAGGAAAGTCAACCAAACTCACCAGATGCACATGACAAGGTGGGACAAATATAGAAAGCTCCAAAAGTTGCCCCGAAACCATATTCAGATACCCGTTCCGGGCAAAAACGCGTATTGCGCAAAACGGGCCATAACGGCAGCTTCCCAATGAGGTAAGTGAACCAAACTCACAAGATTCACATGACAAGGTGGGACAAATATAGAAAGCTCCAAAAGTTGCCCCGAAACCACGTTCAGATACCCATTCCGGGCAAAAACGCGTATTGCGCAAAAACGGCCGTAACGGCAGCTTCTCAATGAGATAAGTGAGCCAAACTCACCAGATGCACATGACAAGGTGGGACAAATAAAGAAAGCTCCAAAAGTTGCCTCAAAACCACGTTCAGATACCCGTTCCGGGCAAAAACGCGTATTGCGCAAAAACGGCCGTAACGGCAGCTTCCCAATGAGATAAGTGAGCCAAACTCACCAGATGCACATGACAAGGTGGGACAAATATAGAAAGCTCCAAAAGTTGCCCCGAAACCACGTTCAGATACCCGTTCCGGGCAAAAACGCGTATTGCGCAAAACGGGCCGTAACGGCAGCTTACCAATGAGGTAAGTCAACCAAACTCACCAGATGCACATGACAAGGTGGGACAAATAAAGAAAGCTCCAAAAGTTGCCTCAAAACCACGTTCAGATACCCGTTCCGGGCAAAAACGCGTATTGCGCAAAAACGGCCGTAACGGCAGCTTCCCAATGAGATAAGTGAGCCAAACTCACCAGATGCACATGACAAGGTGGGACAAATATAGAAAGCTCCAAAAGTTGCCCCGAAACCACGTTCAGATACCCGTTCCGGGCAAAAACGCGTATTGCGCAAAACGGGCCGTAACGGCAGCTTACCAATGAGGTAAGTCAACCAAACTCACCAGATGCATATGACTAGGTGGGACAAATATAGAAAGCTCCAAAAGTAGCCCCGAAACCACGTTCAGATACCCGTTCCGGTCAAAAACCCGTATTGCGCAAAAACGGCCGTAACGGCAGATTCCCAATGAGGTAAGTCAACCAAACTCACCATACGCACATTAATAGGTGGGACAGCAATTCAATAGTCCTGTTTCTAGAAAATCACCGAAAGGAGCATTCTCTACAATCCACTTCTTGTCTTCAGCAATACAACAGTATTACACTTCATCTTGGTCTTTGTGCTTAATGGGTGATCAGTGCAAGAAACCCAAGAAGGATACCATGGTTCTGTGCGAGGGAGCATGTCAGGACTGGTACCATCTCTCTTGCCTTGAGATAAATCAAGCTTCTCGTGGTATATTCAAATGTCCAAAGTGTTGTGAGAAATGAATAATCTACACTGTAGGCAAAAATTTATGTTAACAGGTGCTGTATGTTAGCATTTACATTTACACACACACACACACACACACACACACACAGAGTATATAGATATTATGTACATTGTTTTTGTTCTTACTGTTTGTGGTTATTTTTCTTGTATTCACGTTGTCATAAAGAATATGACTAAAGAAGCGTATATGTTAATAAAGCTTCAGAACATCACAGCCAATGACAATGGGTTATACTGAATCAAACAAATGGTCAACCTAGCTCCCTCTTATTCACATGGGGCTAACCTATTCAAAACACCTAACATACAATTAAAAATTGTGTGATTGGCTTTTAAAAATAAATTCCATGTTTGGGGAGGGGAGGGGTACCTGTCAAGATTGTGGAATGTGGGCATTAACGCTTTGTCTCCTGGTGTGATAGGGTGACCAGATGACCCGGAAAACCCGGGGGACCTCTGGAAAAATGGACATCTCCAGGGCAACCGGGACTGGCACCCAATTTCCTGGGGGAAAGGGCTGAGGGGGAAGGCCTCCATCAGCCCTGGAAGGGGTTGGGGGCCACGTTTTTGGACTTCCTGGAATGCAGCCTCCAGTACTCCCATGGCAATCCTCAAAAGACCTGGGCTTTTTTGACAGAACATTTATATCCCACCCGCCACCCAGAAACGCATGGTGAACTACAATGGCCTTTCCCAATTTTGTAATAACCCTGTGGGATAAGTTAGGTTGAAAGATGTGAATAGCCACAGGTCATTGTAAGCTTCATGATGGAATGAGACAGGCCAACTCCAACAATGCCATCATAGACTGATATTTTAAGCACACTATCAAACCACATGACAACTATGGGCTTCTGTAGGAAACCATCTTTGCAGAACTTCACTCCGGATTCTGAGAAAGTTTATTAAATGTTCCAGTTAGTACAATGAAAGTAGTTTATTTGATTGCATTCATACACATAGAAGTTGCCTTTCGAGGCAATTTCCCGACAATAGATAGTGCCTCATTTTCCTCACCCATAATTTTCTTTTCCAGCTAATTTTGGGAATATGAACTATGGCCCGGAATGGGTAACAGAACCTGACTTTCATGGAAATTTCAGAGGTTATTATATCTGTCCCACCTAGTAATGCGCATCTGGTGAGTTTGGTTGACTTACCTCATTGGAAAGCTGCCGTTACGGCCCGTTTTGAGCAATATGGGTTTTTGCCTGGAACGGGTATCTGAACGTGGTTTTGAGGCAACTTTTGGAGCTTTCTATATTTGCCCCACCTTGTCAAGTGCATCTGGTGAGTTTGGTTGACTTACCTCATTGGGAAGCTGCCGTTACGGCCGTTTTTGCGCAATACGCGTTTTTGCCCGGAACGGGTATCTGAACGTGGTTTCGGGGCAACTTTTGGAGCTTTCTATATTTGTCCCACCTAGTTATGTGCATCTGGTGAGTTTGGTTGACTTTCCTCATTGGGAAGCTGCCGTTACGGCCGTTTTTGCGCAATACGTGTTTTTGCCCGGAATGGGTATCTGAACGTGGTTTCGGGGCAACTTTTGGAGCTTTCTATATTTGTCCCACCTTGTCATGTGCATCTGTTGAGTTTGGTTCACTTACCTCATTGGGAAGCTGCCGTTACGGCCCGTTTTGCGCAATATGCGTTTTTGCCCGGAACGGGTATCTGAACGTGGTTTCGGGGCAACTTTTGGAGCTTTCTATATTTGTCCCACCTTGTCATGTGCATCTGGTGAGTTTGGTTGACTTACCTCATTGGGAAGCTGCCGTTACTGCCGTTTTTGCGCAATACGCGTTTTTGCCCGGAACGGGTATCTGAACGTGGTTTTGGGGCAACTTTTGGAGCTTTCTATATTTGCCCCACCTTGTCAAGTGCATCTGTTGAGTTTGGTTCACTTACCTCATTGGGAAGCTGCCGTTACGGCCGTTTTTGCGCAATACGCGTTTTTGCCCGGAACGGGTATCTGAACGTGGTTTTGGGGCAACTTTTGGAGCTTTCTATATTTGCCCCACCTTGTCAAGTGCATCTGGTGAGTTTGGTTGACTTACCTCATTGGGAAGCTGCCGTTACGGCCGTTTTTGCGCAATACGCGTTTTTGCCCGGAACGGGTATCTGAACGTGGTTTCGGGGCAACTTTTGGAGCTTTCTATATTTGTCCCACCTAGTTATGTGCATCTGGTGAGTTTGGTTGACTTTCCTCATTGGGAAGCTGCCGTTACGGCCGTTTTTGCGCAATACGTGTTTTTGCCCGGAACGGGTATCTGAACGTGGTTTTGGGGCAACTTTTGGAGCTTTCTATATTTGCCCCACCTAGTCAAGTGCATCTGGTGAGTTTGGTTGACTTATCTCATTGGGAAGCTGCCGTTACGGCCGTTTAGCGCAATACGCGTTTTTGCCCGGAACGGGTATCTGAACGTGGTTTTGGGGCAACTTTTGGAGCTTTCTATATTTGCCCCACCTTGTCATGTGCATCTGGTGAGTTTGGTTCACTTATCTCTTTGGGAAGCTGCCGTTACAGCCGTTTTTGCACAATACGCGTTTTTGCCCGGAACGGGTATCTGAACGTGGTTTTGGGGCAGCTTTTGGAGCTTTCTATATTTGTCCCACCTTGTCATGTGCATCTGGTGAGTTTGGTTGACTTTCCTCATTGGGAAGCTGCCGTTACGGCCGTTTTTGCGCAATACGCGTTTTTGCCCGGAATGGGTATCTGAACGTGGTTTCGGGGCACCTTTTGGAGCTTTCTATATTTGTCCCACCTAGTTATGTGCATCTGGTGAGTTTGGTTGACTTTCCTCATTGGGAAGCTGCCGTTACGGCCCGTTTTGCGCAATACGTGTTTTTGCCCGGAACGGGTATCTGAACGTGGTTTCGGGGCAACTTTTGTGGCTTATTGCATCGTTGCCATTTAGTTATGCATGACTGTTGAGTTTGGTTGGTATCGCTCGTTCCCTAGTGGCCGTTCCGGCCATCCCATTCTGTTCCGGGCGTCGTTTTGGGAGTTTTGGGGTTAATAGTGATATAATATTGGTATGGTTTTAGTCCTAAAATATTGTTCTCAAGAGTTGCTAACACATGCCACTGTTTTTGGTATGGTTTTTTAATATAATGGGGCTGTTCCGGCCTGTTCCGTTCCGTTCCGGCTTTTACACCGTCCCCTTCTTTGAATGTCGACAAGCAGGCATTAAAGACTCTGTTATTCCGGCAGACCTTCCCTTTTAAGAAACGTATTGCTGACTGTAGTATGTTATTATGCCGTATTACTTTATGGATCGTTTCATCTTGTTTAAATTGTGTGTATTTTGTATATAGGCAGGGTATAAATTGAATAATAGTAATAGTAGTAGTAGTAGTAATTTAATTTTTGTGAACCGCCCAGAGAGCTCCGGCTATTGGGCGGTATAGAAATGTAATAAATAAATAAATAATAATGATGATGATGATGATGATGATGAACCCCTGAAGGCTTTACTGCCCTGGGCTGACTTGCTGAAGCTTTTGAGATCTTTTGGGCCTACTGGCAAGAAGAGGGAGACCAACGTTTTACAATCCAAAAACACATACTGGCTTCATCCAGCAAGAAGAGAAAACGTCCGGAACGGGAAAAGAGAAATTGCTGCCAGCTGCGCTCGAAGGAAAGCCAAAAACCAATGAGGCGCAATGCAAGATGTTTCCCCGGTCCTATTTAGAGAGGAGGCGAGGCGAGGGATCTTGCTGCTTGGCCAGCTAAAGGCTAAAAAAAAAAAAAAAATGAATTAAGTTTCCTAAAGAGGAAGGGAGTTTGGAGGGAGGGGCCGGGTCCTCCATAGGAAATACTCTCTCTCTCCCCCACCCCTCTTCATCTGAAAGAGCTTCAGTCAGAAAACACTACAAAACTAAGACAACAAAGGAAGATCATGACACGCAAATATTTCCAAAATATGGGGCAGGATAGATTTTCTCAGTTACTTAATCTGATGTTACTTGTATAGTTTATTTACTCTTGTAAGTGTGTTGAAAGGAAACATGAATTTTCTAATACTGAATAAATATATGCAGTCAGCAAAGCCAAGACAAAGACTTGCATTAAAGGGATTGCTGTTTTAGTAAAGGCAAGTTGAAAAAAAATGTTGAGGAAACTACACAAACCTCATCATCTGATACGTCCTTCATGCAGTGCATAATTGTGCCAGACATCAAACTGCAAGGAAACAAATTTGAGCAATATTATAAAGGTCATGTCTGAAACAAAAATTAATACTCAAAACAAAATTGGTTTAAGAAAATTAATGAGATACAAGATTCAAATGGAGGTACTACTAAACACACAGATATAAAATTTAATAAACTAACTGATCCATACTGTTAAGTATAACAAGTAATAATAAACACTTAATAATTGAAATTGGTAACAATTTAACACATAACATTATACCAAAATAAGATCAGTAGTAAAATGTGATATGTGTCATTTCTTCCTAGTTTTTGTAGACAACTTAGTTCTTACTTTGTTATAATGTTATATTTTGTGTTGAATCATTAAATTTATAAACTATTATGTGTTTATTATCACTTTTATTCTTAACAGTTATTTTCTTAAATTTTATTGGAACAGTTCCAGCAAGCTAAAAGTATTTATTTTTTTATTGCATTTCTCCACCGCCCAATAACCAAAACCCTCTGGGCGGTTCACAAAAATTAGAACCATTCAAAGAATAAAACCACAGTATAAAACCATCATATAAAATACAATATAAAAGAACAACCAGGATAAAATCAGGAGCAGTGCAGAAATACAAATTTAAAACAGCACATACACTTGGCACATTTACCGTAAGTTGGGAACCCAACTCTTCTGGGTGGAGGTTTACAGCTGGCCTTGGATGGGTTTCACTCTCCCTATGCTGGCTTCCAAGAACACCTTGAAAGGCCTTCTCTTGCTAGGACTGCTGCTGGTGGTATTGCAGGTATTGTTGTTGCTTGTTTGATTGTTGGCTTTTATTGTTGATATTTTATTGCTTTCTTTTTTATTGTGCTTACGTTTGGACACTTTTAATATTTCAACAGTTTGTGTATTTTATTGCTGTGATCCACCTTGGGAGTGCTTCTGCCCTCAAAGGTGGCCAAGGAAGTTTATTTGAATTTTCAGAAAGGCAGGTCAGATTTTTTTTTGTCAATCTTGGGTCCACCCACTGATGCATTGTTTTCCGAACTATTGAGGAGAGAATCTCCTTTCTTGAGTTTGGGGAGGTTCTAAGAAGTGCATCAAAAGTTATGAAAGTTGTCCTTCCCCTGTCAGGCCTTCAGGCAGCAGCAACAGCTGTCAACGTTCGGTCAGGTAGGTTCAATATTATGGGACTTGTTTATTTCTAAAGATGCATATTATAACACTCTGTGGTGTGTGTTTTTTAATTGTTGTATTTGCTATGTGACACCATTGACTGTACACAACTCAGAAATCCTAAAAAGTATGAAAGGTAGTATATAGACATTACATAAAAAGCACGTTTGTTCTTCTTGCTCGATTCCAAGAAATATTGTGGAAGTGGATGTTTCATGAGAAACGCTGGCTGGTGAGTGTTTTTAAAGGTAGGCATATCTGGGTCCTTGATTTCAAAAAAAAATAATAAAAAAATCCGCACCCTGAAAAAAAAAGCGTTTCTCTGGGGGTGTGGGGAGTGTATTTTGCAGAATTTACTCTGGCTTTGGAAGTCAGGTGCAGGAAGCAAGAGCTCGACGGGCACTAAAGCGCCCCTTGCCCTCTGATGCCTGTTTCTCCCCCAACCCCCTGGAGGTTTCAGTGTTCTGGTCTGACTTGTTGAGCCTCCCGGGACCTCGTGAGTCTCATGGCAAGAAGAAGCTCTTGACGGAGAACCACCTTTTACAACACACACACACACACACACACACACACACACACACACACACACACACACGACCTGCGCCCCACAGACCCACTGGCTGAACAGATCCAGGGAGAAGAGGGGATGTCATAACATAAGAAGCCTTATGCCGGGTCAGACCGAGGGTCCATGTAGTCCAAGACTCCGTTCACACAGAGGCCAACCAGCTGTTGACCAGGAACCAACAGAGCAGGACACAGTGCAGCAGCACCCTCCCACCCATGGTCCACAGCAACTAGTGTATACAGGCTTACTGCCTCTCATAGTGGAGGAGTTGGCACGTAGCCATCAGGACTAGTAGCCCTTGATAGCCTCCTCCTCCAGGAATTTATCCAGCCCCCTTTGAAAGCCATCCAAATTGACCATCACTCCATGTTGTGGTCGTGAATTCTGGAAAATAGACATCGTTACCAGCAGGAGCTGAGGAGAAGCCCAGAGCCACTGTGGTGCATTGGAAGAGGTTTCCCTGCTTGGAGGCGGAGGCGGCTGTTGTTGGTTGGCCCTGTAAGGGTTAAAGAAATGAGCTAGATGCCTAGAGAGGAAGGGGATGTGGAGAGGTTGGGAGAGGCCGTCTCCCCGACAGGAAATGGCCCTCCCCGGCACTTTCTGTCCCGCCTACTTCCTCCGGAGGAAAAAGGACTTAGATCTGCCTCCAGGTGCTGCATCCGGGCCTCCTGGAGGGGAGCAGGTGAGACCTCTCCAGTCTTCCGCATTGGGGGGGAGGGAGTCCCTGGGCTGCAGAGGAGGGTCATGGGGTGGGGGGAGATGCCCTAATTCCAACCCCGCCATGTCGGGGCGGGGGGTGTCGTCCAATTCCGAGTCTTGGATGGAAGCTGGATCCTTCCCCCATTTCACCCCAGAGGGAGGGAACATGTGCGGCCCCTGCATTTACGATGCACCCAGAACCGGAGGGAGCTTCTTCGTCTTGACCTCCCGGCGAAGCCAGGAGTCCTCATTGAGCGAGGAGTGTCGCGGGGGAGGTCCAGCGTTGAATGGATTAATCAGACCGACCCCTTGAATACACTTCTAGGCCTTGAGTGAAATCCTTGCTCTCGTTATGTGGGTCCTCGGGTGGATTTCCCCAGGTGGCTCAGAGGGTCCCCAGGTGGCTTCTCCACTTGGCTGCCCATTGTGGTGCAATGCAGGATGTGTCCCAGGACCTGCGTGGAGAGATGCAGAGAAAGGGCCTTGCGGCTTGGCGTCCTCTTGACGCCTGAAGAAATGAACCCAATCCCTGGAAGGGAGTTGGGGAGGAAGGAAGAGGCCGAGGCCTCCACAGGAAACCCACCCACCCTCCTTCCCCAAGGCATCGGTGCCTCCTGTGTGGGATCAGCCGACACACCCCACCCCACCCTGCCTGATGCATTCGGGTGAAGGGGAATCTCTGGGCTGCAGGGGAGGAAGTGGGACATGGGGGCAGGGGAGAGAGAGAGAGAGAGGTGGGGAAACTCTAGGGGTGGGGAGAGATGAAAAGAAGGCTGACAATAAAAGAATAAATGGAGAAGGGGGAAATTAAACAGAATGAAAAGGGGAATTTGAAATTCCGGAATACAAAAACAGACACACCAAATCTGAACAGAGCACAAGTGATGAATCACAGTTTCTTTGGGGAACAAAAGTTGTGGTCTCCTTAGAAGCAGGAGGATGCTGACCTGTGAGAGCCTTTGTTCTGTTCCGCTGAGGCAGCTCCTAGTTAGGAATGCAGCCTCCATCTGCTGAAGCGCTACACCTCAGGAAATCAGGGAGAAGAATGATCTGTCTTTATTACTATTTAATGTAAAGCATCGTCTTTCTAAAGGAAAGCGGAATGTTTGTGTTTGTAGCAGTTTCTAGCTTTTACACACAAATGGATTCTGTTGATTAATGCATTGATCTTTTAAAATCAGCAGACTAATCAATAAAGATTTCTATAAATGACTGACAGCCTTAATTAAACCACTCGTAAGGATGCTTAGTGTAAGGGAGGCTCAACCTTATTGACAAATTGAAAGCAAATAAATCACCAGGCCCAGATGGCATCCATCCTAGAGTTCCTATAGAACTCAAATACTAAATTGCAGACCTCCTCACAAAAATATGCAACATGTCCCTAAGCTCAGCCTCTGTACCAGAGGATTGGAGGATGGCCAATGTAACACCAATTTTCAAAAAGAGTTCTAGAGGGGTCCAGGAAATTACAGGCCAGTTTGCTTGACATCTGTTCCAGGTAAATTAGTTGAAAGCAATATTAAAGACAAAATTAGCAAGCATACAGAAGGGCAGGTTCTGCTTAAGAAGAATCAACATGGCTTCCACAAAGGCAAGTCCTGTCTCACTAATCTACTAGAATTGGTTGAGAGTGTCAACAAACATGTAGGCAGGGGTGATCCGGTGGACATTGTTTAAACCAGATTTGTTTATTAGGGAGAAAAGAGAAGCTAGCAGTAGAGCCCACCAGCTGATATTACATTTCATCATCTCTTAGGGAATACCGTCTGGACCATGAGCCTTGCCATGCTTTAGCTGGAGTAGTAATTCCTCAACAGTATTGGTGTCAACATTGGGCCATTCGGGAATATCTAGAGGCAGACGGGGAGAAGTTTGATGTTAGGCAGTCACTGAAGACAGCACAACAGTGATTCTCCCAGATGTTAGCTAGAACATGACAATCCATACTACTGTCGCTATTGCTTCAAGCTCCTCACGCTATCTGCCAGAAAGTTTTGTAGTTCTTAGTGACAGAAGCACCTATCAATTGTTGCCATGACTTTCTGGTCACTTTGGGGATTTTTTTTGCAATGCAGAAGCTTCTTTTGATTTTTTTCTTAAGTCATAATATGAGCAAGGTAGTTGACGCTCATTGTTCTGTTGGTAAGAGTGGTATATGGACTGGATCTTTCTCCTGAGATTAGCACACTCACAGTCAAACCATGTATTTGTGTGGGCTCTCGGGCGTTTTGTGGTGCTGAGATTGTTTTGAAGGAGGGTATATAAGTCCTGAGTGATCTCCTCATAAGCTAAGATGCCCTACTCAGGAAAAGTGCCTGCAGTAATCTGGCTATCAATGGCTACTAACCCTGATGGTTAAGTGCTATCTCCAGTATTTGAGGCAGTAAGCCTGTGAGCACCTGTTGCTGGGAAACATGGGTGGGAGGGTGCTGTTGCCCTCATGTCCTGTTTGTTGATCCTAGGCCAATGGCTGGTTGGGGCACTGTGTGGACTAGATGGACCCTTGGTCTGATCCAGCAGGGCACTTCTTATGTTCTTCAGGAGAAGATGGCAGCAGCAGAAGGCATCACAGAGGCGTGGCAGGGGGGTTGGATGAAGAATGGATAAGTCAAGAGAAGGAATGTACCTTTAGTGGGGTGAATGGTTAGAGATGGTCTGTGGGGGTCGGGGGGAGGCTCTTTCTGGTTCTCAAGCAAGTGAAGAGCTTTGGTCTGTGGCTGTCACGTGAAAAGTCCTGCTCTGGTTTCTAGTTCCTCTTGGAATGTTTGCATTGCTTTGATTTTCTTTCCAGGAGAAGACCTGCTTTGAAGCTGGAGTCCTACGTATTTCATCTTGTCCTGAGAGTATAACACTTCTTTACACACTCTATGAATAGTAAGGAAATCTTTGCCCAGATACAGAAGAAAGAGGGGGGGGTTGCCCCTCTTCAAGGTGTCCTTGGAACACAAAACAAAAATGGCCGAGGAGGGCTCTGCTGACCCCGAATGAAATGATGCCATCAAGACTGAGAGCAGTGGGGAATTCTGGGAAAGAATGGTGAAGGAGTCCCAGGGTGAGCAGCTCCAGCATTTCAGGCTGCTCCGCTACCAGGCTGCCCAGGGCCCCCGAGAGGTTTGCAACCAACTCCACAACCTTTCTCGTAAATGGCTGAAGCCAGAGAGACACACGAAAAACCAAATCGTGGACCTGGTAATCCTGGAGCAGTTCCTGACCATCATGCCAGCAGACATGAAGAGCTGGGTGAGAGAATGTGGAGCAGAGACCAGTTCCCAGGCGGTGGCCCTGGCAGAAGGCTTCCTCCTGAGCCAGGCGGAGGACCAGAAGCAGCAAGAGCAGCAGCAGGTGAGAGCATTGCATCCCAGGGGGCAGGAATATGAGCAAGGATATCCTAAAACACTCCACTAGTTGCCCAACCCTTTCTGGGAATCGCCCCAGGAGAGAAATCCTAGACCTCACCCTCAACATTTTTGCCTCTTTCTCTCTTTTTCTATTCCTTCTCCTCACTCCATGTCTTGGGTCTTATTGCGCTTTCAGGTACATCCAGGGGGTCAGGAATGGTAGGGCAGAGTACCTAAAACTCTACTCATTCCCTCCCCCTTCTGAAAAACACCCATGGAGAGATGCCCCCATACCTCGCCCCCAACATTTTTGCCTCTCGCTCCTTTTTGAAGCCTTTTGCTCCTTTCGTATCTTGGATCTTCATTGCTGTTTCAGGTACGGAGTCTGCCAGCAGAAGCGGGGCGTGGTCGCACTGCAGCAGAGAGGGCTTCTTCAGACACCACTCAGAGCCCCCCACAAAGGGAGATCAAGCAGGAGGGTGACTGTCGTGCTTCCTTGCAAGGTAAGACTTCATTTGGGGGTAGCTCTATTTCAACCTGGCCTCATTGTCTAGAGTTATGGAAGGGGTCTTTGGACAGCCTTTACTCACACACACACCACCACCACCACGCTGCCTGTTATGTGGGGGAAGATGTTTTTCCCTGTCCTTTAAATTTACAGACTTTGAGATTTTTTACCCATGGAAATGAAGAGTTAGATTTGTGGTGAAGAGCCCAAATGGGAAAATGTGGATTTATTTTCCCAACTGAACTCCCAAAATGCAAATTAAAGGCAAGGCATCTTGCAATGCCCAGGTGTACTTAAAGTTGCATCACTTCCAATGCAATTCTGTGCATTTGACTGGGAAGTAAGTCCCTCTGTGGTCCAAAGGACTTTCTTCCCAGGCGTTTCGTTCATCTCAGCTTCTCAAGCAAACCTGTGCTACTGGCTTCCCATCTTCTTTGTCTCTACAGGGCCTGGAATGATGCCGGCAATAAATCCACAGCCGTCTCTTCTTCTTTGTGATGGAGGGGAACCGGATCAGGTAGGTGGAAGGATCACTGGGGAGACAGCCTGGGTTCCTCCATCTTCTGTTCCCCTCCCAGAGCCACAATAATTCCCTCTCCTTCTCTTTCCTTTCCTAAGAACATAGGGAGAGCCGTGCTGGATTGGACCAAAGGCCCAGCTAGTCCTCCATTCTGTTCCCCAGAGTGGCTGAGGAGAAGCCTCTTGGGCCTCCAGAATCAGGACAGGAGGGCCAGAGTCTTCTTGCCATTGTTCCCATGGCAACTGGTTTTAAATCCTCCACCTCACTTTACCCCAAGCCACCTCACTTTACCCCTAAAGAGACAACTTCATGCCATTAGGACCAAGAGCAGTGGGGATTTCTGGGAAAGAAAAGTGCGGAAGATCCAGGATGAGGACATGGTCAGCTGAGACATGCAGCTCCAGCGTTTGAGGCAGTTCTGCCACCAAGAGGCCGATCGCTTTATCTCATCCTTGAGTAGGAAACATTTTCTTTTCTCATCCAGGCTCTGGTGACCTTTGAGGAGGTTGCTGTGCATTTCACGGAGGAGGAGTGGGCCCTGCTGGATCCTGACCAGAGAGCCCTGCACTGGCAGGTCATGGAGGAGAACCGTGGGATCGTGGCCTCTCTCAGTAAGTGTCCCTGTTTTCCTGCTTAATGATGGGTTCCAAATGCAGTAGTGATGGGGAAGATAATACTTTGTGTATTGGAAGCTGGGGTCCACCCAGCGTCCCTGCAAGGTAAGCTCCTGGACAAAACATCCTTCAAGTCCCAGGCAAACCCCCTCCCTAGTCCTGTCCACAACTGGAACGAGCCAGATGTTCAGCGAATAAAGCACAAACACACATTTAGGGACCAAAGCAGGTTTATCAACAGCACTAAAACTACCATGTAAGGCCTTGGTCTGTAAAAGCTCCTAAAAGGGGAAGGGAGATTGGGGAAAGGGGGTGAGGTAGGAAGGCGAGGAAATAGTCTAGCAGCTAGCAATAACCCCAATAAAACAATCAATAAAACAATCATCCCTCCGCCCAGCCACAACGGTGGCCGACCTTCTCCACGATACCCAAACACTTTACATAAGCCTATGCGGCAGGGTCTTGCTATTTACTGTTTCACTCTGTACAGCACCATGTACATTGATGGTGCTATATAAATAAACAAACAAATAAATAAATAATAATAATAATAATAATAAGCCTTTCTAACTCCAAGCAAACCCCCACCCACCCACTGCATCGGACCTGATCTTCCCACTTGACACGCGTTCAGTCCACCAAGGAAGAAGGACGCCCTCAGGCATGGGGCTTCTTATCCCTTTTTCGGTCACCTGGCCCCATTATTTATTTATTTATTTATTTATATAGCACCAACAATGTACTTGGTGCTGTACAAAATATACAAATAAAACAGCGATACCCTGCTTAGAGGCTTACAATCTAAAATCACATTAAAACATATGAAGGGGGTGTGTGTGGAAGGGGTTCGCAAAGCAGAAATAAGAGAATAATCTTAGTAATAAGAACAGTAAATCAAGCTAAAATACCAAAAGCTATTGAAAACAAATGAGTTTTCAAACGCGTTTTAAAATCTACAATGGAACTCGTGGTACGTAGTTGCTGTGGGAGAGCATTCCAAGCAAACGGGGCAGCCAGAGAGAACGGGCGAAGCCAGGCAAGAGAGATAGAGACTCTTGGGCGGGAGAGCAATATAACATTTGAAGAAAGGAGAGTACGAGGGGGATGGTAAAGTGAAATGAGAGAGGAAAGATAAGAAGGTGCAAGACCGTGACCTTCGTTAACCAACCAGTGCCCTTCCCGGGCTTCTGGCGACCCCTCCCAGCAGGAACGGGACCCACCTTCTTTTCCCACAGCTGAAACGAGTTAGCTCCCAAGCATCCTTGATAACCCCCAGGTGCTATAGTGGGAGTTGAAGGCTCTAGCTGGCCTTGGCACCAAGCCCTCGACTCTCTCCCTCCCACCAGAGCTTGGGCCAGCAGATTTGGAACACAAGGGTGCATACATTAAGGCAGACATGAAAGTTGTTGTTGTTTATTCGTTCAGTCGCTTCCGACTCTTCATGACTTCATGGACCAGCCCACGCCAGAGCTTTCTGTCGGCCATTGCCACCCCCAGCTCCCCCAAGGTCGAGTCTGTCCCCTCCAGAATATCATCCCTCCATCTTGCCCTTGGTCGGCCCCTCTTCCTTTTGCCTTCCGCTTTCCCTAGCATCAGCCTCTTCTCCAGGGTGTCCTGTCTTCTCATTATGTGGCCAAAGTCCTTCAGTTTTGCCTTTAATACCATTCCCTCAAGCGAGCAGTCTGACTTTATTTCCTGGAGTATGGACAGGTTTGATCTTCTTGCAGTCCAAGGCACTCTCAGAATTTTCCTCCAACACCACAGTTCAAAAGCAAACATAAAGCAAATCAGAATCTTGAACCCCATGTCCTTCACACTTTGCACATGTCCTATTATATATAATTTATCTATTACTTTGATGCTGCCTTTTAGGGCACAACCATCAGAAGGTACTGTTCAAAAAGAAATTGAGATTTATTTATTACATTTATATACTGCCCCACCAGCCAAAGCTCTCTGGGCTACAAGTGCTCTCAGATGCATTTGTATTAAAATCACCAAATGATAAAACACTTGTCAAATGATAAGACGGGTGTAAATTTGGTCCTTTTAAACCTCAGAACCTACACCAAATTGGATTACCCAGCGGGACATGTGGGGAAGCAGCAGAAGAAATCACAAAGAACTCCAGCTACAGTGCCCGTGATTTCATGCGCTTGCCCTGGCCAGAGGTGGGAGCCTCCACTGCATGATGAAACACACCGTCTTCTAGGGTGCAGGGTGGTTAGACCACCCACTTTCCAATCAGAAGCAAGGTGTCTTTCTATCCCCCCAAATTCTCCCATTTTACGCACCTGTGTTTTGTGAATATCTGTGGCATCATAACGAACAGGTTCAACGGAGTCTATTGTAGGTCCACCCACTGGGCATGTTACCTTGATGGATCTGTTTCTTCCTAGAACATCTTCCTTGAACTTTGGGTGTTCTTTAGTCACATTCTCCTTGCCATCGCAGTTCAGGCTCCTTGTGACGGCTCCTCCGTCCCATGAGCTTTGAGGAATGACGTTCCTCTACCTCTGTCGGTGCATAGCGTCAGATGCTCACTGACGAGTCTTTGCTCCTCATCATTATGGCAGCTGGCACCAGTCCTTCTGTCCTTCATCTCAGCATCTCTGCCCCCAGTTGGCCCAGGCCCAGCGATTGCTCTGCAGAAGCCATTTGCAAAACGAATCTGCCCTTCTTGTTTCTTTTCTTTCAAAGCCAGTCTTGCACAGTTCCAGTTAGAGGTATCCATGGCTACCAAACTCATTTGGAGTCTGCAATACCAGCTGTGCTGTTGGACAGCCGGTGAACAAGTTTGTCATGTAGGCTGGGCTGAGAGGGAGCAGAAACACCCAGTGCATTTAATTCCTCTGCTGAAATCTCGAACCCAGGCCTCCACGGGGCCCAGTCCAATGCCTTGCCCCACATAGAGGGTCCGTGAAGGGCAGTCCACAAGGGCACTTAAGCACCTGGGGAGAACTGCATCCCATCCAATGCTTTCCCCTTCTTCCCTTCATTGAGAGCATTAATTGTGGTGGCTCCCTGTTTTCAAGTTCACTTGCTAACTGCGGCTTTTACCAATTTCTTGTCTTTATTCCAGACAGTGACATTTGGGAAGTGGATAATAAGAGAGAACCATACGGGCTATCATCAAAAAGAGAGAAATGTAAAAACAGCAACAAGGAGAGAAGGAAACCTGAAGTAAATTGGAATGGGAGGAATTATTCCTTTGCTTCTCAGGACAAGAGATATCATGATAGCAGCATGCAAAAACACACACACAAAAGACAGGAAAATAATACGTTTCATGTGCATACGGAAACATTCAATCCTGAATTGAAAGATAACACTCACTCCAAAATTCACAGACTGAAGAAACCATATAAATGCCTGGAGTGTGGAAAGAGCTTCAGTCAGAGTTCATGTCTCATTCTACATAACAGAGTTCACTCAGGGAAGAAACTATATCATTGCTTACAGTGTGGAAAGAGCTTCAGTCACAAGACAAATCTTACTACTCATCAAAGGACTCACACAGGGGAGAAACCATATCATTGTTTGGAATGTGGAAAACGCTTCACTCAGAAGAATCATCTCACGTCTCATCAAGGAACACACATACAGGAGAAACAGTATCATTGTTTGGAGTGTGGAAAGAGTTTCAGGGAGAAGTCATATCTCACTTGTCATCAAAGAACTCACACAGGGGAGAAACCATATCATTGTTTGGAGTGTGGAAAGCGTTTCAATCAGCAGGCACATCTCACTTCTCATCAAAGAACTCACACAGGGGATAAACCATATCATTGTTTGGAGTGTGGAAAGCGTTTCAATCAGCAGGCACATCTCACTTCTCATCAAAGAACTCACACAGGGGAGAAACCATATCATTGTTCGGAGTGTCGAAAAAGCTTCAGTCGGAAGATATATCTCACTTCTCATCAAAGAACTCACACGGAGAAACCATATTATTGCTTGGAGTGTGGAAAGAGTTTCAGGGAGAAGTCATATCTCACTTCTCATCAAAGAACTCACACAGGGGAGAAACCACATCATTGTTTAGAGTGTGGAAAGAGTTTCAGTCGGAAGAGAAGTCTTACTTCTCATCAAAGAACTCACACGGAGAAAGCATATCATTGTTTGGAGTGTCGAAAAAGCTTCAGTCAGAAGGGAGAACTTACTTCTCATCAAAGAACTCACACAGGGGAGAAACCATATTGTTTGGAGTGTGGAAAGACCTTCAATCAGAAGATAAATCTCAAACGTCATCAAAGAACTCACACAGGGGAGAAACGATATCATTGTTTGGAGTGTGGAAAGAGTTTCAGGGAGAAGTCATATCTCACTTGTCATCAAAGAACTCACACAGGGGAGAAACCATATCATTGTTCGGAGTGTCGAAAAAGCTTCAATCAGAAGGGAGAACTTACTTCTCATCAAAGAACTCACACAGGGGAGAAACTATATCATTGTTTGGAGTGTGGAAAGAGTTTCAGTCGGAAGATATATCTCACTTGTCATCAAAGAACTCACACAGGGGAGAAACCATATCATTGTTTGGAGTGTGGAAGGCGTTTCAATCAGCAGACACATCTCACTTCTCATCAAAGAACTCACACAGGGGTGAAACCATATTATTGCTTGGAGTGTGGAAAGAGTTTCAGGGAGAAGTCATATCTCACTTCTCATCAAAGAACTCACACAGGGGAGAAACCACATCATTGTTTAGAGTGTGGAAAGAGTTTCAGTCGGAAGAGAAGTCTTACTTCTCATCAAAGAACTCACACAGGGGAGAAACCATATCATTGCTCGGAGTGTGGAAAGAGTTTCAGGGAGAAGTCATATCTCACTTCTCATCAAATAACTCACACAGGGGAGAAACCACATCATTGTTTAGAGTGTGGAAAGAGTTTCAGTCGGAAGAGAAGTCTTACTTCTCATCAAAGAACTCACACAGGGGAGAAACTATATCATTGCTCGGAGTGTGGAAAGCGTTTCAATCAGCAGACACATCTCACTTCTCATCAAAGAACTCACACAGGGGAGAAACCATATCATTGCTCGGAGTGGAAAGAGCTTCATTTATAAAGCATATCTTACTTCTCATCAAAGAACTCACACAGGGGAGAAAGCATATCATTGTTTGTAGTTTGGAAAGAGCTTCAGTCAGAAGACAACTCTTACTTCTCATCAAAGAACTCACGCAGGGGAGAAACCATATCATTGCTTACAGTGTGTAAAGAGTTTCAGACAGAAGTGTAATCCCACTTCTGATCACAGTCTTCACCCGAGAGAAAAACCATATCAACAGACTGAGGAAAGTGCTTCAGTCAGAAGACACATCGAACTAATCTACAGAGAGCTCGCACAGATGAGAAACCATATCATTGCTTTTCACTCATTATCCAAGAATTCACACAGGAGAAAGAACATATCATTGTATACAGTGTGGAAAGAATTTCAGCCATAAAAATTATCTTAAAAGCACTCGCACAGGGGGAAAATTACATGATTGTTTGGAATGTGGAAAAGGCTTCATTCATAAGCTAACTTACTTCTTAACAAAGAAATGACACAGAGGAGAAATAATATAAATGCTTAGATTGTAAATAGCCTTCACACAGTACAGAAACCATCTACATATTTTGAATGTGCTAAGAACTGAAGCTAAGACAACGAAGGAAGATCATGACACACAGATCATAAATATTTCCAAAATATGGGGCAGGATAGATTTTCTCAGTTATATACATTTGATGTTTCTCGTAGAGTTTATTTACTCTTGTAAGTGTGTTGAAACTTAACATTCATTTTCTAATTCTGAATAAATACGTGCAGTCAGCAAAGCCAAGAGAAAGACTTGCATTAAAGGCGGTTGGGGATTGCTGTTTTGGGAAAGGCAAGTTGGGGGGAAAATGTTGAGGAAACAACACAAACCTCATCATCTGATATGTCCTTCATGAAGTGCATAATTGTGCCAGATATCAAGCTGGAATGAAAAGAATTGGAGCAATATTATAAAGGTCATATCTGAAACCAAAATTAATACTCAAGACAAAATGGGTTTAAGAAAATTAGTGAGATACAAGATGCAAAGGAAGCTACTACTATACACACAGATATAAAATTTAATGAAATAACTGTTCCATACTGTTAAGTATAAACAATAATAATAAACACTGAATAATTTAAACTGGTAACGATTTAACACATAACCAGAGATCAGTAGTAAAAAGTGATGCGTGTTGTTTCTTTCTAGTGTTTGTGGACAACTTTGGCTATGGGGCGGTATATAAATGTAATAATAATAATAATAACTTCTTACTTTGGTATGACGTTATATTTTGTTTTAAATTATTAAATTTATAAATTATTAAGTGTTTATTATTACTTTTTATACTTAACCGGTGCTTTATTAAATTTTATGAAAATAATTGGAACAGGTCCAGCCGGCTAAAAAGTACTTACAGTTGGCGCATTTACTGTGAGTTGGTTAACCAACTTCTTTGCCTGGAGGTTTACTGCTGGCCTTGGAAGAGGGTTCATTCCTCCTGTGCAGGCTTCCAAGAAGGCCTTGAAAGTGTATTCTGTTACTGCGGCCTTCTCTTGGTAGGACTGCTGCTGCTGGTATTGCAGGTATTGTTGTTGCTGGTTTGGTTGGTGGCTTTTACTGTTTTTATTTTTATTGCCCTTGCTTTTGATTGCTTTTAATATTTTAACTGTATTTTTATTTATTTTATTTCCTTGATCCGCCTTGGGAATGCTACTGCCCTCAAAGGTGGCCAAGAAAGGTTTTTAGTACATATTAAAAATGTTATCCTTTTTACTCTAATTTTCAGAAAGGCAGCTCATATATTTTTCTCAAACTTGGGTCCAAACATCTGATGCAGTGTATTCTGACCTATTGAAGAGAGAAGTTCCTTTCCTGATTTTGTCGAGGTTCTAAGTAGTGCATCAAAATTTATTATTTACTGCATTTCAATACCGCCCAATAGCCGAAACTCTCTGCACAGTTTACAAAATTAAGACAATTCAAGTATAAAACAACAGTATAAAACCATAATATAAAATACAACATAAAAGCAAAAAGCAAGATAAAAACAGCAGCAATGCAAAAGTACAAATTTAAAATAAATTTAAAACAGCAAGTTCAAATTAATTTATAGACTGTTAAAATACTGGGAGAATAAAAAGGTCTTCACCTGGCCTCTAAAACAATATAATGTAGTTATGAAGGTTGTCCTGCCCCAGTCAGGCCTTCAGGCATCAGCAACAGCTGTCAACGTTTGGTCATGTAGGCTCAAAATGAAGGGACTTGTTTGTTTCTAAAGATGCCTAGGATAGCAGCCTGTGGGGTTTTTCAATTGGTTTTTTTGTTTGTTTGCTATGTGATACCATTGACTGTACACAGCTCAGAAATTCTAAGAAGTATGACAGGTAGAATATACATGTTTTAAATGGTCTGTTACGCTTGCCGGATTCCAACAAATATAGTGGGAGTGGATGTTTCATGAGAAACGCTGGCTGGTGAGTGCTTTTAAAGGTAACAGGTTCTTGATTTCAAAATGAAATAAAATTCTGCACCCTCAAGAAAAACAAAAAAAGTTTCTCCCGGGATTTTGGGGGGGGGGGGAGGCTATTTTGCTGAATTTACTCTGGCTTTGGAAACTGGACGGGCATTAAAGCGGGCTGTTTCCCCCCCCCCCCCCCCAATTCCCTGGAGACTTCAGTGTTTTGGTCTGACTTGTTGAGCCTCCCGGGACCACGTGAGCCTCATGGCAAGAAGAAGCTCTCGACAGAGAACCACCTTTTACAACACACACACACACATTGCGCCCCACAGATCCATCCAGCGAGAAGAGGGGATGTCATAACATAAGAAGCCTTATGCCAGGTCAGACCGAGGGTCCATCTAGTCCAGTACTCCGTTCACACAGAGGCCAACCAGCTGTCGACCAGGAACCAACAGAGCAGGACACAGTGCAGCAGCACCCTCCCACCCATGGTCCACAGCAACTAGTGTATACAGGCTTACTGCCTCTCATAGTGGAGGACGTAGCACACAGCCATCAGGACGAGTAGCCCTTGATAGCCTCCGCCTCCTCCTCCAGGAATTTATCTAGCCCTCTTCTAAAGCCATCCAAATTGACCATCACTCCATGTTGTGGTCGTGAATTCTAGAAAATAGACATCGTTGCCAGCAGGAGCTGAGGGAGAACCCAGAGCCACTGTGGTGCATTGGAAAAGGTTTCCCTGCTTGGAGGCAGAGGCGGCTGTTGTTGGTTGGCCCTGTAAGGGTTAAAGAAATGAGCTAGATGCCTAGAGAGGAAGGGGATGTGGAGAGGTTGGGAGAGGCCGTCTCCCCGACCGGAAATGGCCCTCCCCGGCACTTTCTGTCCCGCCTACTTCCTCCGGAGGAAAAAGGACTTAGATCTGCCTCCAGGTGCTGCATCCGGGCCTCCTGGAGGGGAGCAGGTGAGACCCCTCCAGCCTCCGCATTGGGGGAGAGGGGGGAGGGGAGTCCCTGGGCTGCAGGGGAGGGTCATGGGGTGGGGATGGCCCAAATTCCACCCCTGCCATGAAGGGGGTGGGAGTAGTCTAATTCCCGGTCTTGGAGGGCAGCTGAATCCTCCCCCATTTCACCCCAGAGGGAGGGGACATGTCCGGCCCCTGCACGTACGATGCACCCAGAACCGGAGGGAGCTTCTTCGTCTTGATCTCTCGGCAAGCAAGGAGGCCTCATTGAGTGGGGAGGGCGGGGGGGGGGTGGAATCCAGCGTTGAGTCGATGAATCAGACCGACCCCTGAATCCCCTTCTGGGCCCTGAGTGAAATCCTTGCTCCCGTGGATCGCCCCTCCTCCCCGCTCGGCCTACGTGGGTCCTCGGGTGCCTTTCCCCAGGTGGCTTAGAGGCTCCCCAGGTGGCTTGGCTGAAGGAGATGGGTGACCCCCCTCATCCCCAGGACCCACATGCCTGGCACACGCCTCAGAGAGGGGATTTCAAAGGAATCGCTGCTGGAGCCCAAAAGCCGCAGTAGTGCGATGCAGGATGTGTCCCAGGACCTGCGTGGAGAGATGCAGAGAAAGGGCCTTGCGGCTGAAGAAATGAACCCAATCCCTGGAAGGGAGTTGGGGAGGAAGGAAGAGGCCGAGGCCTCCATAGGAAACGCATCCCCTCCTTCCCGAAGGCATCGGTGCCTCCTGCGTGGGATCAGCCGAGACACCCCACCCTACCCTGCCTGATGCATTCGGGTGAAGGGGAATCTCTGGGCTGCAGGGGAGGAGGTGGGACATGGGGGCAGGAGAGAGAGAAGGAGAGGTGGGGAAACTCTAGGGGTGGGGAGAGATGACAAGGCTGACAATAAAAGAATAAAAGAGAAGGGGGAAATTAAAAAGAATAAAAAAGGGAATTTGAAATTCCGGAATACAAAAACAGACACACCAAATCTGAACAGAGCACAAGTGATGAATCGGAGTTTCTTTGGGGAACAGAACTTGTGGTCTCCTCAGAAGCAGGAGGATGCTGACCTGTGAGAGCCTTTGGTCTCTTCCTCTGAGGCACCTTCCAATTCGGAATGCAGCCTCCATCTGCTGAAGCGCTACACCTCAGGAAATCAGGGAGAAGAATGATCTGTCTTTATTACTATTTAACATAAAGCACCGTCTTTATAAAGGAAAGGGGAATGTTTGTATTTGTAACAGTTTCTAGCTTTTATTCACAAATAGATTCTGTTGATTAATGCATTGATCTTTTAAAATCAGACTAATCAATAAAGATTTCTATAAATGACTGACAGCTTAATTAAACCACTCGTAAGGATGCTTACTGTAAGGGAGGCTCAACCTTATTGACGAAAGCAAATAAATCACCAGGCCCAGATGGCATCCATCCTAGAGTTCTCATAGAACTCAAATATGATATTGCAAACTCCTCTCAAAAATATGCAACATGTCCCTAAGCTCAGCCTCTGTACCAGAGGATTGGAGGATGGCCAATGTAACACCAATTTTCAAAAAGAGTTCTAGAGGGGTCCAGGAAATTACAGGCCAGTTTGCTTGACATCTGTTCCAGGTAAATTAGTTGAAAGCAATATTAAAGACAAAATTAGCAAGCATACAGAAGGGCAGGTTCTGCTTAAGAAGAATCAACATGGCTTCCACAAAGGCAAGTCCTGTCTCACTAATCTACTAGAATTGGTTGAGAGTGTCAACAAACATGTAGACAGGAGTGATCTGGTGGACTTTGTTTACTTGGACGTAATTATTATTTATTTTTCTTAATATAAAACATTTGTATCCCGCCCTATGCCACTAGGATCTCAGGGCGGCGTATAGATACAATCATACAATATAAAACAATAAATATACACAGCTAAAAACAAATTATGTCAATCCATGCTACCGTCGTTTTTGCTTAAAGCTCCTCACACTATCTGCCAGAATGTTTTGCAGTTCTTAGTGACAGAAGCCCCTATCAATTGTTGCCATGACTTTCTGGTCACCTTGGGGGGGGGGGGGGGTTGCAATGCAGAAGCTTTTTGTGATTTTTTTCTTAAGTCATAATATGAGCAAGGTAGTTGATGCTCATGGTTCTGTTGGTAAGAGTGGTATATGGACTGGATCTTTCTCCTGAGATTAGCACACTCACAGTCAAACCATGTATTCGTGTGGGCTCTCGGGTGTTTTGTGGTGCTAAGATTGTTTTGAAGGAGGGTGTATAAATCCTGAGTGATCTCCTCATAAGCTAAGATGCCCTACTCAGGAGAAGTGCCTGCAGTAATCTGATAAGTGTTTATGTTAGCTAGGAGAATAAGCAAGCCTATCAAAGACTTTTGAGAAAGTCCCCCACATGAACAACCTCCGCAGTCATGGAATAAGAGGAGAGGTCATCTTATGGATTAGTAACTGGTTAGAGAACAGAAAACAGAGGGTAGAAATAAATGTTCAATTCTCCCGAGGGAGGGAAGTAAATAGTGGGGTCCCACAGGGATTGATATTAGGGACCAACTCTTTTCAACTTAATCAGAAATGATCTGGAATTAGGAGTGAGCAGTGAAGTGGCCAAGTTTGCCGACAACACCAAATTATTTAAGGTTGTTAAAACACAAAGGGATCGTGAAGAGCTCCAAAGGGATCTCTCCAAGCTGGGAGAGTGGGCGTCCAAATGGCAGATGCAGTTCAATGTAAGCAAGTGTAAGTTGATGCACGTTGGGGCAAAAAACCCCAACTTCAAATACAACCTAATGGGATCTGAGCTGGCAGTTACCAAACAAGAAAGAGATCTTGGGTTTGTGGTGCACAGCTCGATGAAAATGTCCACCCAGTGTGCGGCGGCTGTAAAGAAGGCAAACTCCATGTTAGGCATTATAAGAAAAGGAATTTCTTATAATGGACATCAGGAAAAACTTCCTAACTGTTAGAGCAGTGCGACGGTGGAATCAGTAACCTAGGGAGGTTGTGGGCTCTCCCACACTAGAGGCCTTCAAGAGGCAGCTGGACAACCATCTGTCAGGGATGCTTTAGGGTGGATTCCTGCATTGAGCAGGGGGTTGGACTCGATGGCCTTGTAGGTCCCTTCCAACTCTGCTATTCTGTGATTCTATGAATTGAGAATAAAATCGCCAGTATCATACTGCCTTTATACAAATCTATGGTGCAACCACACTTGGAATATCTGCAAAAAAGGATATTATGGAGCTGGAAAAAGTGCAGAACTGGCAACTAAAATGATGAAGGGGCTGGAGCATCTCCCCTATGAGGGAAGGTTATATCAACTGGGATGATTTAGCTTGGAAAAAAGGAGGCTTGAGCAGACATGATAGAGGTGTGCAAAATTATGCATGGTATGGGGAATGTGTACAGGGAGACATTTTTCTCCCTCTCTCAAAATATTAGAACCCCAAGGGGTCATCCCATGAAACTGATTGGTGGGAGATTGAGGACAAATAAAAGGAAGTACTTCTTCACGCAGAACACCGTTAAATTACGGAACTCACTACCACACAAGATGAAGTGATGGCCACTGTGGCGATACCCACCTTTCTGTATCTTAGGTATGTCTGTATTTGTATGTCTAGTGATTGTGGAATAATTGACTGAGTGGGCGTGGCTAGGGAGGCTGTGAGAAAGGGGGAGGGAGGAGTATAAAGAGTTTGGCTGAGGGGCTTGTCTAATCTGATTCTGATTCTGATTGTTATCCTTGTGGAGTGTCTCAGGCTTGTGCTCCTTGAGAAAGTTTGGTGTGTGGGGAGTGGGAAGAGATAGGATTTTAAGGGACTTGGAATTGTTTTAAATATAAAAATAGGCAGGTTTGATCTACATTGAGATACCAAAGATTTGTTCAATTTCAATAAACTTTACTTTGTGTGCCGTTACCACAAACCACGTGTCAGCTCGGATTTATTACCTGCTATTTTTGCACAGTGTAAAAACATCTGCCAATGTGGATGTTCAGTACCTCAACAATAGAACCTGTTTTTCAAAACCCTTTAGCTTGTTCCTTCATGTATAGGGGAAAGGTTGGATGGATCCTTTGTCTGATCCAGCAGGGCACGTCTTATGTTCTTCAGGAGAAGATGGCGGCAGCAGAAGGCGTCACAGAGAGGGCGTGTGGCAGGGGGGTTGGATGAAGAATGAATAAGTCATGAGAAGGAATGTACCTTTAATGGGGTGAATGGTTAGAGATGGTCTGTGGGGGTCGGGGGGAGGCTCTTTCTGGTTCTCAAGCAAGTGAAGAGCTTTGGTCTGTGGCTGTCACGTGAAAAGTCCTGCTCTGGTTTCTAGTTCCTCTTGGAATGTTTGCATTGCTTTGATTTTCTTTCCAGAAGACCTGCTTTGTAGCTGGAGTCCTACGTATTTCATCTTGTCCTGAGAGTATAACACTTCTTTACACACTCTATGAATAGTAAGGAAATCTTTGCCCAGATACAGAAGAAAGAGGGGGGGTTGCCCCTCTTCAAGGTGTCCTTGGAACACAAAACAAAAATGGCTGAGGAGGGCTCTGCTGACCCCGAACGAAATGATGCCATCAAGACTGAGAGCAGTGGGGAATTCTGGGAAAGAATGGTGAAGGAGACCCAGGGTGAGCAGCTCCAGCATTTCAGGCTGCTCCGCTACCAGGCCGCCCAGGGCCCCCGAGAGGTTTGCAACCAACTCCACAACCTTTCTCGTAAATGGCTGAAGCCGGAGAGACACACGAAAAACCAAATTGTGGACCTGGTGATCCTGGAGAAGTTCCTGACCATCCTGCCAGCAGACATGAAGAGCTGGGTGAGAGAATGTGGAGCAGAGACCAGTTCCCAGGCGGTGGCCCTGGCAGAAGGCTTCCTCCTGAGCCAGGCGGAGGACCAGAAGCAGCAAGAGCAGCAGCAGGTGAGAGCATTGCATCCCAGGGGGCAGGAATATGAGCAAGGATATCCTAAAACACTCCACTAGTTGCCCAAACCTTTCTGGAAATCGCCCCAGGAGAGAAATCGTAGACCTCACCCTCAACATTTTTGCCTCTTTCTCTCTTTTTCTATTCCTTCTCCTCACTCCATGTCTTGGATCTTATTGCACTTTCAGGGGGGTCAGGAATGGTAGGGCAGAGAACCTAAAACTACTCATTCCCTCCCCCTTCTGAAAAACACCCATGGAGAGATGCCCCCATAACTCGCCCCCAACATTTTTTGCCTCTCTCGCTCCCTTTTGAAGCCTTTTGATCCTTTCGTATCTTGGATCTTCATTGCTGTTTCAGGTACGGAGTTTGTCAGCAGAAGCAAGGCCTGAACACCCTGCAGCAGAGAGGGCTTCTTCAGACACCACTCAGAGCCCCCCGCAAAGGGAGATCAAGCAGGAGGATGACTGTCATGCTTTCTTGCAAGGTAAGACTTCATTTGGAGGTGGCTCTATTTCAACCTGGCCTCCTTCTCCAGTGTTATGAAAGGGGTCGTTGGACAGCCTTTATTCACACACACCCCACCACCACCACCCTGCCTGTTATGCGGGGAAAGATGTTTTCTCTGCCCTTCAATTTTAAAAGACTTTGAGATTTTTTACACATGGAAATTAAGAGATAGATTTGTGGTGAAAAAGAGGGAAATGGGGAAGCATGTATTTATTTTCCCAACTGAACTCCCAAAATGCAAATTAAAGGTAAGCCATCTTGCAGTGCCCAGGCGTACTTAAAGTTGCATCACTTCCAATGCAATTCTATGCATTTGACTGGGAAGTGAGTCCATCTGTGTTACAAGGCACTTTCTTCCCAGAAGTCTCGGATGTTCATCTCAACCTCTGAGGCAAGCCTGTGCTACCGGCTTCCCATCTTCTTTGTCTCCACAGGGCCTGGAATGATGCCGGCAATAAATCCACAGCCGTCTCTTCTTCTTTGTGATGGAGGGGAACCGGATCAGGTAGGTGGAAGGATCACTGGGGAGACAGCCTGGGTCCCTCCATGTTCTGTTCCCCTCCCAGGGCCATAATAATTCTCTCTCTTTCTCTTTCCTTTCCTAAGAACATAAGGAGAGCCGTGCTGGATTGGACCAAAAGCCCAGCTAGTCCTCCATCCCGTTTCCTAGAGTGGCTGAGGAGAAGCCTCTTGGGCCTCCAGAATCAGGACAGGAGGGCCAGAGCCTTCTTGCCATTGTTCCCATGGCAACTGGTTTTAAGTCCTGCATTATCCAGCCCAGCCATCTCACTATACCCCAAAAGAGACAACCTCATGCCATTAGGACCAAGAGCAGTGGGGATTTCTGGGGGGAAATAGTGCGGAAGATCCAAGATGAGGACATGGTCAGCTGGGACGTACAGCTCCAGCGTTTGAGGCAGTTCTGCCACCAGGAGGCCGATCGCTTTATCTCATCCTTGAGTAGGGAACATTTTCTTTTCTCATCCAGGCTCTGGTGACTTTTGAGGAGGTTGCTGTGCACTTCACGGAGGAGGAGTGGGCCCTGCTGGATCCTGACCAGAGAGCCCTGCACAGGCAGGTCATGGAGGAGAACCGTGGGATCGTGGCCTCTCTCAGTAAGTGCCCCTGTTTTCCTGCTTAATGATGGGTTGCAAATGCAATAATGATGGGGAAGATAATATGATGGCCTATGATATATAATTTTTTGACGCTGCCTTTTAGGACACAACTGTCAGAAGGTAGTGTTCAAAAAGAAATCGAGATTTATTTATTTATATATTTATTACATTTATACACCACCCCACTGCCGAATCTCTCTGGGCTACAAATGCTCTCAGATGCATTTGTGTTAAAATCACCAAATGATAAAACACTTGTCAAATGATAAGACAGGAGCCTCTCAGAAACACCACCTGCAAAACACTGATGAAAGAAAGGCAGCTCAGAACGGGCCCATTTTGAAGGCAGAAGAACTTAAGAAGAGCCACTCTGGATCAAATCACGGATCCCTCCAGTCTGGCATTCATTGCACACATTGCAACCCCCACAGGAGACCCACAAGCAGGGCATGTGGGGAAGCAGCCGCAGAAGTGACAAAGAGCCGCAGCTACCCGTGATTTCATGCACTTGCTCTGGCCAGAGGTGCGGGGGCCCACTGCGTGACAAGACATGTTGTCTGGGATGTTCCCCAACCTGATAGGGAAGGAACCACTTCACAACCTGTTCAGGCACAGAGACTCTTCTATTGATCCATGCGCATAGGAGACAGCTCTTACCTCCTACAAACTGATGGCAGAGACTCTCTACCCATCATCCAAAGCATACATTTATAACTTTCCAAGCCCCTCCACACATTATACAAAAGTCCCTCCCCCCATCTTCTATTGATTGCATATTTTCTACATTTTCCATAAACTAACTTCTCTACACAAAACAATGCCCCACATTGTGACAACTGCGCCCCCCCCCCCCGGTATGTAACTCCTTGTAGTTTTGTTAAGACCCTCGCCAAGGTCAGCCGAAAGTGTCTCCAGCTAGCTGTGAGCCACTTCTCGGTGCCCAATAAGGAGGGGGTCTTGTGGATCAGGCTTGAAGATGCCTCTGTGTCTGCAAATACGGAAACTTGTTTCCGTCCTCAAGGCTTTCTTTCGGATATGTTTTGCAGGACTGCAACCTTTTCCCTGTGTCAGATTAGTAGGGGTGGATGTGGGGGCAAAGGGTTTAGGGCAAACTTGAGCCTGAAGTGAAGACTCGGCACTTTATTATTCTCCATGAGGAGACACGAAGGTGGGAGCCAGGACAAGGAGTGTGCATGCTTTTGTACTTTAATTCACATTGAAATGAAAGGCTTCAGGGAGGCTTTTCAGGTTTCTCTATCAACATCTTCTAATCCTAAGTGGGGTGCAGGGTGGTTAAACCACCCACTTTCCAACCAGAAGCGAGGTGTCTTTCTATCCCCCCAAATTCTCCCATTTTACGCCCGTGTGTTTTGTGAATATCTATGGCATCATAACGAACAGGTTCAATGGAGTCTGCTGAAGGTCCACCCTCTGGGCACGTTCCCTTGACGGATCTGTTTCTCCCTGGAACCTCTTCCTTGAGCTTTGGGTGTTCTTTAGTCACATTCTCTTCGCCATCGTGGTTCAGGCTCTTTGTGACGTCTCCTCCGTCCCATGAGCTTTGAGGAAGGACGTTCCTCTGCCTCTGCAGGTGCATAGCGTCAGATGCTCAATGACGAGTCTTTGCTCCTCGTCAACATGGCAGCAGGCGCCAGTCCTTCTGCCCTTCCACAGCATCTCAGCATCTCTGCCCCCGTTTGGCCCTGGCCCAGCAACTGCTCTGCAGAAGCCATTTGCAAAACTAATCTGCCCTTCATGTTTCTTGTCTTTCAAAGTCAGTCTTGCATAGTTTCAGTTAGATGTATTAAGATGCCGCAATGTTAGTTGGCAGGGAAGCACGATTTCCGGGTCAGGGGTTTGGCGTCCTCCTAAAGATGAGTCGGGGATCTTCGGGCAAGTGCTTCAAAACCTTCATTCTGCCCATTCCAGATCAAAGTCATTGAACGCTGCCTCTTCAGCCTTTCAATCCTTTCTGGGCCAGATTAGTAAGGCGCTGAGCCTGCAGGTATTGAACATTGCCTCTTTCCTGAAGGGCTAAGAAAGTCCTGGTGTAGAAATTCCTGATCTTCCTCCAGGAGACCTCTTCAGGCCCTGCTTATGCTTGAATGGTTAGGTTTGCTTTTGCGGTCCCAGGGCTTTAGGAAGATGTGCCCTTTTGATGAGCTTGGTAAAGCCAGATCCAACCTAGCATAAGCGATCTATCGGGTAAGATGACTGTGCCCTTACAGGTCCTACCTTGGCGCATACCATGATTTTGACAGGACCCGTATCCATGGCTGCCAAACTCATTTGGAGTCTGCACTACCAGCTGTGCTGACGGACAGCCTGTGAACAAGTCTGTCACATAGGCTAGGCTGAGAGGGAGCAGAAATGCACAGTGCATTTAATTTCTCTGCGGAAAGCTCGAACGCAAGCCTCCATGTGGCCCAGTCCAATGCCTCGCCCCACACAGAGAGTCTGTGAAGGGCAGTCCACAGGTGCAGTTAAGCACCTGCTAAGAACTGCACCCCATCTAATGCTTTCCCCTTCTTCCCTTCATTGAGAGCATTAATTGTGGTTGCTCCGTGTTTTCAAGTTCTCTTGCTAACTGCGGCTTTTACCAATTCTCTTATTTTCATTCCAGACAGTGACAGTTGGGAAGTGGATGATAAGAGAGAATCATATGGGCTATCATCGAGAAGAGAGGAATGTGAAAACAGCAACAAGGAGAGAAGGAAACCTGAAGTAAATTGGAATGGGAGGAAGTATTCCTTTGTTTCTCAGGGCAATAGCTATCCTGATAGCAGCATCCAAGAAAAAATACACATAAGACAGGAAAATAATAGGTTTCATGTGCGTAGAGAAACTTTCAATTCTGAATCAAAAGTTAAAACTCACTTCAGAATTCCCGGACTGAAGAAACCATATAAATGCCTGGAGTGTGGAAAGACCTTCATTCAGAGTTCATGTCTCTTTCTACACAACAGAGTTCACTCAGGGGAGAAACCATATCATTGTTTGGAGTGTGGAAAGACCTTCAATCAACAGACACAACTCACTTATCATCAAAGAACTCATACTGGGGAGAAACCATATCATTGTTTGGAGTGTGGAAAGAGTTTCAGTCACAAGACAATTCTTACTTCTCATCAAAGAGCTCACATAGGGGAGAAACCATATCATTGCTTACAGTGCGGAAAGGGATTCAGTCGCAAGACAACTCTCACTTCTCATCAAAGAACTCACACAGGGGAGAAACCTTATCATTGTTTGGAGTGTGGAAAGAGTTTCAATCAGATAACAACTCTCACTTCTCATAAAAGAACTCACACAGGCGAGAAACCATTTAACTGTTTCGAGTGTGGAAAGAGCTTCAGGGAGAAGGCACATCTGACTTCTCATCAAAGAACTCACACAGGGGAGAAACCATATCATTGTTTAGAGTGTGGAAAGAGCTTCAATCAGAAGATAAATCTCAAACGTCATCAAAGAACTCACACAGGGGAGAAACGATATCATTGTTTGCAGTGTGAAAAGAGTTTCAGTCAGAAGATAAATCTCACTTCTCATCAAAGAACTCACACAGGGGAGAAACCATATCATTGTTTGGAGTGTGGAAAGAGCTTCAGTCGCAAGACAACTCTCACTTCTCATCAAAGAACTCACACAGGGGAGAAACCTTATCATTGTTTGGAGTGTGGAAAGAGTTTCAGTCAGCACACACATCTCACATCTCATCAAAGAACTCACACAGGGGAGAAACCATATAATTGTTTGGAATGTGGAAAGAGCTTCAGTAGTAAGGCAGATCTGACTTATCATCTAAGAACTCATACCAGAGAAAAACCATATCATTGTTTGGAGTGTGGAAAAAGCTTCAGTCAGAAGACGTCTCTTACTTCTCATCAAAGAACTCACACAGGGGAGAAACCATATCATTGTTTGGAGTGTGGAAAGAGTTTCAGTCGCAAGACAACTCTCACTTCTCATCAAAGAACTCACACAGGGGAGAAACCATATCATTGTTTGGAGTGTGGAAAGAGCTTCAATCAGCAGACACATCTCACTTCTCATCAAACAACTCACACATTGGAGAAACCATATCATTGTTTAGAGTGTGGAAAGGGCTTCAGTCGTAAGCCAGATCTGACTTATCATCAAAGAACCCACATCAGAGAGAAACCATATAATTGTTTGTAGTGTGGAAAGAGCTTCTGTCACAAGACAATTTTTACCTGTCATCAAAGAACTCACACAGTGGAGTAACCATAACATTGTTCAGAGTGTAGAAAGAACTTCAGTCAGAAAACACAACAAAGCTAAGACAACAAAGAAAGATCTTGACACGCAGATCATAAATATTTCCAAAATATGGGGCAGAATATATTTTCTCAGTAACATAAAATTGATGTTTCTTTTATAGTTTATTTTCTCTTGGAAGTGTGTTGAAAGTTAACATGCATTGTCTGGAGTGTGGAAAGAGATTCAGTGAAAAGAGAAAACTGACTCAGCATCAAAGAATTCTCACAGGGTACAAAACACATCATTGCTTTCAGTGTGGAAACAGCGTTAGACAGAAGAGTAATCCTACTTCTCATCACAAATTTCACACGAGAGGAAAACCGTATCAATGGAGCGCGGAAAGAGCTTCAGTCAGAAGACACATCTTAAAAGCGCTCACACAGGTGAGAAATCAGATGACAGATTAAGTTTTCATTCATAAGCTAACTCACTTCTTACCAAAGAAATGACACAGAAGATAAATAATATAAGTGCTTAGATCGTAAAAAGACTTCACACAGTGGAGAAACCATATACATATTTTGAATGTGATAAGAGCTGGTGTTAGGACAACAAAGAGACATCATGACACACAGATCATAAATATTTCCAAGATGTCAAGCAGTGTTGATTTTCTCAGTTACATACACTTGATGTTTCTTGTATAGTTTATTTACTCTTGTAAGTGTGTTGAAAGGAAACATGCATTTTCTAATACTGAATAAATATGTGCAGTCAGCAAAGCAAAGCCAAGACTTGCATTAAAGGCGGTTGGGGATTGCTGCTTTAGTAAAGGCAGGTTGGGAAAGAAATGTTTAGGAAACAACAAATGGCGATTGAAGAGACAGCTTTAGTGGCATTGTTATCATTATATGGAGAACTGAATTGCACTAAAGAGACAAAAGAATTGATAATGAAATTATTAACAGCAGCAAGATTAATGATATCTAGAAACTGGAAGGTTCAAGGGATTATCATATAGAAGATTGGTGTAAAGAAATATGGGATATTGCTATTAATGATAAGTTAACATGTAATATAAAAGTTAGAAGAGGGATGATAAAAACGAATGATTTTGATGGAATATGGAAACAGTTTCTAGAATTTGTTTTATCAAAGGGGAGAGGGAAAACACCTCCAGAGGAAGCAATGAGATTCTGGAAATATGAATAAGATCCCGTGGGTGGGTGGGGGAGCACTTTTATGTTAAGTATGATTATGTTAATCTAGAATATATTTTATCAAATGTTTATTTTATATTATTGTGTATTATGTGGTATTGTTTTATTGTATTGATGTATTGATTTGTATTGATTTATATTGATGTTTAATAATAATAATAATAATAATAAGATGCCTAGTATAGCACCCTGTGGTTTTGTTTTATTGTTGTATTTGCTATGTGACACCATTGACTGTATACAACTCCGAAATCCTAAAAAGTGTGAAAGGTAGTATATAGCTATTACATAAAAAGCACCACGTTTTTTATTCTTGCCCGATTCCAACAAATAATGTGGGAGTGGATGTTTGATGAGAAACGCTGGGTGGTGAGGGCTTTTAAAGGTTACAGTCATATCCGGGTTCTTGATTTCAAAATAAAATAAAAAATCTGCACACTAAAAAAATTAAAATCGTTTCTCCCCGGGGAGTGTATTTTGCAGAATTTACTCTGGCTTTGGATGTCATGTGCAGGAAGCAAGCACCCTTGCTTGCCCTCTGACGCCTGAAGCAGGCAGTTTCTCCCCCAAACCCCTAGAGATTTCAGTGTCCTTGTTGAGCCTCCCGGGACCTCCTGAGTCTCTTGGCAAGAAGAGGCCCTCAACGGAGAACCACCTTTTACAACACCCTCCCCCTCCCTGCACCCCATACACACGCTGGCTGAACAGATCCATCCAGCAAGAAGAGGGGATGACATAAGCGTCATGCCGGGTCAGATCGAGGGTCTATCTAGTCCAGTACTCCGTCCACACAGAGGCCAACTAGCTGTCGATCAGGAACCAAGAAAGCAGGACACAGTGCAGCAGCACCCTCCCACCCATGGTCCACAGTAACTAGTGTATACAGACTTACTGCCTCTCATAGTGGAGGAGTTGGCACGTAGCCATCAGGACTAGTAGCCCTTGATAGCCTCCTCCAGGAATTTATCCAGCCCCCTTTCAAAGCCATCCAAATTGGCCATCACTCCATGTTGTGTTCGTGAATTCTAGAAAAGAGACATCATTGCCTGCAGCAGCTGAGGGGAAGCCCAGAGCCACTGTGGGGCAATGGAATACGTTTCCCGGCTTGGAGAGAGGAGGCTCTTGCTGCTTGGCCCTCTAAGGGTCAAAGACATGTGCCAGATTCCTAGAGAGGAAGGGGATTTGGGGAGGAGAGGAGTGTCCGTATCCCACCACAGAAAATGCCCCTCCCCAGCTCTTTTTGTGCCGCCTTCTTCCTCCTGAGGAAAGAGGACTTGGATCTGCTTCCAGGTGCTGCTTCGGAGCCTCCTGGAGGTGAGCAGGTGAGACACCCACCCACCCCATCTTCCGCATTGGGGGGAAGGGGAGACTGAAGAAACCGTATAAATGCCTGAAGTGTGGAAAGAGCTTCATTAAGAGTTCATCTCTCATTCAACATCACAGAATTCACACAGGAGAGAAACCATATCATTGCTTACAGTGTGGAAAGAGCTTCACTCTGAAGACACGTCTTACTTCTCCTCAAAGAACTCACATGGGGATTGGAGTGTGAAAAGAGCTTCAATCCAAAGATAAACCTCACTCGTCATCAAAGAAGTCACACGGGAGTACTCATATCATTGTTTGGCGTGTGGAAAGAACTTCAGTCGCAAAACACAACAAAGCTAAGACAACTAAGGAAGATCATGACACACAAATCATAAATATTTCCAAAATTTGAGGCAGGATAGATTTTCTCAGTTACATACATTTGATGTTTCTTTTATAGTTTATTTACTCCTGTAAGTGTATTGAAAGGAAACATGCATTTTCTAATACAGAATAAATATGTGCAGTCAGCAAAGCCAAGCCAAGCTTTGCATTAAAGGTGGTTGGGGATTGCTGTTTTAGTAAAAGCAAGTTGGAAAAAACATGGAGAAGAAACAACACAAACCTCATCATTTGATATGTCCTTCATGAAGTACATAATTGTGCCATAATGGAATGAAAAGAATTGGAGCAATATTATAAAGGTCGTGTCTGAAACTGAAATTAATACTCAAAACAAAATGGGTTTCAGAAAATTAGTGAGATACTAGATTTAAATGGAGGTACTGTGGCGTTACACCCCACAAGTCAATTCCCAAAGGTATGTCTGCAGTTTGTAAGTCTGTGGTTTGTAGAATGTTGGCCTGAGTGGGCGGAGTTAGAATGTCTTGGGAGGGGGAGGAGTTATATATAAGGGAATGACGGAGGGGATTGTGAGTCTTGTTCTGTTCTGTTCTTGTTCTGTTCTTTCCAGGGAGACTGGTTAGGTACTCTTAGAGTCTGTAGTGCTCTCTGTATTTATGGTACTTAAGTTTTGGGAAATTTGAGAGTCAGTGTAGTGCGTGGTGTCTTTAGAGTGTGGTGTGCACGTAGTGGAAGTATATTAATCAATACTGAGAATAAATAAAGTTCAAGAGTGATTGTGTGAGAGAAAGGAAAGCGCGAATGTGAGAGTGACAGGATTGTATGGAAGGTTTCAAAAAGGTTTTTAAATGTTGTTATTTGAAACAAAGCTTATGAACTTTTAAAAATAAATTTTGTTTGTTTATTTTAAAACTACCACAAAAATCCCACGTGTCTGTTTGGCATTTATCATCTTAAGTTTACACATTTAACACCCACTCTGACAATCATTCACCTAAGCAGATATAACTCACAGCGCATTATTATATATATTAAAATCCTTCTCCATTTTAAACCCCTTTCTCCACATAGTTTGGAGGAAGGTGGGCTTTATCCCTTGCCTCAGGCGTACCAAGTGGTGGTGTTTGGCTTGAGAAGGGAGTAGCCTCGGCCAGGTCTGGTGTTCAGAGCCTGTGTCGTGGCAGGTACCACTATACACACCGATATAAAATTTAATAAAATATCTGTTCCATACTGTTAAGTAGAAACAGTAATAATAAACACATAATTTAAATTGGTAACAATTTAACACATAACTTTATACCAAAATAAGATCAGTAGTAAAAAGTGACGCCCCTCGGCTATGGGGCGGTATATAAATGTAATAAATAATAACTTAGTTCTTACTTTGGTATAATGTTATATTTTTGCTAAATCATTAAATTTATAAATTATTAAGTGTTTATTATTACTTGTTATACTTAACAGTTACTTTATTAAATTTTATGAAAATAATTGGAACAGGTCCAGCAGGCTAAAAAGTACTTAAAGTTTGCACATTTACCGTGAGTTTGGAAACCAACTCCTCCGGGTGGAGGTTTACAGCTGGCCTTGGATGGGGTTCACTCCCCCTGTGCAGGCATTCAAGAAGGCCTTGAAAACATATTGTTACCGTGGCCTTCTCTTGCTCGGACTGTTGTTGAAGCTATTATTGTTGCTGGTTTGAGTGTTGGCTTTTATTATTGTTTTTATTGCTTTTTGTTGTTGTTGAGCTTACGTTTGATCGCTTTTAATATTGTTACTGTTTTTTATGTGTTTTATTGCCGTGATTTGCCTTGGGAGTGCTTCTGCCCTCAAAGGTGGCCAAGAAAGGTTTTTAGTACATATTAAATAATGTTATCACGACCACAAAGCCTTGCATTTTAAAGCCTTGCGCTTTTCAATTAGCGCATCCTTTCTCAAAGCCAAGATTTCAGCCATTTTCTGGGGTAAATTGTGTTTATTTTTTGTTAATTCCTTCTTTATTGTCTCCCACGAGACCTAGTGTGTCTTAATTTTGTTCTGAAATTCCTGTCAGAACTCCTTTGTGTTTATTATGGCCAACACTGTATTTTGCTAAATAGCACTGGATCTCTTTGAATCTCTCTACTATAGCCAACACCTGTGATCTCCTACATGCACGGATCACCGCAGTCTGTTCTAGCACTGGATCTCTTTTGTATCTCACTGCTTTGTCCACCACTTGTGACGCCCTGCCCCCCTGCATCGTCTCCACTTCACCTGAGACACCCACAAGCACCCGACAGGACTGTCCACGGCACTAGCACCCAGGGCCACTTCAATCCCCCGTGCTCTCACAATGGCCGTGAACGGGAAAGGGTGTGGGTGTTGGCACCCTCAAGAAATCGACACATAAAATAAGTATTAGCAAGGCGGATAGAAAGTCGTGACAAATTTATTGCAATGGGGTTTCCTTTCATAGGCTATCTTAATAAGGACGGTGGGAAAAGCAGTCTTCCTGATACACAATAATAATTTAAAAAATGTACTGATCTTGGAACTCCTTTCACTACTTGCATGCCATTATGTTTTTGGATCATATTGTACTTAGTTTATTTATAAGAAAAACCCTTAAAAAAAAAAGGACAGTTTAAATCAAGGAACTGACCATGGTATTAGGTCATGAACAATAAACTATAAAAATGGAAAGTGTATACTGGGGGAGGGGGAGATGAGTAAATTGATTCAACTTTTATCCAATTAAATGTTGTATTTGAGACTTCAACTTTTGTCCAGTTTGGGGGTAAATCCAATGAACAAATCTATCTGTAAAGGGCATGGTCCTCACAGTGCCAAAATTGATTACCTCTGTCTTCATTTTAAAAAGAAACAAAGTAAAAAGGGAATGATTGGAGATGGAACAAGTTTTGACCGCCATTTATGCCATATTAACGAAATTCATTTTTCATTCAGAATTACCCAGTTCATTGAAGAATTTTCCTGTCAATTACACCCTTGATTTTCTTCCAAGTTCCCCTTTATAAAAGCGCTGCCACCACCCTGCTGTGGTCTTCCTTTCCTGCCAGAGTCTGGGAGATTGGGAAGCACACACCCAGGAACTTAGCACAAGAGCGCTGCCCTCATTCTTCTCTTTCCCTCTAAGAGGCCCAGAAATATTCAGGTATCACCAACCTTACATTTAAAAAGGTCTCTCTACGGAGCTGCAAAAGGAATGCCAAGGGAAGGCTAAGCTTCAAACCCAGTATCTCCCTGACCCCGCCATATCTGAAACGTTCACCTTCATCACTTTTCCGGGCGGAAGGGAAGGCCTCCTTGCTAAGAAGTCCTTCCGACCTTGGCTTTCAAACATTTTGCTCGGAGTGAACCAAAACACCCAAGAACTAGTGTGGCGTAGTGGCTAGTGTGTTGGACTGGGAGTCGGGAGATCCGGGTTCTAGTCCCCACTCGGCCATGGAAACCCACTGAGTGACTTTGGGTCAGTCACAGACTTCTCAGTCCAGTCTACCTCACAGGGTTGTTGTGAGGATAAAGTGGAGAGGAGGAGGATCATGTACGCCGCCTCGGATTCCTTGCAGGAAAAAAGGCGGGGTATAAATGCAATAATAATAATAATAATAATAATAATAATAATAATAATAATAATAATAATAATAATAATAATAAAAATAAACTAGCAATTCAAGATGGTTTTGAGTCCAGCGACTGCAAGCACAGATTAGGCAAAGGCCTTTCAGCCCCAAAGAGAGATGCTGTCAGAGAGGCCCCAAGATGGCTCCAGCTGGGACCGTGGAAGCGGCCGTAGGCATTTACCGGGGAGTAAGCGCCATGGGGCTGAATGGGCCTCGCTGATGAGCAGACACGGACACAACGGGGCTGCAGCCTTCCGCGCCCTGGGCTGAATGGCTGAAGCTCCTGCGACCTTCAGAGCCTCATGGGGAGAAGAGCAACGAAAGGGGGGGGGGGGAGGATTTACGAGCAAAACCCAAACACACATCGGCTGAACCGATTCATTCAGCAGGAAGAGGAAATGTCCGGGATCGGAAAGACAGATCGCTGCCAGCAGCGCCCTGAGAGGAAGCCGGAAGCCAAGGCGGCGCAATGCAAGATGCTTCTCTGTTCCTGCTTGGAGAGAGGCAGGCAAGGCTCTTGCCGCGTGGCCACCGAAAGAGTCAAGAAGACCGAAGTAGGTTCCTAGAGGGGAGGGGGATTTGGGGAGGGGCCGAGTCCTCCGGAAGAAATGCATTTTCTCCCCCAAGGGCCCCTTCCTGCCGGGTCTTCTTCCTCCAGAGGAAAGAGGCCACCGATCCTCCTCCAGGTGCTGCATCGAAGCCTCCAGGGTGGGATCAGGTGAGACTCCCCGCCGCCCGCCTTGTGAATTGGGGGAATGTGGGTCCCTGGGCTGCAGGAGAGGGGGGGACAAGGGAGGCAGGAGGTGGTGAAGACCCAGGGGGAGGAGATCCCCGAAGAGGGATCTGGTTTCTGCTAGGGACGGGAGCTGGGCCCTCCCCTCCTTTCCCCCCACGCCATAGGGATTTCCCCCCCCCCAAGGGAGCTTCCCTCTTTCCTCCAGGCCGCCCCTTTGATTTGCCACCTGGGAGGGGGAGACTGAGAGTAACATGGACCCCATTTCCCAAACTGATTTATTCACTGCTCTGCATTGATTAATATCCGCCCGTTAATCCGCATCTCCTGTCCCCTCTCTCCCCCGCCCCACCCCCGGCCCTCCCGGGAGGCAGCTGATCCAGGGAGCCCTAAAAGGGCCATAGCTTTTGTCGTTATTTAAATAGGCATTATTGACATTTGGCGACTGGGCAGGGAGCGGAGAAGAAAGCCGATTTTGGTAGTTTGGGCTAAGGGCCCCAAATGATCTTGGCCCGCCCTATGATGCCACTCTGAAGAGAGAGGTGGCTGGAGAAGAGACCTGTCTGGAAGAAGGAGGAGGCCGATAATAACTGAATTAAAAGAGAAAGAGACAGGAGAAAAAAGCAAACCTGAGCAGAGGACAGTCTGTGAATCTCAGTTTCTATGGGGCACACTTTGCTGGTCTCCCCCGAAGCAGGAGGATGCTGTCATGTGAGAACATTTGCTCTGTTCTAGTGGGGCAGATCATGGTTATGATCATAAGGAATGGAGCCTGCAGAGGCAGTATACCCCACAAAATATGGGGGAAATGCTACAGACATGTACCCTTATGAAGACAAATGGTTACAGAGGAGCATTGTGGTGGTGGGGATGGACTCTCAAGCAATGGAAGGGCTTCGGCCAATGGCTCTCAAGTGAAGCATCCTTCCCTAGTTTCTGGTTTCTCTTGGAGTCTTGGCATTCCGGGAGCTTCCCTTCTGGGACAAGACCTGCTTAATAGCTGGAGTCCTGCACATTTCATCTTGTCCTGACAGTGTAATGATTCTTTAACAGACTCTTTCCTTACCTTTTACAGAGCCTTAGGAGCCTTGCCTCTTGTTTTTGCCCAGATACAGAAGAGGCAAGAGAGTCTGTGGCCCCTTGGAGGCTTCCTTGGGATGGAAGATGGCTGAGCACAATTCAGCTGGCCCTGAAGCACAAAGAGACGAGGCTGCCATTAAGATTGGGAAGAGTAAGGAATCCTGGGACAGAACAGTTCAGAACCTCCAGGGTGAGGACATGGTCAGCTCAGACGTGCAGCTCCAGCGTTTCAGGCAGCTCCGCTACCGGGAGGCTGAGGGACCCCGAGAGGTTTGCAACCAACTCCACAACCTTTCCCGTCAGTGGCTGAAGCCAGAGCAACACACGAAAAACCAAATCCTGGACCTGGTGATCCTGGAGCAGTTCCTGACCATCCTGCCGGCAGAGATGGCAAACTGGGTGAGGGAATGTGGAGCGGAGACCAGTTCCCAAGCGGTGGCCCTGGCAGAAGGCTTCCTCCTGAGCCAGGCAGAGGACCAGAAGCAGGAAGGGCAGCAGGTGAGAGCATTGCATCCCAGGGGGCAGGAAAGGGAGGGAGAGTATCCTAAAACTCTCTGCTAGTTGCCCAACCTGTTCTGAAAATCTCCTGAGCAGAGATGCCCCAGGCCTTCCCTGCTCTATTTATGTCTCTCTCATTGCTTGTCTTATCCCTCCCATTTCATTGCTGTTTCAGGTCAAGAATCTCTTTGCCGAAGTGAGGCCTGATTCCCTTGCAGCAGAGGCAGCTCCATCGAACACCACACAGAGCCCCCCACGAAGGGGCATCTGGCAGGGGGGTGACGGACGTGCTGCCTTGCAGGGTAAAGAATCTGATGGTGGTGGTAGGTGCATTTCAACCAGGTCTCGCTCTCTGGAGCATGCAAGAGAACTTTAGCCTGCTTTTATGTGTGTGTTTCTGCCCCACTCACACCCCACCGCACCCACACACCAAAACGTCTCTGGGGGGAAATGCTTCTCTCCAGCAATTCAGAACTACGTTAAATTTTCAACACTTCGAGACTTTATATATGGAAACGTACTGTGTGATTCATGGCCGAGTGCCCAAATGGGGAAATACACATTTTTCAAACAATTGAACTATCAAAATGCAAATTAAAGCTAACTCCCATTATAAGGCCCAGGTGTACTTAGAATTGCCCTCGGTGCATTTTACTGGGAAGGATGTTTGTGTTCCATGGGGCTTTCATCCCAGGAATTTAGGATGAGTAATCACAGTCTCTGAGGCAAACATGTCCCGTCATCCTTCTCACACAGGGGCTGCAATGGCGCCGGCAGTGGGTACTCGTCCATCTTCTTTTCGTTGTGATGCAATGGCACCGGATCCGGTAGGTGGAAGGATTGCTGGAAAGAGAGGCAGGGAGCAGCAGCCTGGGTCCCTCTGGCTAATGCCCTCCGCTACGGTCCCAAATTTATCTGCCTCCTTCCATTTGCTTCTGGCCAATCTAGGATTGTCTGAGAGCCCCGCTGCACCTGACCAGCTGCCCCCTTGTCCCGCTACCTGGCTCCCCAGATGCCTCTTGGGAAGGCAACAAGCAGGACAGGAGGGTGATCAATGCTGCAGCAACATGCCCAGCCCACCTCGCTTTACGTTACCTTTGAGTAGGAAACTCCAGTGTTTTAGGCAGTTCTGCTACCAGGAGGCTGATCGCTTTATCTCATCCTTGAGTAGGAAACATGTTCTTTTTTCGCCCAGGCTCTGGTGACATTCGAGGAGGTTGCTGTGAGCTTCACGGAGGAGGAGTGGGCCCTGCTGGATCCTGACCAGAGAGCCCTGCACTGCCAGGTCATGGAGGAGAACCGGGGGATCGTGGCCTCTCTCGGTAAGGCTCCCTGTTTTCCTGCTTAATGATAAAATAAGGTTCCAAATGTAATAATGATGAGGAAGGCAATATTACCATTTTGGGGTATTTTGAGGCTGCCTTTTATGGCAAAGCCCTCGGAAGGTGATGTGCACAAAGAAAATAATATATATTGTTAGGCATCCCCAACCTTTTTGAACCTGTGGGCACATTTGGGGATTTTAGAAACTGCTGGGGGGCACCACCACAAAATGGCTGCCAAAAGGATATGGCTGCTGTGAGGGCCTGGCTGGTCAAAAGAGGTGTTGGGGGAAGAGAAATAGTAAGGCTAGAGGCTGGGAGGGAGGGAGGAATGGGAAGCCAAAGGGATAGAGAGGAGAAAAAGCAAAGGGGGAAGAGGTGACGGGGAAGGGAATGAGCAAGGCTACGGGCAAGGAAAGCAAAGGAGAGGCAACCATCTGTCAGGGATGCTTTAGGGTGGATTCCTGCATTGAGCAGGGGGTTGGACTCAATGGCCTTATAGGCCCCTTCCAACTCTACTATTCTATGATTCTGTGGAGACCAGGGATGGGGAAAGAAAGAAATAGTTTGGAAAGGGGTAGGGGGAGAGCCGAATCTTGGAAAGATGGGAAAGGGCTTCATTGGTGTTTTTTTAAAATGGTGAATATTAAAAAATAATATTGTGAAAAAGAAAACAAACTCCATTACATATATAGGAATATCATAATTTCCCCATCAGGTATACCATTCTTTTTTTTAAAAAAAAAAAAAGGTGGGTTCTTCAACCTCATACATAGGGTTGAAGAAAAGCGGACCATACGGCCACGTATTTATCCACTCACAAGTCACACCTATATAACACCCGTTCAGATGATGATGATGATTTACATTTATATACCGCCCTATAGCCGAAGTTCTATGGGCAGTTTACAAAAGTTAAAAACAGTGAACCTTAAAAACAAATATACAAAATTTAAAACCATAAAAAGCATAAAATACAAACATAAAATACAACTTCTGGATTTTAAGAAAGGCATAAAGACTGATCTCGTCCAGCAGGCCTACTCAGTTGAATTTTAAGATGCCTTTTAATAATGCGCTGCTTTTCATGATGTATTAGTTTTGAATGTTTTAATTATATGTATTTTATGGCGTTTGCATTTGTGTTGTACCCTGCCTCGATCCAGAGGGAGAGGCGGGTAACAAATAAATAAATAAATTATTATTATTATTATTATTATTATTATTATTATTATTATTATTACAGAATATCTGTTTAAAACAATTATTCTGGGGTCAGTTAAAAAACTCAGCATATGCTGTTAAATGTTGTTAAATGCCTGGGAGAAGAGAAAAGTCTTGACCTGGTGCCTGATAGTATTGTTAAGTCTTCAAACCATAGCATTATGGGAGGTGAGCATTTGTCCTTCCAACAGGATAATACTCGCTACTGGGCCAGGTTTAAGGTTCTTGTACTAGTGTACAAAGCCCTAAACAACTTGGGACCAAGATACCTTACCCACCTGCCCAGTCACTGAGGGCACCCGAGGGCCTGCTCCTGGTGGTTCCACGTGGACCCATCCTCCGATTGGAGTCCACCAGGAGAAGAGCCTTCAGCGTGGTAGTTCCCCCCCCCCCCATGGAATTCCCTGCCTCTGGAGGTCAGGCAGGCACCAACTTCTTATTCCTTCGGCGCCTCCTGAAAATGTCATTGTTCCAGGAAGACTTTCCTTAATGACCAGCCACGGTTCACTTTGCTTCTTTTAAAATCTATTTTAAAGTGTTTTATTCTGTTTTTATTTCATTTTATCTTGTACACCACTCTGAAATTTTGAATGGGGAGCAGTATTTAAACATTGCAAATGAATAAATAAATAAATAAATAAATAAATAAATAAATAAAAGGCTTTAAGGGCTTCATATCGAAACATAGTACCAGAGAGTATGGCGGATTGCTCGCCTAGAGAAATTGACACAGAAGTTCAGGGTGGCCATGAGGTCAGTTAAATGGAAGACAAGTTTGAAGGGGGTTTGAAGGAAGTTCATTAAATTTGTAAATGCCCCAGAACTTGGGAAAATGCCTCCGTCAGCATATCCAGGGGGCTACGGAGAACATGGATCTAAGGAGACGAGGCTCCCTTTACAAAATGTCTGAAAGTCAGCTTGGTCCATAGATGGGTGATCTAGGGATTAAGAGTTATGAAATAAGGTATATTAAGCCAGTAAACAGTCTTTTAGCATTCAAGAAGGCTGTCAAGACTGATCTCTTTCGGCAGGCCTATCCAGTAGAATTTTAGGATATTTTAGTATATTTTTAAACAGTGTATACCATGTTTTTAATCAGTATTTTATGTATTTTATGCTTGCTGTTGTTTCCCGCCTCGATCCAATCGGAGTGGCGAGTAAGAAATAAATTATTATTATTATTATTATTATTATTAACTGATTAATTAATATTAAAACCAGGCAGGAACTGGAATTGAATGTAAATAAATAATTTTATTTATTTGAGTTATGTAACCAGAAGTAAAGTTATTTTCAATGGGGGGGGGGGGAAAGAGGAAATAGGTGTGGGGAGAGGAATTCCTTGACTGGCTGCAGGAATGAGCAAAAGAGGAAAGTTCTCTATGGGCGGATGGATTGGGTGGATGAGGAACAGGTCCAGGAACAGGAAGGAGAACCTGGTGCCTGAATGCTTTACGTTTTTAATTAAAAACTAAATTTGGAAGGGTGCAGGAAGTGCAGAGGGCGCATTGGGGACCCCTGCCTTAAATTATATTAAAACAACCAAATGATTAAACAACATTTCAAGACAGTAGCTTGAAGACACGGGCCTCAAACACACCACAAACATTTGCACAAGACACATTAACGTGGCTCATGGTCTCTAAATCCAGCAGCAGCAAAACACTGATTAGCAAAGCGCAGAACAGACCTGTTTTCAAGGCCGAGTTGAAGGCCTGCAGGGGCCATGTGGAGTCTGACTGCATATTTCAACACTGCCAGATTCCTTCTTCCTAGGGTGACCATATGAAAAGGAGGACAGGGCTCCTGTATCTTTAACAGTTGTATTGAAAAGGGAATTTCAGCAGGTGGCATTTGTATATATGGGGAACCTGGGGGAATTCGTTCTTCATCGCAACAGTTAAAGCTGCAGGAGCCCAGCACTCTTTTAAATCAGGTCACTCTAGTATAGCTCCTGCACCTTTAACTGCTGCGATGAAGAGGAAATTTCACTAGGTTCCCCCGTATATACAAATGACACCTGCTGAAATTCCCTTTTCTATGCAACTGTTAAAGATACAGGAGCCCTGTCCTCCTTTTCATATGGTCACCCTACTTCTTCCAGTCTCCCAGGACTGGTTTATCTTTAAACCAGGGCTCTGGAACACCCTTCCCAGGGAAGCTAAACTGGTTCTCTCCTTGCTATGCTTCCAGAGTCAGCAAAAATGTTTTTGTTCTGGCAGGCCTTTGGGGAATCATAGAATAGCAGAGTTGGAAGAGGTCTATAAGTCTGGGACATCTGCTTATGCGTTGTTTACACATTGGATTTTTTTTAAAAAATATATTATTTGTATTTTAAAATTTGGAGCATGTTTAATTATAATTTTTAAGAGCTTCAATGAGAAGAGAACTCTCACTTGTCATCAAATGACCCACACAGGGGGAAAATCATATAAATGTCTGGAGTGTGGAAAGAGCTTCAAAGAGAAGAAAACTCTCACTTGTCATCAAAGAACCCACACAGGGGAGAAGCCATATCATTGTCTGGAGTGTGGAAAGAGCTTCAATGAGAAGAGAACTCTCACTTGTCATCAAATGACCCACACAGGGGAAAAATCATATAAATGTCTAGAGTGTGGAAAGAGTTTCAGTGAGATGAAAATTCTCACTTGTCATCAAAGAACCCACACAGGGGAGAAACCATATAACTGTTTCGAGTGTGGAAAGAGCTTCAGGGAGAAGGCACATCTGACTTCTCATCAAAGAACTCACACAGGGGAGAAACCATATCATTGTTTGGAGTGTGGAAAATGCTTCAGTCAGAAGATAAATCTCACTTGTCATCAGAGAACTCACACAGTGGAGAGACCATATAAATGTTTGGAGTGTGGAAAATGCTTCAGTCAGAAGAAAAATCACACTTGTCATCAAAGAACTCACACAGAGGAGAAACCACATCATTGTCTAGAGTGTGGAAAGAGCTTCAGCAGGAAAGATTCTCTCATTACACATCAGAGAACTCACACAGGGGAGAAGCCATATCATTGTTTGGAGTGTGGAAAATGCTTCAATCAGAATAGCCATCTCACTTGTCATCAAAGAACCCACACAGGGGAGAAACCATTTAACTGTTTCGAGTGTGGAAAGAGCTTCAGGGAGAAGGCACATCTGACTTCTCATCAAAGAACTCACACAGGGGAGAAGCCATATCATTGTCTGGAGTGTGGAAAGAGCTTCAAAGAGAAGAGAACTCTCACTTGTCATCAAATGACCCACACAGGGGAAAAACCATATAAATGTCTTGAGTGTGGAAAGGGTTTCAGTGAGAAGAACATTCTCACTTGTCATCAAAGAACCCACACAGGGGAGAAACCATATAAATGTTTGGAGTGTGGAAAATGCTTCAGTCAGAAGATAAATCTCACTTGTCATCAAAGAACCCACACAGGGGAGAAACTACATCATTGTCTAGAGTGTGGAAAGAGCTTCAGCAAGAAATATTCTCTCATTACACATCAGAGAACTCACACAGGGGAGAAGCCATATCATTGTTTGGAGTGTGGAAAGTGCTTCAATAAGAATAGCCAACTCACTTGTCATCAAATGACCCACACAGGGGAAAAACCATATAAATGTCTTGAGTGTGGAAAGGGTTTCAGTGAGAAGAAAACTCTCACTTGTCATCAAAGAACCCACACAGGGGAGAAGCCATATCATTGTCTAGAGTGTGGAAAGAGCTTCAATGAGAAGAGAACTCTCACTTGTCATCAAAGAACTCACACAGAGGAGAAGCCATATTTGAATGTAAAAAGAGCTTCTGTGAGAAGCTTACTCTTAACTGCAGACCAAAGAAGTCACACAGGGGAGAAACCCTAACCATTAAAGTCATACAAAAGCTCTCCCCAGACACAGGAGAATGATGTTGCCTTCGGACATCAATGGATAAATAAGCTCTGCACATTTATTTTTGAAATAGCCCACAATCCCCCTGCCACATGAAATGGCTAATAAGCCACTGTGAGTAGCTTATTAAGCCACTGGTTATAATTTGACTCTCAGACATGTACCCTGGCCCATTTGGCTGCAGTCCTCTTGCCTGCGCAGGTGTGATGTTTCACCTGTAAAGTGCTGGAGGTTTGCAGTTGGCTTGCAGCCAATCCTACATCAAAACCCTGCACAACTACTCACCAAAGGACAACACTTCACACACAGCCTCTCCTAATTGGGAGGCACCCGAACCAACCACAGAACTCTGTGCTATTACCCTAGAGGAGTACAACATAGGTGCCAGGAGAACCTCTCTAGAGAGCTCATTCCACAGCCAGGGTGCCACAGCAGAAAAGGCCCTCTTCCTGGTAGCCACCTGCCTTGCGTTCTTCGGCAGGGGCTCTCGGAGGAGGACTAGTGGTTCCATAGCCATAGCAACTAAGAGAAGAGAGAGAGGACATCTTGGTTTTGTTCCCGGCTGAATGTTTAAAGACCGTGAGTCATAATTGTTCATCCTGTTATTTGCCCATTTAGATGCATTCAATCTTCGAAGGAAATGCATCACATTTGTGCCCGTTTCCTTACTTTCACAAACCTCAAGTATGAAGGACCATTCCAGTTTTTCCAAATGTTTTTAGAGCATCAAGTGAGGCAATGATACGTAGGGTGACCCTATGACAAGGAGGATAGGGCTTCTGTATCTTTAGCAGTTGTATTGAAAAGAGAATTACGGCCGGTGTCATTTGTATGCATACAGCACCTGGTGAAATTCCCTCTTCCAACACAACAGTTAAAATGGCAGGAGCCCTGCTTAACATGACTAGATGCAAAAGAGGACAGGACTCCTGCAGCTTTAACTGTTCTGATGAAGAGGGAATTTCACCAGGTGCTGCCTGCATACAAATGATACCTGGTGAAATTCCCTTTTCAACACAACTGTTAAAGATAAAGGAACCCTGTCCTCCTTTTCATAGGGTCACCCTATGGTACCAGGAGATGTTTTGTTTCAAGGTGATATACTGAGCAGCCTTTTTATAGGGTTAGCAACAATTTGCTAGTTTTTAAGAAAGCCCAATTGATTTCTATGAATGCTAGTGAACATTTTATAATCTTGATTAAGCAGGGGTGACCATGTGAAAAAGAGGACAGGGCTCCTTACTAGAGTGACCAGATACAAAAGAGGGCAGGGTTCCTTCAGCTTAACTGTTGTGATAAAGAGGGAATTTCACCAGGTGCTGTACGCATCAAATGTCACTAGTGAGCGAAGGGAATTGGCACCAGTAAGGAGGTAGAAGAAGGAGAGACGAGCTCTGGTGCTGTGTGTAAATGAACAATAAACGTTTTATTTTTGTAATGATGTAAAAAAGCTCGATTTTTCGGATTCAGAAGCTAAAACAAACAGATTACAAAACCATTATTTAGTGTAAAAGAAAATATGCACAATATTGTAGCTGTTAGAAAAAAATTGTATTATAGATATCCAAAATTTCTATTTTATCTGTATGGGTGTTGTTCTTGTTCTTTTTTCTGTATCATTTTGGTCTGTAGACCCCAGGTGTGCTGTTCAGGGATACATTTCAGGTGATGATGTCAGAGACCTTGCATGTGAGTTAGCCCTTGCTGATAATGTCACCCAGAGAAGAGTACAAGACCAGCAAATCTCCTTAGGTGAGCTAATGGGAAAGCAGATAACTGAATTAGCAAGGTCTTCCCCATTATCTGTTGAAAGGGGGAATTTTCCGAGCCATGAAGTGAGTAACCTGGAAATTAAGTGGCCAATTAATAACTGACCAATGTGGACAATTAATTGAACAGTTGTTAGAAATTGAGAAATGGGTGATTGATACCTCCAAGGATCTAGGTTTAATTACATCTTTCCTGGCAGAATCGTATGGCCTCAACAACAGTGGTGGAGATCTATAGAAATGGGAATACTGGTTCTGCTCAAACTGAAAATCAGGGATTACTCAAATGAAAAGGCTTTCTTTCTTACCTGGGTCGCCCCATTATGGGCTCACCTGATGCCTACAAGTCAAAATGTTATTCATCCACACATTTTAAATTGACACCTGCTGAAATTCCTGTTTCTATGCCACCGTTAATGATAGAGGAGCCCTAATTTTTGTACAAATTCACATTCCCACCTATTAGCTTCCCTGTAGCCCCTCTTCACCTTTGAAGGAATATGGAAACAGTTTTTAGAATTTGTGTTATTAAAGGGGAGAGGGAAAATGCCCCCAGAAGACGTAATGAGATTTTGGAAATATGAATACGATCCCGAAGTTGGAGGGAGCACATTTATGTTAATTATGGTTATGTTAAGGGAATTAAGCTAGAACATATGTTTATTAAATTGTTTACTTTATATTATTGTGTATTATGTGGTATTGTTTTATATTGTATTGTTGTATTGTTTGGATGTATTAAAAAATAAAAAATTATTAAAAAAAAAAATTAAAAAAAGATACAGGAGCCCTGTCCTCCTTTCCATAGGGTCACCCTAGGGTGCATGTGTGAAGCATTTCGATGTTTAAGGGGAGATTGGGAGCTGTCTGAACTGGAAAACCTTTGCCCAGGCATCAAACATACTGTTTCCTACCCAACAGACGGTATTATTATTATTATTATTATTATTATTATTATTATTATTATTAATTTATTTATTTATTTATTTATTTCTTACCCACCTCTCTTTGGATCGAGGCGGGGAACAACATTAGAACAGGAATCAATACATATTAAAAATGCATGATTTAACATTGATCTGGATAGGCCTGCCAGAAAAGGCTAGTCTTTAAAGCTGCCTTAAAATCACACATAGAGTTAATTTTACAAATCTCCTCCAGCAGGCCGTTCCACAATCTGGGGGCGACAGAAGAAAAGGTCCTCTGGGAAACTGATGTCAGCCTAGTTTTAGCTGACTGAAGTAAGTTCACCCCAGAGGACCTGAGTGTGCGGGGCGGACTATATGGGAGAAGGGCTTTAAAGGTAATGACCAACACTTTGTACTTTGCCCGGAAACTAATTGGCAGCCAGTGGAGTGATTTTAATGTTGGTGTAATGTGGTCACCCCTAGGTGTACCAGTGACCAACCTGGCTGCCATATTTTGAACTAGTTGAAGTTTCCGAACTAGGTACAATGGTAGCCCTATGTAGAGCGCATTGCAGAAGTCAAGCCTTGAGGTTACCAGCGCGTGCACTACTGTCTTTAGGTCTTCTGACTCTAAGAAGGGGCGCAGCTGGCGTATCAGCCGAAGCTGATAGTAGGCACTCCTGGCCATCACATCCATCTGGGCTGTCATTTGGAGCGACAGATCTAGGAGCACCCCCAAACTGCGAACACAGTCTTTCAGGGGGAGTGTAGCCCCATCCAGAACTGGCTGACACACCTCCAAACCTAGGTCAAAGCCCTTGACAGCAAGCACCTCTGTTTTGTCTGGATTCAGCTTCAGTTTGTTTTTCCTCATCCAGCCCATTACTGCCTCCAAGCATTCATTCAGAGACACACTATCTTTAGCTGATGCTGTTATTGAAGGCATAGAGAAATATATTTGGGTGTCATCAGCATACTGATAGCACCCCGCCCCATGCCTCCAGATGATCTCTCCCAGTGGTTTCATGTAGATGTTAAACAGCATTGGGGATAGGATGGTACCTTGTGGTACGCCATACAACAGCTCCTTTTTTGAGGAGCAACTACCCCTAAGCATCACCATCTGGAATCTACCTGAGAGGTAGGACCGGAATCACTGGAGCACAGTGCCCCCGATTCCCAAACCCCTCAGGCGTTCCAGAAGGATACCATGGTTGATGGTATCGAAAGCCGCTGAAAGGTCCAAAAGTACCAGCAGGGACACACTCCCCCTGTCAATACTCATTCGGAGATCATCTACTAAGGCGACCATAGCTGTCTCAACTCCGTATCCTGCCCTAAAGCCAGTTTGAAATGGGTCCAGACAATCTGTATCATCCAAGACTCCTGGGAGTTGGAAGGCAACTGCCCCTCTCAATCACCTTGCCCAAAACTGGAAGATTTGATACTGGTCTATAACTATTAAGGTCCAGGGGATCCAGGGAGGGCTTTTTTAGAAGCAGCCGTACCACTGCTTCTTTTAAACATGGTGGAAAACTCCCCTCCCTGAGAGATGCATTAACAATATGTTGTAGTTGTAGTCTAACTGCATCTCCTCCCTGGGCGACCAGCCAAGAAGGACCGGGATCGAAAGGACAAGTTGTCTTCCTTACTCGTCCAAGCAGCTTGTCCACATCATCAGTACTCACCAACTGAAACTGATCCAGTGTAATCCTACTCACGTAGTTGCTGGACACTTCAGTTTCAGCTTCTGTTATAACGGCGGCATCGAAATTGGCTCTTATCCGAGAGATTTTATCTGTGAAATGATCATTAAATGCATCACCGAAGGCTCTAAAACTGGGTTCAGGGGAGGAGGTGCCTGAGTTAGACCCCTCACCACCCTAAACAGTTCTGCTGGACGTGAATTTGCAGACGTAATGCGGTCAGAGAAGAAAGCTTTCTTTGCTGCACGTATTGCCACCCCATAGGAACGAAGATGTTCTCTATGATGTGCCTTGTCGGATATGAGACGAGTTTTCCTCCATCGGCGCTCCAGTCGTCGACCTTCCTGATTCAATTTCCTGAGATCTTCTGTGTACCAAGGTGCCCGATTGGAAGCAGGTCGGAGAGGACGTTTGGGGGCAATCGTGCCGATAGCCCTAGTGTAGGCCTCTTTAAGGGAGGGCATTGCACGATTGGAGTGACGTGGCTGAGAGAGCCCTTTCATCTGAAGCTAAATAGCGTTCCTCTAATAAAGGATTAAAAGGGAGAAACTGTTTTATATGGTAAGAACATAAGAAGAGCCCTGATGCTGGATCAGACCAAGGGTCCATCTAGTCCAGCACTCTGTTCACACAGTGGCCAACCAGCCATTGGCCAGGGATGAACAAGCAAGTCATGGTTCAACAGCACCCTTCCACCCATGTTCCCCAGCAACTGGTGCACACAGGCTTACTGCCTCAAATACTGGAGATAGCGCACAACCATCAGGGCTACTAGCCATTGATATCCTTCGCCTCCAGGAATTTATCTAAACCCCTTTTAAAGTCATCCAGATTGGTGGCCATCACTACATCTTGTGGTAGTGAGTTCCATAATGTAGCGCCAATCACTGAAAGCTGTGGCTGACGCCTTAACTGACATGCCCCATGATCAGTGATGCCAAGCACAATTCCTTACCTTTCATGCACCTTGGTCTTTCAGGGCCAAATTCAGATGGGGAGGACGGAGCGCCTGGGTCCAGCAAAGATGCCCCACCTGGTCCCGATCCTGTATTGCCTTATGAAGCATCTGAGCTTTAGTGTATTTCTAGAAGAATCCTTCTGTGTGTTGACCCAGGGCTGTTTGCTGCCTACATCTCTTGCTGGCGGGAGGGGTTAAAAAGTGGGGGATGAGGGGAGGTCTCCTCTGCCGCAACAGGGCTGAGAGTGGTACTGCTGCTATTGACTAGGGGAGTGCAGTGCTTGTACGCATATTTCCTAGCATCCTGCTCCAATGCCCAAACCTCACACAGGCCCCTTTCAGAAGACACCTTAAACTATGGCTTTAACTACCCTGAATAAGGCTTTTTGCCTTAGTCACTGTGGTTAAAGGTGTCTTCTGAACACAGCCCAGCTTTCTGGCTTAGTCACTGTGGTTAAAGCCATGGTTTAAGGTGTCTTCCGAACACAGCCCAGCTTTCTGGCTTAGTCACTGTGGTTAAAGCCATGGTTTAAGGTGTCTTCTGAACACAGCCCAGCTTTCTGGCTTAACCACTGTGGTTAAAGCCACGGTTTAAGGTGTATTCCGAACACAGCACAGCTTTCTGGCTTAGTCACTGTGGTTAAAGCCATGGTTTAAGGTGTCTTCTGAGCACAGCACAGCTTTCTGGCTTAGTCACTGTGGTTAAAGCCATGGTTTAAGGTGTCTTCCGAACACAGCCCAGCTTTCTGGCTTAGTCACTGTGGTTAAAGCCATGGTTTAAGGTGTCTTCTGAACACAGCCCAGCTTTCTGGCTTAACCACTGTGGTTAAAGCCACGGTTTAAGGTGTATTCCGAACACAGCCCAGCTTTCTGGCTTAGTCACTGTGATTAAAGCCATGGTTTAAGGTGTCTTCTGAGCACAGCACAGCTTTCTGGCTTAGTCACTGTGGTTAAAGCCATGGTTTAAGGTGTCTTCCGAACACAGCCCAGCTTTCTGGCTTAGTCACTGTGGTTAAAGCCATGGTTTAAGGTGTCTTCCGAACACAGCCCAGCTTTCTTGCTTAGTCACTGTGGTTAAAGCCGTGGTTTAAGGTGTCTTCTGAACACAGCCCAGTTTTCTGGCTTAGTCACTGTGGTTAAAGCCGTAGTTTAAAGTGTCTTCTGAATGGGGCCACCGTGTCTTTGCCAAGCTGGTCAGTCAGAGCAACGTCTTCCATTCACTTGCCTCCCCACAAAGGTCTTCTTCCAAGCTCTCTCCAAAGTACAATTGCAGAATTTAGGGGAAAATGCAGAAGATACTAATTTTCGCATTGATTTTTAATTTCTTTTTGCATTTGTGCAATAAATCACTAAATCTCCCATTTCTGGATCTATAGCTTAGTAATTTCTTGACTTATTTATTTAAAGTGCAAATGCTATTCTTGGTTAGAATACAGTGTAATAAAAATGTCGTGTTTTGCTTTGCTTGTCGCCATTTCTCTGGAAAAATCCCCATACTGCTGAAAATCCATTTACTCATAAAGGGTACAACAACTGGGAAAAAGCTACTGCTAATGGTTCAGGATTGAAGCTGCATAACAGAAGTGCAGTCCACAAAGCCTGTATGGTGGCATGGGACAGTTACAAACAAACACAGAAATCCAAAGGAGGCTCAGTTTTAGTGCAATTAAGTGATGCTCATAAAGAACTTATCAAAGAAAATAGGCATTATTCTTTTGCTCACTGCTGTACAAAAAATTGCTCAGTGTGGACATTGGGAAAGTGAGGCAAGTGACAACAAGGGAAATGTTCTAGAACTCGCATTTAGTCGCAAAACACGATCCCAGAATCCAGTCTAAGATACATACTCTTCCTCGCAATGCAAAGTACACACAGCTTTCCATTCAAGATGAATTGTTAAGCATTATGAGCAGAATGGTTCTGGAGTCAATTTCTCACGAAGTGAAGGAATCTGGCTTCTTTGCATTAATTGCTGATGAAACAAAGGACATACGTAAGCAGGAACAAATGTCAGTAGTTCTCCGTTATTGCTACAATGGCAATATATATGAACGTTTTGTTGGTTTCCATCCATGCCATTCACTGAATGCTCCTTCACTACTGAGTTATATAAAGGAAATCTTAGCATGTTGTAGCAGATATCAACAACTGCATAGCAAACTGTTGGATCCTGGATTGGATCTGGTTTTTATTTTTCCACTGGTTTTACAATTACCTGGAGACCTGAAGAAAATGAGTCAGCAGAACGTATTCCCTTAAATGTCAAGGTCTCAGCTGGACATTTATTGAATTATTGTATGGAAGCATTTTTCTGCAATTAATCAATTAGTGATTGCATCATTGTACAGGACTGCCTATATAAGTAGCTGTGTTTTTCATGCATTTATTCCTTCATCTTACCCCATCTTGATGTATGCTGCTGTGTATTGATCGTCTGTGAGTATTTGTATATGTGCTGGCATAACTAAATCATTTTAACTGTCAGTAAAGGATTTGTTTTTAACTTACAAAGAATCCTTTGCCTCATTTAGTCTTTGCTGCGTCCTAAACTGAGAGCCGCTGCTACTTCTGCTCAACTCTGGTTCAGAGTGTGATTTCCCAACATATGATGGTGCCAGTGTAATGAGTGGGAAGCTAAATGGGGTGCAGGCACTGCTCCTGAAAGAGATGCCACAAGCCGTCTATGTCCATTGTTTCAACCACAGGATGAACTTAATTATTATTGATATATGTAAGAATATTGATGTTGTTGCAAACTTCTTTAATCTTCTTCAACAACTGTACATATTTGTATCCTCTTCTTATGTGCATCCACGTTTCATTGAATTGCAAAGACAAACAAGGAATATAATTATTAAATTAAAAAGAAAAGGAGGACAGGGCTCCTGTATCTTTAACAGTTGTATCAAAAAGGGAATTTCAGCAGGTGTCATTTGTATATATGGAGAACATGGTGAAATTCCCTCTTCATCACAACAGCTAAAGTGCAGGAGCTATACTAGAGTGACCAGATTGAAAAGAGGGCAGGGCACCTGCAGCTTTAAATGTTGAGATGAAGAGGAAATTTCACCAGGTTCATATATACAAATGACACCTGCTGAAATTCCCATTTCAATACAACTGTTAAAGATACAGGAGCCCTGTCCTCCTTTTCATATGGTCACCCTACTCAGGGGGCTCTTGGCACCAATTTCTCTTTTCCCTTCTGGACATTTCCTCTTCCTGCTGAATGAAACTGTTCAGCCAGCGTGTGTTTTGTTCTTTGGTTGTAAAACCTTGTTCTTCATTTGAAGGCTGTTCTTGCCAAGAGGCTCAAAACGTTACAGGAGGTTCAAAAACGTGTCCTGGAAAATTATGGCTCTGTCTAACTTCAATATTTGATGGGTGTTATGTTTAGCTCAGTGCTCACTTGCTAAGCAGAATATTCAGTATTCCGAATATTGAACTTCAATATTTAATGGTGCATATGTTAAAAGACAAGGTAACAGTTATGAGTCGGACCTAGCTGATATCAAATTATGTCTGATTCTTTCCCCGGGCAGCTAGTTGCAGCTAATAGGAATATTGGGGGAGCAAAGACAAAGTCCATTTCATCCTTGTAGTCAGGATGGTGCTATGAACTGAGTGAGTTTAAAATGAAAAACATCTGCTAACTCTGCTATGCTATGATTCTATGATCAAAGGGAAAGAAAATACGGGGCTAATACTGGTCGATGATGATGTCATGACTAGGCCTGTTCCCCTTAGGCTGGGGGAAGGAGTTTCAGGCAATCAATCAGATTCTGAAGCAGAAGAGACAGTGCCAGAAACATACCCGCCTATATGGGGAGTGGAGGAGGTGACTCACGGGCTCTTCACCAGCTGGGAATGAACCTTCGCCAGACCTTATCTCTGAAAACGTTAACAACACACAGTCTGTGGGAAATCAGTATTGTTCCCGAGGGGGAGGGCACTTCAGGGCTGGCTGATCCTAGAGTACGCCACAGACTAAACCAGCGGAGCTAAAGAAAGGTGAGAGAAGGTTGGCCCAGCTAGCTTCTCACCAGACGCTTCTCCAGAACCAGCCTCCCTGAAGTCAAAGCGTTCTGGGAAAAGGCTTCCTGTTCTTCTTGAAAGGACAATTGTCTCGCTTAGTTTGCATAGTTTTGCCTAGAGGAAAGTGTTAAGGTGGTCAAAAGACCCCCTTTCTAGGGGGAAAGTGTACACCAAGGACTCAAGGCTCGGCCACCAGACCCCTCCCTTCCCCCTCTCATTAATAAAGAGTCATCAGAATGAAGTTGGCAAGTTGTTCAAGGTTGCTCTGCACTTTCTAACTCACAAAGGAAGTCCCTAATCTGCCTGGTCAAGGGTAACAACTTCTAAAAACGCAGCTACCAGAGGCTTGGATCCCGGATCCATGTTGTCATTATCCCAGACACTTCGGCGCACTGCTCCTTGTTATCATGAAGCCCACCCCAATGGTCAGCAAAGTTAGCTTCGCCTGCCCTTGCATGGGGGGCTTATCTGGTACAGTAATTTACATAAACAGGGCATTGATGTCACATATTATGTGTTATTAGCTGTTAGAAATAGTTTCATTTATGGAAAACATGGAACTGCAATCAATAAGGGATGGGAGGAGGAAGGAACCATGAGCTCATCAGGAGGGGCATGGAATGTTATAAAAGACGTTAGTTGTGGATAGTGGGGAGAGAAGCTCACCTTCGATCCGTCGAGTGTGAGTTTCTTCCCACACGTGTAGTTCAATAAAATGGTCACTGACTCTGGACTTGTCTGGTTTTCCTGTTCCCTCCTTTCTGGTTGGGTTTTTTTACCTTAACAAAAGTTCCTAGAGGATGTGTGGTGGATGTGACTCTGCCATGAAGAGGGCAACCTTTCCTACATGCAGGCACAATGCAAAAGAGCTGCTAAGAGTCATGGCCAGATGTAGGCGGGCAAATTTGTTTTTTCGAAAGCAAGTTTCTAGACAGCAAGATACAGCAGGCATTTGAAAGGGAAGCTCCAGCCCTTGAAGTCTGAGAAGCCAGGAAGGAGGTGGCTGAAGGCACGTTCCAGCAATCAAAGGGCAAGAGGCTCTTTAGGGACCCCTAGAGGTCATAAGAACATTAGAAGGACCATGCTGGATCAGACCAAGGGTCCATCTAGTCCAGCACTCTGCTCACACAGCGGCCAACCAGCTGTCAGCCAGGGACCAACAAAGCAGGGCATGGTGCAATAGCACCCTCCCACCCATGTTCCCCAGCACACACAGGCTTACTACCTTGGATACTGGAGATAGCACACAGCCATCAGGGGTAGTAGCCATTAATAGCTGTAGCCTCCAGGAATTTATCCAACTCCCTTTTAAAGCCATCCAAATTCATGGCCGTGACTACATCTTGTGGTAGTGAGTTCCATAATTTAACTATGCGCTGTGTGAAGTACTTCCTCACTTCCTGCTCATGACTGACAAAGTCAGAATAAATTTGGCGAAATACACTCCAATTGGAAAAACACTGCTCGTGTATGTGTGTGTGTGTAAAAAAGATATTTGTAAAGAGAACACCCCAGACCTGGGTGTTACCTTTTTAAAACTCTCATCATCTAGCGACCAGCTTTTCTCAGAGAATACCCTCTCCCATGTTATTTCTTGGATATCAGGCAAGGCTAACACATATTTTTCTTTGTTTAAAACATGCACATAGTACCCTTAGTCTTGTTTTAGGATTTATTGAAGGGTGTTCTTAAAATAAACTTATTGCTGTGTATTTTAACTTGTGCCAAATCTGCACAGGGATTCAATAAGATGTGTGGCATACCTGCCTAGTTACCAGTGAGAACACCTTTTCTACAAGGCCTTTCCCAGAGTAGGCAACATCTCCACATACAATATAATGCTGCCATCAGGAACTTTACACCAGGTTCATCTCCTTTACTTTTCGAGGCGAGAGGTCACACTGGAATCTTTGTTCTAACATGTTGTTCTTATCACTTTTAGGCATTGGTAGCCATGAGCCATACGCCTATTTTTATTTATTTATTTATTTATTGCATTTTTATACCACCCAATAGCCGAAGCTCCCTGGGCGGTTCACAAAAACTAAAAACAGGATTTGGAAAAGCAAAGAAATATTTATCATTTATAGAATTACAGTGTTAAACAGTAAATCACTTTACTCCCCTCCTGCACATAAATACTTGAGTTACAGCAATAAGTTATTTTAGTACCTACAGGGACTTCTCACCATTTCACACCCACCCATTCACTCAACCAATCATCTCACATATGCAAATAAAATATACCTGCTGTCACTCATACCATTCACACTCTAGATCTACTTACAAGAAACATACAGTGTCGTAACATTAATGCATTTATACAGATTCATCACATTTATGCATGTGACATCACAGGATGCAACTCCAGTATTTAGTTGACTCTGGATGACCTGGTAACCACTCCCACACAGTTTTCACCAGGGCAAAGGGTCACCAGGAATGCAGGTTCTGGTTTCTGGTATTATAGACACAACCTTTTCGTGCAGGAACAACCCTCTGAAACCAGGCTTTTGCCTTCCCTCTCTTTTAGCTTTTCAGGCAGATCCCTAGTACAGAATAAACACTAAACGTATAGTGCTGTTACAAGCACAAACATCATGATACATTTCCAGGAGCAAGGCCTGTGAAGAGCAAAACATCACAGTAAATAAGGCATCTAATCAGTTTTCCAAAATCAAGCAAAGAATTTGAGTTCTTCCAGGGAGCACTGAAATCTTTGAGCACTAGACTGCCTTTGATACAAGTTAAGTCTTTTTATACTTGAACATTTGCTTACATGCATTCAGATTTCATGTTTCTTCTTAATACAATAGAAATATCATCACTAAAGCTATTCTAAAAAGCCATCTCTCCTGGCCTCAAAACCAGATTTCTCGCTACAAAAGCATGTATCTGAAACAACTTCCATGAACATAACATGCCATTTATTATGTGAATGACAGATAAATGAACTGTCTCCAAATAGTTATATTTGCATTTTACTCTAAATCAGACATTTCTCGTTTCAAGCATCCCTCCCTGGGTTGATAACATTCCTGGTTTATGGCTGTCATTGCTCATGACCTAATACCATTGTGACCCCCTTGATTTGCCAGACATCACATTTATTTTAACCCTAGAACCTCCATTATCCATCAGTCTATGTCTTGGTATGGATTGTTCCCAGAATGTTAAGTATTACCAGATCCCCACAAGAGTGTTCTTGGAGAAACAACACTTTGTTCTCAGCCGAAGAGGCCCCATTGTGTGGGATTGAGCGCTGGAATAAAATCGTGGAATCCTCATGCAGAATATCCTTTGATGACTGTGATCATGGGATCCTCGAACTGCTTCGCCAGGTCAGACGGGGCAATGTGGGTCCCAATATTTGCCAGAAGCTGCAACACTTGTCCTTGTCCTGTGTTGCCTTACAAAGCACCTGAGCCTTACTGGTTTGCTAGAGCAATCCTGTGAGTTGACCCAGGCCTACTTATTACATTTGTAACTCCCATGTAGTAACATAAAGTATTGTCCAACCTCATTAACTCACCATAGATTCTGCTAGATTTTCTCTGCAACATAGAATCCACCCTAAAGTAGCCAAGTACTGGCGGTCTTCCAACTTTTGATATCGAAACTGGATGAAATAACTTTGACAGCCATTGCTGCCATAGGATTTAATTGGGTATGAAAACCCTAATAACCTTTGACACATCCATAGAACCTGAAACACACCTGACTTAAATAAGCCAGAATAAAATGCATCAGTAGTGTTCAGAAAAAGTTGACAAAAATATGTGATCTTCCCTTCCAAACATTGAAGGAAAAAAGAATAAATGCGTCAACAGTAAGCTCTTTTGAACTTGCCGTACCTGTGCCAATTTTTATCATTCTAGTTTAAATTTGGGCACAAATGTAGAATTCATCAAGTCGATCTCTAAAGCTAAGGCTCAGGTGATGAACACAGGAGGTGTCACTTTTATTAAATTTTGAGGTTTATAATGCCAGAACATTTTTTTTCTATTTGTCATAAAAGAAGGAGCGATCCATTCCTACTTTAATGAAGCATCGTCTTGGTTTTGCTAATTCCACATATTTATTCAATATTGGAAAACAGACTTTTTATTCATAACCCTTTAACTAAAACAAATAAAACCTTTATTAAAGAAATTTGAAATGCACTGAAATGAGGAAATCTATCCCACCACATGTTCTTGGAAGTTTTGTTGTCTGCACGTCACTATTTTTTATGATATACTGATATAAAGGGAAAGATAGTTTATTAAATTATTTATTTCTATTTAGTTACAAAATTTATATACTGCTCCTCATCCAAAGGTTTTTGGAGTGGTGAACAACAAATCAAATAAAACAATAAAAACACTATACTAAAATTACTTTTTAAAAAAAGAACAAAGTTCTGGTAAAACTGCGGCCAGTCATTTAAGAAAAAAAAGCTTCCTGAAAAAACATTTTCAGCAGGTGCCGGAAGCAATACAACCAGCCTGGCAGGAAATCCCATAGGAAGGGGGCCACCACTCTGAAGGTTGTTCTCCTGGTGTACTCCAAAGGGACCATAGGTCCATCAGGAGCCCCCCAGAAACATCCCTTGATTAGCTTCACCATATCAATAGACTCCTTGGTTGACATCCCTTTATATAGTGTATCTCCTATGTAGGTCCTGCAATATGAAATATGGGTTGATCATAAATTAATCTCATCCCAATCTAAGCATTTCTATGGTTTCTCCACTGTGTGAGTTATTAGTTGAAATGTGAGATCAGATATTTTCCCCCACATTCTAAGCAGTTTTACAAATTCTCGCCTCTGTGATTTCTTTGATGAGAAGCAAGGTTTTTGTTCTGCCAAGGCTCATTCCGGATGCCATACAGTCCTATGGTTTCTCCCCTGAGTGAATTCTTTGATGAGAAGTGAGATTTGTCTTCTGGCTGAAGCTCTTTCCACACTCCAAACAATGGTAAGGTTTCTCCCCTGTGTGAGTTCTTTCATGCTGAATGAGAGATATTTTATGACCAAAGCTCTTTCCACATTCCAAACAATGATAAGGTTTCTCTCCTGTGTGAGTCCTTTGATGCTGAGTGAGAGTTATTTTATGACCAAAGCTCTTTCCACACTCCAAACAATGGTATGGCTTCTCCCCAGTGTGGATTCTTTGATGAGAAGTAAGCGCTATCTTCTGATTGAAGCTCTTTTCACACTCCAAGCATTTATATGGTTTCTCACCTGTGTGAATTCTTTGATGAGAAATAAGATGCATCTTCCGACTGAAGTCCTTTCCACATTCCACACAATGATATGGTTTCTCCCCTGTGTGAGTTCTTTGATGAGAAGTAAGAGTTATCTTCTGATTGAAGCTTTTTCCACATTCCAAACATTGATATGGTTTCTCCCCCGTGTGAATTCTTTGATGCTGAGTGAGATTTATCTTCTGACTGAAGCTCTTTCCACACTCCAAACAATGATATGGTTTCTCTCCTGTGTGAAAGCTTTGATGAGAATTAAGAGTTATCTTATGACTGAAGCTCTTTCCACATTCCAAACACTGATATGGTTTCTCCCCTGTGTGAGTTCTTTGATGCTGAGTGAGAGTTATCTTCTGACTGAAGCTCTTTCCGCACTCCAGACAATTATATGGTTTCTCTCCTGTATGAGTTCTTTGATGACAAGTGAGGGACATCTTTCGACTGAAGCTCTTTTCACACTCAAAACATTGATATGGTTTCTCCCCTGTGTGGATTCTTTGATGACGAGTGAGATGCAACTTCTTACCAAAGCTTTTTCCACAGTCCAAACATTTATATGGTTTCTTCAGTGTATGAATTTTGCAAGGAGCTTCATTGCTTGATTCAGAACTGAAAGTTTCCGTACACATACAGCACATATTCTTTTCTTCATCTTTATGTATTTCTTCTTCAATTATGATATCATGGAAGGCATTGCCTTGAGAAGCAAAGAAATTATATCTTGTATTAGAAGTTGCTTCAGTTTTCCTTCTCACCTGGTCACTATTATCACATTTGTCTCCTTTCGTTGTCATCCCACATTGCTCTCTCTCATTCTCCACTTCCCACCGGTCACCTTCAGAAAGGAAGACAAGAAACTGGTAAAAGCCTGAGGTAGCAATAGAATCTCAAATAACTAACTCACCCTCAATAAAAGATTTTGATGAAGGAAGAACTGAAAAGGCTTCAATGGGACGCTGTTCTTACCTCGCGTTTAATTGTCTCTGTTGACTACCATTAACTGAGTGTTGGGGTGGGACAATGGATTTGATTGGGCCCATGGTGTCCTGGGTTCAGCTTACAGCTGAGAAGACCAATGTACTGAGTGTTTCTGGGCCTGTTTCTCTCCCTCAGCCTAGCTTACACCACGGACTTGTCATCAGGCGGCTTGTCAAGAGGTCAGGTCCCACAGACTCCAATGAAACTTGGCAACCACAGATATGGTCACTTTAACAAATCCTTGCCAAGGCGGGAAAAGTTACAGCAAAGTCATCTTGCCTTAGAGAACAGTTATACGAGGTCAGATATGGCATTTGCTAGCAAATCAAAAGTGCAGCTATTCAGAAAGCCTCAAGATGGGCAAAGGCATATGCCAGCCCTGAAGTGACCACCTCGAGATTAATAAATTACCATGTCAGGTGGTAGCCTAGGAATTTCTTAGCTTTTCAGAGAAGATGCAGTCTAGAATACAGTAGCTGTAGGGCCATGCCTTAAGAAGAAGCCTCAAAATAAATAAATAAATAACAACAATGACAAAGGAAGTTAAGCAGGTGGCCACCAGGAGAAGGGTCTTCTCTGCTGTGGCACCCTGGCTGTGGAATGAGAGCCCTAAGGGGGTTTGCCTGGCATCTATACTATATTCTTTCAGATGCCAGGTAAAAACCTTTTTATTCTCTCAGCATTTTAACAGTCTATAAATTCAATTTTAACTGCAGTTTTAAATGTGTGTTTTAAATGTGTGTTTCTGCACTGCTGCTGATTTTATCCTGGTTGTGCTTTTATATTGTATTTTATATCATGTTTTTGTACTGTTTGTTTTAAACTTTGAATGGTTTTAATTTTTGTGAACCGCCCAAAGGGCTTCAGCTATTGGGCGGTATAAAAATGCAATAATTAATTATTTACTTTAATTAATTAATTAATTAATTATGTAAGTGCTCCTGTGCTACCTGGGCTTTCGTACCCTCGCTCTGGCCAGAGGTGGGTTCCCCAGTGAGTGATGAGACAACCCCCTTCTAATAAAAAATGGGGTGCCTGGAGGGTTAGAGCACCCATTCCCCAATCAGGGGTCTACCTATCCCCCCAAATCTCCCATTTCACACCCACGTGTTTTGAATATCGCTGGTATTATCACTAAGGCTTCCAAGTGATGCTAAAGGTTCCCCATCTGGGTGAGTTGATGCATCTTCCTTGAACTCTCTGCCTTTTCAGTCATATGCACCTGAATCCCTCCTCTTGCAGGTTCTCAAAGCATCTCTGCTTGGTAAAATAGTTGGTTAGGAGAGCTTCTTAGCTCATCCCAAGAAAAGACTTGGAGAAAAAGGTGACATAACTATGAGAGTCCCATCCAGGGAATGAGGCCTGCTCTTGTCAGCTAAGGCCTGTATAAAAATGCAATAAATAAATAAATGAATTAATCATGGAAATTGGGAGCCTTACCGAGAGAGGCCACAATCCCACAATTCTCCTCCATGACCTGGCTGTGCAGGGCTCTCTGGTCAGGATCCAGCAGCACCCACTCCTCCTCTGTGAACCACACAGCAACCTCCTCAAAAGTCACCGGACCCTGGAGGAAAAAAGAAAATGTTCCCTACTCAGGGATAACATTAATGGAGGTGACTGGGCAATATTCTGACAACAAGGAATTGCTATGGCCCTGGTGTTCTGCTTGTGGGCTTCCCATGGAGCATCTGGTGAGCCCCACTGAGAAACAGGGTGCTGGAGTAGGTGGGCTATTATTATTATTATTTATTTATTACCTGCCTGTCCGACTAGATCAAGGCGGGGAACAACAGCAATCACAAAATACTGATTAAAAACATAGCACACACTGCTAAAAACATCCTAAAAGCATCCTAAAATTCTACTGGATAGGCCTGCCTGAAGAGATCAGTCTTGATAGTTTTCTTGAATGCTAAAAGACTGTCAAGCTGAGGAGTCTCTTCCGGCAGGCTATTCCACAATCTGGGAGCAGCAGAAGAGAAGGTCCTCTGGGTAAGGGTTGTCAGCCTAGTCTTCGCTGACTGAAGTAGATTCTTCCCAGAGGACCTGAGTGTGTGGGGCAGATTGTATGGGGGAAGGCAATCCCGCAGGTAGCCTGGACCCAAACCATGTAGGGCTTTAAAGGTAATAATCAACACTTTATACTTCGCCCGGAAACTAATTGGCAGAGAAGAGATTTTAAGACAGGTGTAATGTGATCACCCCTAGATGTACCAGTGACCAAACTGGCTGCCATATTTTGAACTAGTTGAAGTTTCCAGACTGGGCATAAAGGTAGCTCTATGTAGAGCGCATTGCAGAAGTCGAGCCTCGAAGTTACCAACATGTGCACTACTGTCTTTAGATCGTCTAATTCTAGGAAGGGGCGCAGATGGTGTATCAGCCGAAGCGGATAGTAGGCACTCCTGGCCATTGCATCTATCTAGGCTGTCATTTGGAGCGACGGATCCAGAAGCACCCCCAAACTGCGAATGCAGTCTTTCAGGGGGAGTGTAATCCCATCCAGAACCAGTTGCCAAACCTCCAAACCCAGGTTGTGGCCTTTGGTCAGATCCAGCAGGCCTCTCCTTACGATCTCAGCTTTGACCGAAAGAAACAGCAGGAGAGAAATGAATTCTGGGCCAGGGAGGTGAGCAGAGGATGGCGGCAGCCAGGCTGCTCCCAGGCTGTCTCCCCAGTGATCCTTCTGCCTACCTGATCCAGTTCTCCTCCATCACAAAGAAGAAGAGATGGCTGTGGAATTATTGCCGGCATTATTGCAGCCCCTGTGGAGACAAAAGTGATGGGAAACCAGTAGCGCATGTTTGCCTCAGAGGTTGAGATTGCTATCCGAAACTCCTGGGAAGACAAATGGACCGACTTCCCACACAAATGCACAGAGTTGTTCTCATGGAAGGGATGCCAGTCCAAGTACATCCAAACATTATGAGATGTCTTATCTTCAGTATGCATTTTCAGAGTTCATTTGGGTAAAACACACACACCATACTTTCCCATTTGGAGACTTGGCCACCAATCAAACTGTTGGTTTCTATGTATATGTTTTTCATGTTGAAAATTTAACATAGTTTTGCATTCCCAGGTTAATCTGTGAACTTTGAGTTGGGGGCCACAGAATTAATTGCGTAAGCAGAAGAGCTTATTGGGGTGGTACAGCAGAGGCATGATGGGAAAGGAGATCTGAGGACAAGAGTTGGTTTGTTTGTAAATGCTCGCATTTGTGTGTGTATCTGGTGGGGATGGAAGGACTCAGGACAGATTCAGGAGTGGACTCTCAGTATGGATGAAGGTTAAGATCTTGTCTGCTAACAGCTGAGGAAGACTCACGGTCTTCCCCACAAAACATAAGGGAACATAAAAGCACACTTTTCAGTGGGAACTGATTAAAGTACACCCCCCCCCAAATATTAATCCTTACCCTGCAAGGAGACACGTCCGTCACCCTCCTGCCAGGTCCCTGTTGGTGGGAGGCTGTGTCTGGTGACCAGGGGAGCCCTCTCTGCTGCAGGGAAGTCAGGTCCCACTTTTGCAAACAGACTCTTTACCTGAATCAGCAATTAAATTCAATGGCAAGGAATGAGAAGAAGGATTAGAAAAGGAATGAGAGAGGCAAAAACGTTGGGGGGCAAGACATGGGGCAGCTTTCCTTGGGGGATTTCCAGAACGGGTTGGGCAGTTTGTAGAATTTTAGGATGTTCCACTTCCCATTCTTGCCCCCTTGGATGCAATGCTCTCACCTGATGCTCCTCTTGCAAGTAGAGAGTTTCCAGAAATCCTCCCTCCCATTCCTGAGCCCTCTAATGCAATGCTCTCACCTGCTGCTGCTCCTGCTGCCTCTGGTCCTCTGCCTGGCTCAGGAGGAAGCCTTCTGCCAGGGCCACCGCCTGGGAACCGGTCTCCGCTCCACATTCCCTCACCCAGCTTGCCATCTCCGCTGGCAGGATGGTCAGGAACTGCTCCAGGAGCACCAGGTCCACAATTTGGTTTTTTGTGTGTCTCTCTGGCTTCAGCCACCAGCGGGAAAGATCATGGAGTTGGTTCCAAACCTTTCTGGGCCCTTCGGCTGCCTGGTAATGGAGCTGCCTGAACCGCTGACGCTGCACTTCTGAGCTGACCATGTTTTCACCCAGGTCCTTCTGCAGTGCTGTTGCCCAGAATTCCTCACTGCTTCCACACTTAACAGCATCAGGGCCACTTTCAGTTTCAAGACCAACTGAGTCTGGCTTAGCCATCTTGGATCGGTGTTTCAAAGAAGCCTCCAAGGGGCCCAAAAAACCTCCCCCCTCTTCTGTATCTGGGCAAAGATGACTGTATGAGGCAGTGCCACTAACAGACTATAAAGGAAAGACATGGTTCTGTTAAAGAATTACTGTTTTGTCTCGACAAGGGGAAATTTTTTTTGGGGGGGGGAACACAAGATAACAAACAGGACTTGTCCTAGAAGGAAAGACAGGCAAATGCCAAGGCTGAAAAGGAAATTGGAGACTTGGGAAGGATCCTTCACCTGACAGCCAGAAGGCCTTCATTTGCTTGAGAGTCAGGACAGGTTTCATCCCTTCCACCACCCTCCAGCTCCGTCTCTTCCAGTCATCCCACTAAAAGTACATCCCCTGTCTCGGCCCTCCCTTGGTTGGGCTTTAATCTGTTCTTCATCCAAGCCCCCAGCCACACACCCTCTCCATGACACCTGCTGCTGCTACTATCTTCTCTGTAAACCTCTCTTAAATTGAACTACCAAAAACGTTGATTAAATTAAAGCTGTGAGTCATTTAAAGAAATCTTGGTTGATTTATCTGATTTTAACTCTCAGTGTATTAATCAACCAAATTCATGTACCCATAAAATTATATTATAATTCTGATGAACACACAAATTTCTCTGTACTTTACGAAGACTGTTTCACATTAAACACTGAAAAAGACCCATAACATTACTCCCTGGTTTTTGAGGTATACTGCCTCAGCAGATGTAGGCTCCATTCCTAACTATCATCGCCAGGATCTGCCTCTTTGAAAGGAGCAAAAGAACAGCACCCTGCTTCAGAAGACACCAGCAGTTTTGTGCCCCACAGAAGCTGCCATTGACCGCTTTTACTCTGTTGACCTTTGCTTTTTTCCTGTTCAGGTTTTTTTAAGGCCACTTTTTCGTGCTTTTTTATTTCCCCCCTCCTTATTTATTGTCAGCCTTCTCCTCCGTCTCGAGAGGCCTCTTCTCTCACAGGCTTGGCCCAAAATCATTTGCTGCTTTTAGAAAGAAAAAAACCAATCCCAGAAGCCCTTTTCCCCTCTGTCCTTGCAGCAGTAGAATGTCAATCGCAGACAATTAAATACCTAAATAATAATTTTGAAACATGGCTGCCGTTCCAGTGCTCTCCCTATCACTGGCCTCGCAGGGGCACCTGCCTCTCTCCACCACCACCTTTGTAGGCTTCTGTCAGTCCGTCCAACCCAGCGCAGAACGAGGGAAGCATGTCAGCCCCAGGTAGAATTGCATCGGGTGGGAGGGGTATTTGCAGAGGGAAGGGGGAGCAGCGGCCCATGAATGGGGGGCGGGGGGATTTTACTCGATGCAGAACAGTTCAATCCGGATTGCAGTTCATCTCTGTATCGCCCCCTCCCACTTGTCAAACCAAAGAGGCCGCCTGCTCTGCTTAAGGAAGGAAACTCTCTGACATTGGGGGGGGGGGGGGACCCCAAGTAGATCAGCGGCACAGGTCACCTCCCTGTGGAGTGGAATTGGGGGGTTGAATTTGGGCACCTGCTTTTCCCCGGGTCGTCTTCCGTCCCCGCCTCCCCAATGCACGAGGCTGGGGTGTGTTTGTGTCTCACCTGATCCCACCCAGGAGGCAGCGATGCTTTTGGGGGGAGGGAGAAAGCATTTCCTTACCCCCACCCCTCTCGCCCTCCACGCCCCTCCGCCTCCCCATCGCCCCAATGAACAAGGCCGGGTTGTCTCACCTGATCCCACCCAGGACGCAGCGATCCTTTTGGAGGTAGGTAGGTAGGTAGGTAGGTAGGGAAGGAGCAAGCGAGCGAGAGCACTGCCTTCGGAGAACCCGGCTCCTCCCCAAATCCCTTCCTCTCTAGGAACCTCCTCGTTCATCTCATTTAACCCTCCGGAGGCCGAACAGCAAGAGCCTTTCCCTGCATCCCTCCAAGCAGTGAAACGCCTTGCATTGCACCATGTGAGCTTTAGGCTTCCCCTGGGCTGCTGTTGACAACGATTCCGGTTTTCTGTTCTGCATCTTTTCTCTCCAGGCTCAACGAAACTGGGTGTGTTTTGTTGTTCATTGTGAAATCAAATGTCCTCCTTTTTTAGTGGCTGTTCTTGAGAGGAGGATCACCTCGACCGGGTGAGGGAGAACGCTGCAGTTCCATCCTGGATGTGTCTGCTCTCAAGCAAGGCCCATTCAGTTCTCTGGCATTTACTCCCCAGTGAATTTGTATAGCAGCCTGTATAGCAGTGGGATTTGTATCCCACTGTCACAGCCAACTGGGAGCCAATATGGGTGATGCAGAGCCTGACTGGCCCCTTGTCTCCTATGCGCTTAAAGGCCCTGATCCTACTCGGTCCTGGTCTTAAAACCACCTTCAATTGCTGATTCTTAGTTGGGTTGTTTTAATCATGAAATTCTATTTTATTCTGAAATAAGGTTAACAAAATGAAGTCAATAAAAAGAACATACATGATAAAAAAAGCATTTCTTTAAAAACGGAAATTCACTAATTATACACCTTAGTCCATAAATGACATGCTTATATAAGCTGAACATTTGAAAAGGAGATCAGGGCTTCTGTATATTTAACAATTGCATAGAAAAGGGAATTTTAGCAAGTGTCATTTGTATACATGCAGCACCTGGTTAGGGTGACCCTATGAAAAGGAGGACAGGGCTCCTGTATCTTTAACAGTTTTATTGAAAAGGAAGTTTCACCGGGTGTCATTTGTATATATGGGGAACCTGGTGAAATTTTCTCTTCATCACAACAGTTAAAGCTGCAGGTGCCCTGCCCTCTTTTAAATCTGGTCACTCTAGTATAGCTCCTGCAGTTTTAACTGTTGTGATGAAGAGGAAATTTCAGCAGGTTCTCCATATATACAAATGACACCTGATGACATTTCCTTTTCTATGCAACTGTTAAAGATACAGGAGCCCTGTCCTCCTTTTCATATGGTCACCCTACACCTGGTGAAATTCCCTCTTCATCACAAGAGTGAAAGCTGCAGGAGCTATACTAGAGTGACCAGATACAAAAGAGGGCAGGGCTCCTGCAGCTTCCACTCTTGTAATGAAGAGGGGATTTCACCAGGTGTTGCATGCATAAAAATGACACCTGCTGAAATTCCCTTTTCTGTGCAACTGTTAAAAGATGCAGGAGCCCTGTCCTCCTTTTCCTATGGTCATGCTACTTCTACTTGTTCATCTGGTATTAAAAGGATTAAATAATTTTGCTACCAAAAAACTGGACTCCCTAAAGACCTGAGATTCCAATGGAAAGAATCCTTGTATTCCATACTCTTCAAGGCAAGGAGACCTCAAAGTTTTGGATTTTCTGCTAAATGACGTTCTCTAACTAAGATGACTCTGGGCTTCTCTAAACCGGCTATTTATAGCATGCCCATGTATGGCCACTCACAGAAGTTTCCAGGTGGTTTAACTAACATTACAAACAAACAGGATGTCCCCTGTAGTTCCCTCATTCCATTTTTTTAAATAAAACTCAGAGATAAGCTCTGGCTTACTCCCATGTAAGGGAAACTCTACATGATGCTAGACTGGAGTTGTGCTTGAGAGGTTTTTTTCAGTTAATTTGTGGTAGTAGTTTCTCATGTGTTGACTCAGAAGTATCATTGTGTTAGAGTGACCATATGAAAAGGATGACAGGGCTCCTGTATCTTTAACAGTTGCATAGAAAAGGACATTTCAGCAGGTGTAATTTGTATATATGGAGAACCTGCTGAAATTTCCTCTTCATCACAACAGTTAAAGCTGCAGGAGCTATACTAGAGTGACCAGATTTAAAAGAGGGCAGGGCACCTGCAGGTTTAACTGTGGTGGTGAAGAGGAAATTTCCCCAGGTGCTCCATATATACAAATGACACCTGCTGACATCTCCTTTTCAGTACAACTGTTAAAAAATACAGGAGCCCTGTCCTCCTTTTCATATGGTCACCCTAATTGTGTTTAATGGAACTTACCCACAAGTGGTTACGCTCTCCCTACAAGGTAGACCAGGTGAATCACAACCAGCCAGCCACTTTCAAGCAGCAAACACTGGATTGAGCACCAGGAGTTACCTTGAAGTAAACACACAGCTTTGAAGCTTTAAACTAGTTTATTAAGAGAAGGGAACTATGGAAGGTAAAACAAATAAAATGGGGTTAAAATGGATCAGAGAAATAAAAGCAGCAGCGTAGTAAAATATAATGCAAACACAGAGCCTTCATCAATTACACCCAAGAAAAATAACAAAGCCTAGCAGACCTGACCTGATCTATACATTACCATGGATAGGACCTTCCCACCGTTCAGTCACAGCCATGGTACCACCTCCATGCAGCAAGGCCACCTGGGAAACAACCCCATCTTCAAATCCCTTCTTCTGATGCCCTCGCTGCCTCAGCCCATCAATCTCCGCCAATCACCAAGCGAGCTGGTCTCCCCGACCTGCTGGAAGCCCACTTTCCCACCAGACCCAGCCTTGAGGCACAGGCCTGGCGCCCAGGGTTTTGAGATGACACCCTACCAGATGGTGCCTGTGTACCTGTGAGCGAACGATGAGCTGATGACAGCTCTTTTAGGGAAACAACTTCCATGAACATAATGTGCAATTTATTATGTGAATGACAGATAAATGAACTGTCTCCAAACAGTTAGATTCGCGTTTTGCTCTAAGAGGTCTGGCATTTCTCGTTTCAAGCATCACTCCCTGGGTTGATAACATTCCTGGTTTATGGCTGTCATTGCTCATGACCTAATACCATTGTGACCCCCTTGATTTGCTAGACCACATTTATTTTAACCCTAGAACCTCCATTGTCAGTATTCATGACTCTTTGTCTTGGCACGGATTGTTCCCAGAATGTTAAGTATTACTAGATCCCCACAAGAGTGTTCTTGGAGAAACAACACTTTGCTCTCAGCCTAAGAGGCCCCGTTGTGTGAGATTTAGCGCTGGAATAAAATCATGGAATCCGCATGCAGAATATCCTTTGATGAATGCAATCATGGGATCCTCGAACTGCAAGCAATGCAGCTGTGTAGGGGGGAAATCAGAATGTGGTCGAGAATGAATCTTTTTCTCTCACTCACCCAACTGCTTCTATCCCAATGAAAATATTCAGATTCCAAAGTGACCTCAAATATCCTGAAGGAATGCCTGCTGGTAGAAATCTCAATGCAGCATTGAATGCTTTTCCCCGCCTCCCCCAATCATCATGGCGCAGTTCAAAATCTAGAAAAAGAAGCTTGAACTCTCATGCAATTCAGTCTTACCCCAGTGCTGCAAAAAATGAGGTGGGTTGCTAAAAAGAGAGCTCTCTCTCACTCTTTTAACCCCCTGACAGCAATTGATGTAAGAACCAACCAGGCATGGGTCAAAGCACATCCGCAAAGCCATTTACCAAGTCTTCCTGGTCCCAGAAATTAACTCCAACAGTTTAATGATCCTGCCTTTTCATGTGGGCCAAGAGCTCGACTAATCAGACAGGAGACAGTGGACTTCTCTGTGTGAGGCTTGTATAAAGGGATATCAGAGTAAATTGCAATCCATAGGTCTGAATCACTGCCACCCATTTCCTGATAAAACTGTCCAATGAAATTTATTTATTGATTTATTTATTTATTATAAATCAATCAATAAATAAATCTGAAATCAATCTGGCCGCTGCATTTTGCACGAGCTGCAGCTTCCGACCCGTCTTCAAAGGCAGCCCTACATAGAGTGCATTGCAGTAATCTAACTTGGAGGTTACCAGAGCATGGACAACTGAAGCCAGGTTATCCCTGTCTAGATAGGGGCGTAGCTGGGCCACCAACCGGAGTTTGCAGAAAGCACTCTGTGCCTTTTTATTTCTCATTCATCAGGGTGCACTTCCAAATCCTGAAGAGAACTGAACTCTCATGCAATTCAGTCTTAACGTAACGCCACAAAACAAGCATCAAAAAGATGTTGAAGGTTGCTAGAAGAGGGCTCCCTCTCACTGTTTAACCCTTCCTGTCAGCAAGTGATGTCAGCCACAAATAGGCCTGGGTCAACATTTGGTAGGATTCCTCTAGCATTACAGATGAGAAAGCCTTAACTGCAGGCTTAAATTAGAAGGGCTTTCGATCATTGAGTATATAATGGATGAAGCTGCACAAAGCCAGTAAATTGGAAGTTAAGACTCACAGCTTAATATCAAAGCTCATATTGCCTCATGGACAAGTGATGATGTCACAAATTGGGCTTGCTTACCACTGAGAACCTCCATCTGTGCACCCAAAATTGTCCTTATTCTTTCAGGGCCAAATCCAGATGGGGTGGAGGTCCCATGTTGTCCTTGTCCTGTATTGCCTTACGAAGCACCTGAGCCTTACTGGTTTGCTAGAACAATCCTCCTGTGAATTGACCCAGGCCTACTTATTACATCTGTAACTCCCAAGTAGTAACATAAAGTGTTGTCCAACCTCTTTAACTCACCATAGATTCCGCTAGATTTTCTCTGCAACATAGAATCTATCCTAAAATAGCCAAGTACTGGCAGTGTTCCAACTTTTGATGTCAAGACTGGATGAAAGATAGTTTATTAAAGACTCTTGTTGTCATCGCCTATTTATTTTAATTTTATTTACAATATTTATATATTGCTCACCATCCAAAGGTTTTTGGAGTGGTGAACAGCAAATCAGATAAAAGAATAGAAACACTATATTAAAATTACTTTTTTAAAAAAGAACAAAGTTCTGGTAAAATTGCGGCTAGTCATTTAAGGAAAAGAAGCTTCCTGAAAAAACATTTTCAGCAGGTGCCAGAAGCAATACAACCCGCCTGGCAGGAAATCCCATAGGAAGGGGGCCACCACTCTGAAGGTTGTCCTCCTGGTGTACTCCAGTGACACCATAGGTCCATCAGGAACCCTCAGAAACATCCTTTGATTAGCTTCACCGTATCAATAGTGTCCTTGGTTGACATTCCTTTATACGGTGTAACTCCTATGTAGGTCCTGAAATGTGAAATATGGGTTGATCATAAATGAATCTCATTCCAATCTAATCATTTCTACGGTTTATCCCCTGAGTGAATTCTTTGATGAGAAGTGAGATTTATCTTCTGGCTGAAGCTCTTTCCACACTCCAAACAATGGTATGGCTTCTCCCCAGTGTGAATTCTTTGATGAGTAGTGAGAGTTTTCTTCACACTGAAGCTTTTTCCACATTCCAAACAATGGTATGGCTTCTCCCCAGCGTGAATTCTTTGATGCTGAGTGAGAGTTATTTTATGACCGAAGCTCTTTCCACACTCCAAACAATGGTATGGCTTCTCCCCAGTGTGAATTTTTTGATGAGTAGTAAGAGTTTTCTTCTCACTGAAGCTCTTTCCACACTCCAAACAATGGTATGGCTTCTCCCCAGCGTGAATTCTTTGATGCTGAGTGAGAGTTATTTTATGACTGTAGCTCTTTCCACACTCCAAACAATGGTATGGCTTCTCCCCAGTGTGAATTCTTTGATGAGAAATGAGAGTTTTCTTTTCACTGAAGCTCTTTCCACACTCCAGACAATGGTATGGCTTCTCCCCAGTGTGAATTCTTTGATGAGTAGAGAGAGTTTTCTTCTCACTGAAGCTCTTTCCACACTCCAAGCATTTATATGGTTTCTCACCTGTGTGAATTCTTTGATGGGAAATAAGATGCATCTTCCGACTTAAGCTTTTTCCACAGTCCAAACATTTATATGGTCTCTCCCCTGTGTGAGTTCTTTGATGAGAATTAAGAGTTAACTTATGACTGAAGCTCTTTCCACAGTCCAAACAATGGTATGGCTTCTCCCCAGTGTGAATTCTTTGATGAGAAATGAGAGTTTTCTTTTCACTGAAGCTCTTTCCACACTCAAAACATTGATATGGTTTCTCCCCTGTGTGGATTCTTTGATGACGAGTGAGATGCAACTTCTTACCAAAGCTTTTTCCACAGTCCAAACATTTATATGGTTTCTTCAGTGTATGAATTTTGCAAGGAGCTTCATTGGTTGATTCAGAACTGAAAGTTTCCGTACACATACAGCACATATTCTTTTCTTCATCTTTATGTATTTCTTCTTCAATTGTGATATCATGGAAGGCATTGCCTTGAGAAGCAAAGAAATTATATCTTGTATTAGAAGTTGCTTCAGTTTTCCTTCTCACCTGGCCACTATTATCACATTTGTCTCTTTTCGTTGTCATCCCACATTGCTCTCTCTCATTCTCCACTTCCCACCGGTCACCTTCTGAAAGGAAGACAAGAAACTGGTAAAAGCCTGAGATAGCAATAGAATCTCAAATAACTAACTCACCCTCAATTAAAGATTTTGATGAAGGAAGAACTGAAAAGGCTTCAATGGGACGCTGTTCTTACCTCGCGTTTAATTGTCTCTGTTGACTGCCATTAACTGAGTGTTGGGGTGGGACAATGTGTTTGATTGGGCCCATGGAGTCTTGGGTTCAGCTTACAGCTGAGAAGACCAACGTACTGAGTGTTTCTGGGCCCGTTTCTCTCCCTCAGCCTACACCACGGACTTATCATCAGGCAGCTTGTCAAGAGGTCAGGTCACATGGACTCCAATGAAACTTGGCAACCACGGACACCTACCTCCCAGCCCACCTACCGACCCCCCTCCCTTGGTGGAAGCCCACTTTCCCACCAGCCCCAGCTGGAATCATTTTCCCAGTTAGCCAGGCCCAGGCCTAGCCCCAGCCCTGACTCTCAGGCCTGGCACCCAAATAACACCCTACCAGGTGGTGCCTCTGTACCTGCGAGCTATGAGCTGATGACAGCTCTTTTAGGGAGAACAGAGAATTGTACTCATTCAAAACATGTCTGCTGTTCAAAGGAGCCCTGGGAATCAGCAGGATCTTCTCCTTTGTCACCCCTCTCTTCCCATGTAATGCAGCCCATATCAGTCCCGCCAAGGAATCGCAACAAGGCAATTTCCCTTAATGTAGACACGCTCTCTAACTACGATTTTTGCAGGAGCGGCTTGGGGGGAAAAGGAAAACAAATGCAGCTATGTTTCAAGCGGCTTCACAGAGCATGTTCAAGGCCTTGGTGAGTCAGCAGGTTTCTCCATGCTCAGACACCCGCAAGGAGAAAGTTAATTAGTTGGTATTGTACACCTGTAGAGAAGAACATGTTTTTCTCCACCCAAGTTGAGTGAGTAAGCCCTAGTTGCATAAGCAACAGTTGGGAGGTTTGGGAAGTAGATATAACTAAAGATGAGCAGAGATGAGCCTGAGTTTAAACACGATGTACCAGGAAGAAATACATCAATCCAAATAATATGCTAAGATGGCAGACTTTTTGCCACATATTACATTTAGGGAGGTAAAATGTAGGGTCCACATACAAGAGGGGGGATTCATGGCTTGGAAGCACTACACCGGAGAAGGATTTGGCCGTGGTCGTTGACAGCAACCTGAACGTGAGCCAGCAGTGTGAAGTAGCCGTTAGAAGGGCTAACGCAGTTCTGGGCTGCATTAGAAGAAGCCTTGTCTCAAAGACGCGTGAAGTCCATATTCCTCTCTACTCGGCACTAGTGAGAGCACGCCTGGAGTATTGTGTACGATTCTGGGTACATTTCCAGAAGAACATTTACAGGTTAGAACAGGTTCAGAGGAGGGCAACAATCCAGGGACTTGAGGACAGGCTGAAGGAATTTGGGATGTTCAGTCTGCAGAAAAAGGAGACTGAGGGGAGACATGTTAGCAGGGTTCAGCTACATGAAAGGGTGCCACCAGGAAGATGGTCAAGAACTATTTTCCACGGCCACAGAAAGCAGGTCCTGTATTGCCTTACGAAACTTCTGAACTTTAATGTTTTACAAGACAAATCCTTTGATTTGACTCATGCCTGCTTGTTGCATAGATCAATAGTTGTCACATAGCATGTGGTGTTGTCTGACCTTGTGAAATCTCATTTCATAACAATAGGAATAGGTAGGCTGACCATATGAAAAAAGACAACACAGCTCCTGCATCTTTAACAATTGTGTAGAAAAGGGAACGTCAGCAGGTGTCATTTCTATTCATGCAGCACCTGGTGAAATTCCCTCTTCATCACAACAGTTAAAGCTGCCGGAGCTATACTAAAATGACTAGATACCAAAGAGGGAAGGGCTCCTGCAGCTTTGTTGTGATGAAGAGGGAATTATCCCAGGTGCGGCATGCATACAAATGACAGCTGCTGAAATTCCCTTTTCAATACAACTTTTCTTATGGTAACCCTAGGAATAGGCATTGCACATAAAATCGACTAGATTAGAGCTGTAATATAGAATTCTTCTGAAAACTTTGGACTACTGGCAACATTCCAGTAGTACAAAGATTCCGGGCAAGCATGACATACATAGCTTTGAAAGTAGTTCCTGCCCTAGGCTTTAATGGGGCAGAATAAAACTAATAATCTTTGACCTCCTGTTTAGAATCTCACCAAACCAGCAAAATGTACCAATCTTCAAAAAGCCAATCACCAGTTTTCACCAAAGTTTGAACAAATACATTATGGGGTACAAGGATAAATCTGTCCGTTGTAAGAGCTTTTGAACTTGCTGTACTTGTGCTATTATTATTATTATTATTATTATTATTATTATTATTATTATTATTATTATTATTATTTGTATCCCACCTTTTGCCCAATACTGGGCCTCATGTTGATTTGAAATTTCAAGTAGATCTCAAAAGCCAAGGCTCAAATTAGAGGAGTCATTGTTATAGGCAATGAAATTATAAGGCTAATCATGATGGAGTATTTTTTTCTACTTACCTTAGGCAAAGGAGAAGGCCCTTCCTCTTTAGTGAAGCATTGTCTTGGTTTTGCTAGCACAAAACCTTCGAGATAATCCAAACGTGAAGGGGGTAAAAATAGAGAATGGGGTTAATTTGTTAGGGCTCTATGCAGATGACATGGTCCTGACCACAGACCAAGTGCTTAGTTCAGCACCCCACTTGAAACAAGAATTAGAGAATTTTAGTTTGGTGCCGGGTTCGGAGGGAAATTATAGCAAATCAGGACATGGAATAACGGGCTCAAGTTAAAGGAAGCCAGATTCCAGCTGGACATCAGGAAAAACTTCCTGACAGAGCAGTACGACAATGGAACCAGTTACCTAGGGAGGTTGTGGGCTCTCCCACGCTAGAGGCCTTCAAGAGGCAGCTGGACAAGCATCTGTCGGGGATGCTTTAGGGTGGATTCCTGCATTGAGCAGGGGGTTGGACTCGATGGCCTTGTAGGCCCCTTCCAACTCTGCTATTCTATGAGTCTATGATTCTATGAATAAATATTATCCTTCCCCTCTCTGAAAGGATGGGGATACTGCTATGTTATGTAAGTTTTACATATTTAGGGGTTCAAATTACTAGGAATCTAAATAAATTATATGAAGCAATTACAAAAAGGATGGAAGACTATATGAGGAGGCAGAAGCAGCAGAAGTTAGGAATTACAGATCACTCAGCTACCATTAAAATGATGTCAGTTCCAAAACTTTTATTTTTATTCCAAACACTGCCGGTCTGGATCCCCAAAAGCCAACTACAACATTGGCAAAGACAATTGAATTCATTCATATTTGACACAAACACCCCCACCCCCAGGATACACAAATCACTTCTATACAAGCAACACGAGAAGGGCAGGTGGGGAATCCCAAATATGACATGCTATTATGAAGCTAACCGATTTAAACATATAGTTCCTTTGATGGATGGAAGATGTCTCTAAACAGAGGAGGTGAAGATGGAAGGGATTAGGTGTGAGGGAGCTTTAATTAGCATTTGCCCACTCTGAACATAATATTCAATTAGTAGAGCAGATACAGAATCGATTTACATTGACTACATCTAGGAAATAGAAACCAAATGCACAGTTACAAGATGGGGGATACTTGGCTCAGCAAAACCACAAACGAGAAGGATCTTGGAATTGTTGTAGATCACAAAATGAATGTGAGCCAACAGTGTGATGTGCCTGCAAGAAAGGCAAATGCTATTTTGGGTTGCATTACTTGGGCTGCATTAATAGAAATATAGCTTCCAAATCGCGTAAGGTACTGGTTCCTCTCTATTCGGCCCTGGTTAGGCCTCATCTAGAGTATTGCGTCCAGTTCTGGGCTCCACAATTCAAGAAGGATGCAGACAAGCTGGAGTGTGTTCAGAGGAGGGCAACCAGGATGATCAGGGGTCTGGAAACAAAGCCCTATGAAGAGAGACTGAAAGAACTGGGCATGTTTAGCCTGGAGAAGAGAAGATTGAGGGGAGACATGATAGCACTCTTCAAATACTTAAAAGGTTGTCACACAGGAGGGTCAGGATCTCTTCTTGGTCATCCCAGAGTGCAGGACACGGAATAATAGGGTAAAGTTACAGGAAGCCAGATTCCGGCTGGACATCAGGAAAAACTTCCTGACTGTTAGAGCAGTATGACAATGGAACCAATGAGCTAGGGAGGTGGTGGGCTCTCCCACACTAGAGGCCTTCAAGAGGCAGCTGGACAACCATCTGACAGGGATGCTTTAGGGTGGATTCCTGCATTGAGCAGGGGGTTGGACTCAATGGCCTTATAGGCCCCTTAAAACTCTACTATTCTATGATTCTATGAGTGTGTGGAAATCGAGGATGAAAATATTAACTCCAGGACTCTCACTGTTAATTCTCACCCAGCCTTTGAAGGTGGATTAAAAGCAATGGAAATAGCTAAGTAGAAATCCAAAGGATTTTATTGCCTTACGGATTTCTTTAAAAATGGGCAATTGATCCACCAGGAGAGGGTACAGTGGTTAAAAATCACACAAGTATGTGCCTTTCTCCTTCACCCAGCAATACAAACTGCGGCTACAAGGAATTTGACAGCATTGGGACGGGAGGTGGTGAGATATACAGGAGGAACAAAAGGCTTAACATTTAAGTTAAATAAGTGGATAATAGCTCAGGAAGTTGGCATAAACAACCCACTCCAGATGGTGTAAGAAGCAGATCTTGGAATTCAAATGGGGGGGGGGGGGACGACTGGAATGCATTGTGGGACTGGTGTCCATTTAAAACAATAGCAATTAAAAATAGGGTACTAATGTTAAAATTAATACACAGATGGTATCTCACATCTAGGAAATTATTAATGATGAGCCAGAGTGTTGGAGGGGATGTTCGGGCACAGGCACATATATAGATATGTCACGGTCCTGCCCTAAGGTAAATAATTTTTGGAAATCAGTGTTCCAAGAAAGGGAATTGAGAATAAAACTGCCAGTATCATATTGCCTTTATACAAAACTATTGTGAGACCACACTTAAAATACTGTATACAGTTCTGGCCACCACACCTAAAAAAAGATAGAGCTGGGAAAAGTGCAGAAAAGGGCAACTAAAATGATGAAGGGGCTGGAGCATCTTCCCCTATGAAGGGAGGTTACAGCAGGTGGGGTTGTTTAGCTTGGAGAAAAGGAGGCTAAGGGGAGACCCGATAAACCGGACAATGGGTTCATCCATTTCCACACCTAGCCTTGCTAAATTTATGTAGAGGATTAGATATCAATCCATTAAGTAAGGAATTAGTATGTCATCTATTGTTAGCGGCAAGATGGTTGATAGCCAAACATTGGAAAGATGGTAAAGGGCTCTATATCGAAAACTGGTATCCGAGAGTATGGCAGATGGCTCTTTTAGAAAAACTGACTCAAAAGTTAAGGACAGCACGAGGACAATTAAATGAAGACAAATTTGAGGAGGTATGGAGGAAATTCATTTATCTTGTAAACCAGTGGTTCCCAAACATTTTCAGGTCACCGCCCCCTTGGTTCCAGAAACTCATGCCCAGTGCCCCCTACCCTACCCTATCAAAATCATTATTCAGAATAGCAGTTTTCAACAACCCACTAAGGAAGATAATAATAAAATTCAAAACAGTAACAATTAATTGAATATTTATTCAAAATCTGAAGCACTTGCCGCAGGCTTGCCAAAGGAGGGAGGGAGGGAGGGAAAAGAGAGCGAACGCCTCTGTTTTGCAGCCGGCGTGGCGGGGCACACCAAACAGGGTATGTCTCTTCATTAGCATTTTGGTGCTTTTGAAACATTTCAATTCACTGTTAAAAGGACTCTTCTTAAACGGTATTAATACATGTGTGGATTCTTCCCCTATATGGCTTGGGACCCATCTACCTTCTCTCATAAAAATGTCTCTGGGTTTTAAGACCTTCTGGAGAAGCGCTGCTCGGAAAAGATCACCTCGAGTGCCCCTCGCTGCTGCCCCTTTGCCTCTTAATGCCCCCCTATGCAATCCCATCGCCCCCAGGGGGGTCGTACCACCCACTTTGGGAACCACTGTTGTAAACAAAGTAGAACATGGGCGAATGCTTCCATCAGCATATAGAGAGCTCTGGAGAGCATAGGTCGAAGGAAATGAGGCCTTGTCCTAACAAGAGTGAAAGAAAACATTGTCTATAAAAGGGTGATTTAAGAGGAAAGGAGTAAGGAAACTAAGTGCTTTAAGCATGTTAATGATTAGTATTTTTAAATCCAGGAGGGAACTGGAATTGAATGTAATTGGAAATGTATGACTTATTATTTGACTTATGTAAAAAGAACTACAGAACAATAAAAATATTATTTTTAAAAAAAATTAAGGAATGTTTATGAAAGAAATTTGAAAGGCACATAACAGAAATTTGATCATCCCCTATAATCTAGGATTATTTATGATTTGCACATTTTTCTTTTTTACTATGGTTTCTCCTCTGAGTGAGTTTTGTGAAGGGAGAATTGTTTTCTGGCTGAAAATCTTTCTACACTAAGTATTTCTATGATTTTTCCCCAGTGTGAGTTCTTTGATGAAAAGTAACATTACTTTGTTGATTGAATCACTCTCCACACTCCAAACAATGATACGGTTTCTCTCCTGTGTGAGTTTTCTAATGCAGTGTGAGAGATGCCTTCTTCCTGAAGCTCTTTCAACACTCCAATGATATGTTTTCTCACTTGTGTGAGTTCTCTGATTATTAGTGGATTGATCTTCTAGTTGACACCTTTTCCACACTCAAAACAATGATACAGTTTTTCTCCTGTGTGAGTTCTCTGGTTCAGAGTGATATCTCTTCCTCCTGAAGTTCTTTCCACACTCCAAACTATGATATGGTTTCAGCTCTGTGTGAGTTCTTTGATGATAAGTGAGTATAATCTTACGACTGAAGCTCTTTCCACAATCCAAACAATGATACTGTTTTTCTCCTGTGTGAGTTCTCTGATGCAGAGTAAGATATTCCTTCTTCCTGAAGCTCTTTCCACACTCCAAACAATGATATGGTTTCTCTCCTGTGTGAGTTCTCTGATGATTAATGAGAGAAAACTTCTGGCTGAAGCTCTTTCCACACTCCAAACAATGATATGGTTTCTCTCCTGTGTGAGTTCTTTGATGATAAGTCATATTAATCTTACGAGTGAAGCTCTTTCCACAATGCAAACAATGATATGGTTTCTCTCCTGTGTGAGTTTTCTGATGATAAGTTAGTATAATCTTACGAGTGAAGCTTTTTCCACACTCCAAACAATGATACATTTTTTCTCCTGTGTGAGATCTCTGATGCAGAGTGAGATATTCCTTCTTCCTGAAGCTCTTACCACACTCCAAACAATGATATGGTTTCTCCCCTGTGTGAGTACGCTGATGTTTAATGAGAGAAATCTTCTGGCTGAAGCTCTTTCCACACTCCAAACAATGATATGGTTTCTCTCCTGTGTGAGTTCTCTGATGATAAGTGAGATTAATCTTATGACTGAAGCTCTTTTCACACTCCAAACAATGATATGGTTTCTCCCCTGTGTGAGTTCGCTGATGGAGAGTGAGATATTCTTTCTGCCTGAAGCACTTTCCACACTCCAAACAATGATATGGTTTCTCCCCTGTGTGACTTCTCTGATGATAAGTAAGATTAATCTTTTTACTGAAGCTCTTTCCACATTCCAGACAATGATAAGGTTTCTCCCCTGTGTGAGTTCTTTGATGCTGAGTGAGAGTTACCTTCTGACTGAAGCTCTTTCCACACTCCAGACAATTATATGGTTTCTCCCCTGTGTGAGTTCTTTGATGCTGAGTAAGATTTATCTTCTGACTGAAACTCTTTCCACACTCCAGACAATGATACGGTTTCTCCCCTGTGTGAATTCTTTGATGACGAGTGAGATGTAACTTCTTACCAAAGCTTTTCCCACAGTCCAAACATTTATATGGTTTCTTCAAGGTGTGAATTTTGCAATGAGCTTCATTGTTTGATTCGGAACTGAAAGTTTTCGTACACACAGGGCACATATTGTTTTCCTCATCTTTATGTATTTCTTCTTCAATTGTGGTATCATGGGAGGCATTGTCTTGAGAAGCAAAGGTATTACATCTTGTATTCCAATTTGCTTCAGTTTTCCTTCTCAGCTGGTCACTATTTTCACATTTGTCTCTTTTCATTAACATCCCACATGGTTCTCTCTCATTCTCCACTTCCCACCAGTCACCTTTTGGAAGGAAGACAAGAAACTGGTAAAAGCCTGAGGCAGCAATAGAATCTCAAATAATTCACACACCCCTCTCAATTAAAGAGTTTGATAAAGGAAGAACTGAAAAGACTTCAATAGGATGTTGTTCTTCCCTTGTGTTTAACTATCTCTGTTGACTTCCATTAACTGAGTGTTGGGGTGGGACAACGCGTTTGATTGGGCCCATGGAGTCCTGGGTTCAGCTTACACCTGAGAAGACCAATGTACTGAGTGTTTCTGGGCCCATTTAGAATCATAGAATCATAGAATAGCAGAGTTGGAAGGGGCCTACAAGGCCATCGAGTCCAACCCCCTGCTCAATGCAGGAATCCACCCTAAAGCATCCCTGACAGATGGTTGTCCAGCTGTCTCTTGAAGGCCTCTAGTGTGGGACAGCCCACAACCTCCCTAGGTAACTGATTCCATTGTCGCGCTGCTCTAACAGTCAGGAAGTTTTTCCTGATGTCCAGCTGTAAAAACTCTCCCACAGCCTGGCCTACATCACCGACTTGCTATCAGGTGTCTTGTCAAGAGAGCAGGACTCCAATGAAACTTGGCAACCACGGACATGGTCACTTTAACAAATCCTTGCCTGTGCCAAGGCGGGAAAAATAACAGCAAAGTCATCTTAGAGACCAGTTATACAAGGTCAGATCTGGCATTCGCAAGCGGAACAAAAGTGCAGCTATTCTGAAAGCTTCGAGATGGGCAAACGCAAATCTAATCATATAAGCATATGCCAGCCCTGAAGTGACCACCTCGAGATTAATAAATTACCATGTCAGGAAATTTCTTAGCTTTTCAGGGAAGAGGCAGTCTAGAATAGCTGTAGGGCCATGCCTTAAGAGGAAGCCTCACAATACAAAATAACAAGAACAAGCAGCAGCATGGAAACTGGGAGCCTTACCCAGAGAGGCCACGATCCCCCGGTTCTCCTCCATGACCTGGCAGTGCAGGGCTCTCTGGTCAGGATCCAGCAAGGCCCACTCCTCCTCCGTGAAGTGCACGGCAACCTCCTCGAAAGTCACCGGACCCTGGAGGGAAAAAAAATGTTCCTTACTCAGGGGTAACATTAATTGAGGTGGGAGGTTAGTATATCTCTCCCGACATGAATCATAGAATAGCAGAGTTGGAAGGAGCCTACTATTGGGATATGTTGGTCTAATATTTACAACCTTATTTTAGTTATTGCCAGACTGGGCTTCTGGCCAATAACCATATAGCAGAGTTTTGCAGCGGTTTCCAGCAAAGTCAGCACAGACACAGATTAAGACTGAGACTTTCAGTAGGTTTAAAGAAACCTTTACTGGCATATAAAAATATAATTTAGTTATGGCAATCACAAATACAAATACTTACATACGGTCAGTCAATACAACTCTGATAGAGTGATCATTTCTGATACATGTACATGGGAATACATTCCTTTTTATAGGCTAACTGTACAATGATGCAACTGCTTGCAATCCCTTAATTGAAACAATCAAGTCACCAATTATTCAATCATGACATCAATGTCCAGGTGCAACGTTGACCTTTAAGTTTTCTGCTGAGTCTTCTGATTCCTCCAGCTCCTCAGCAATTAGCAAATCCCTGGAAACATATCCAGGATCCATTCCAGGATCCAACACCTACAAGGCCATCGAGTCCAACCCTCTGCTCAATGTAGGAATCCACCCTAAAGCATCCCTGACAGATGCTTGTCCAGCTGCCTCTTGAAGGGCTCTAGTGTGGGAGAAGAGCCCACAACCTCCCTAGGCAACTGATTCCATTGTCATACTGCTCTAACAGTCAGGAAGTTTTTCCTGATGTCCAGCCGGAATCTGGCTTCCTTTAACTTGAGCCCGTTATTCCGTATCCTGCACTCTGGGAGGATCGAGAAGAGATCCTGGCCCTCCTCTGTGTGATAACCTTTTAAGTATTTGAAGAGTGCTCTCATGTCTCCCCTCAATCTTCTCTTCTCCAGGCTAAACCTGCCCAGTTCTTTCAGTCTCTCCTCATAGGGCTTTGTTTCCAGACCCCTGATCATCCTAGTTGCCCTCCTCTGAACACACTCCAGCCTGTACACTATGCTCAACATCTAAGGTCCTCCTCCGGGTGCTTATTCCAAGGGAAGCTCAGAGGATGACAAGAGAGAGAGCCTTTTCAGTGGTGTCCCCCCCCCCCAATTATGGAATGGTCACCCCGACCAGGCTCACCTGGTCCTGACATTGTTATTTTTTCAGCGCCAGGTCAAGACTTTTCACTTCTCTCAGGCATTTAACAGCGTATGTTGAGATTTTAACTGACTTTAAATTTAATATTTTAAATTAATATTCATCTGTTTTTATGCTTTTTATGGTTTTAAATTTTGTATATCGGTTTTTAATGTTCAGTGTTTTAATCTTTGTAACTGCCCAGAGAGTTTCAGGTAGGGTGTGTGTATGTATATAAATGTAATAAATTTAATAACAACAATAAATAATAATAATAAATAATAGGGGACAGAGGCACCCAGTCTTCTCCCCACTTGTCTCCCCTTGTGATCCTTCCACCTACCTGATCCAGTTCCCCTCCATCACAAGGAAGAAGAGATGGCTGTGGATTTATTGCCGGTGTCATACCAGCCCCTGTGGAGACAAAAGTGATGGGAAACCAGTAGTGCATGTTTGCCTCAGAGGTTGAGATTGCTATCCGAAACTCCTGGGAAGACAAATGGACCGACTTCCCAATCAAATGCACAGAGTTGTTCTCATGGAAGGGATGGCAGTCCAAGTACGTCCAGGCATTACGGGATGTCTTATCTTCAGTATGCATTTTCAGAATTCAGTTGGGTAAAAAAACATACTTTCCCATTTGGGGTACTGGCCACAAATCAAACTGTTGGTTCCTATGTATACATTTTTCATGTTGACACTCAGGGCTCTGTGGTTAGCGTAACCATGCTTCTCTGTCATTAGCACTAACCACAAGCCGTATGTTTGCATACAGCATCGTTAACCCTTTCCGGCTCCCAGTTTCCTTAACCACACGCTAACCACAAAGCAATTAGATGAGCGCCTGAGTCCTCCAAATGCTCTGTTCCGTATCCTATCAGCCCTTGTGTTAAGACAGCTGTCAGTTGCGAGATTTAGGCCGCTCTATATGGCTTGATCTACAATTCTGGCCCCTTAAACACAGCTGCATCGCAGAAGACGCCTTAAGCCAAAGTTAATGCCACTAACTGGATGACTGGAGGAGGGCGAATGTTGTCCCTATCTTCAAAAAGGGCAAAAAGGAGACACCTGGGAACTACAAGTCAATTAGCCTGACATCCATCCCTGGGAAAATTTTGGAGCAGATTATGAAGAAGTCAACCTGTCAGCACCTTTTAAAAAATGCAGTGATTACTAGAAGCCAGCATGGATTTGTCAAGAACAAATCCTGCCAGACTAATCCGATCTCATTCTTTGATCAGGAAACCTCCCTTGTGAACTGTGGGAATGCTGTGGACATAATATATTTTGACTTCAGCAAAGCTTTTGACAAAGTGCCCCATGATATTCTGAGTGAATCTGGTGGGGTTGGAAGGACTAAGGACAGATCCGGGAGTGGAGTCTTAGTACAGATAAAGGTTAAGATCTTGTCTGTTAATGGCTGAGGAGGCCTCATAGTTTTCCCCACAAAAAACATAAAAGCACCCAAAGATCTTTTCAGCGGGACCAGGTGGAGATAACCCACCCCCAAATTAATCCTTACCCTGCATGGCGACACGTCCGTCACCCTCCTGTGAGGTCCCTGTTGGTGGAGGGCTGGGGCTGGTGTCCAGGAGAGCTCTCTCTGCTGCAAGGAAGTCAGGTCCCACTTTTGCAAACGGACTCCATACCTGAATCAGCAATGAAGATCAACAGCAAGGAATGAGGAGAAGGATTAGAAAAGGAATGGGAGAGGCAAAAAAGTTGGGGGCAAGGCATGGGGCAGCTTTCCTTCAGTGATTTCCAGAACAGGTTGGGCAGTTTGTAGAATTTTAGGGTGATCCCCCTCACATCCTTACCGCCTTGGACGGAGTGCTCTCACCTGCTGCTGCTCTTGCTGCCTCTGGTCCTCTGCCTGGCTCAGGAGGAAGCCTTCTGCCAGGGCCACCGCCTGGGAACTGGTCTCCGCTCCACATTCTCTCACCCAGCTCACCATCTCCACTGGCAGGATGGTCAGGAACTGCTCCAGGATCACCACATCCAGGATTTGGTTTTTTGTGTATTGCTCTGGCTTCAGCCAGCGGCGGGAAAGATTGTGAAGTTGGTTGCAAACCTTTCTGGGTCCTTTGGCTGCCTGGTAACGGAGCTGCCTGAAACGCTGACGCTGCACCTCTGAGCTGACCGTGTCTTCACCCAGGTCCTTCTGCAGTGCTGTTGCCCAGAATTCCTCACGGCTTCTGCACTTAACGGCATCAGGGCCACTTCCAGCTTCAAGACCATCTGAGTCTGGCTTGGCCATCTTTGATCTGTGTTTCAAGGAAGCCTCCAAGGGGCCCAAAAAACCTCCTCCCTCTTCTGTATCTGGGCATATAGTGCCGTATGAGGCAGTGCCACTAAGGGACTATAAAGGAAAGACATGGTTCTGTTAAAGAAATATTGTTTTGTCTAGACAAGGGGAAAAGGGGTGTGTGTGGCAAGCTAGCAAGCAGGCCTTGTCTTAGAAGGAAAGGCAGACAAAAGCCAAGGCTGACAGAAAAACTGGAGACTTGGGAAGGATCCTTCACCTGAAAGCCAGAAGGCCTTCATTTTCTTGAAAGTCAGGACAGGTTTCATCCCTTCCACCATCCTCCAGCTCTGTCTCTATCCAGTCATCCCACTAAAAGTACATCCCCTGTCTCGGCCTTCCCTTGAGGTTTAATCTGTTCTTCATCCAGGCCCCCAGCCACACCTTCTACTGCTGCCATTTTATCCTAACGCCTCTCTTAAATTAAACTACCTTGAAACTACCTGCATGAAATTGAGGCTGTCAGTCATTTACAGCAATCTTTTATTTCCCTCCTCCTTATTTATGTATTTATGATCAGCTTTCTCACAGGTTTGGCTCAAAATCATTTGCTGTTTTTAGAAAGGAAGAAAAACAATCCCAGAAGCCCTTCTCCCCTCTGTCCCCCCATAACCCTTGCAGCAGTAGAACGTCAATTGCAGACAATTAAATATCTAAATAATAATTGTGAAACATGGCTGCCGTTCCAGTGCTCTTTATATCACCGGCCTCGCAGGGGCACCTGCCTCTCTCCATCACCCCCTTTGTTGGCTTCTGTCAGTCCGTCTCACCCAGTGAAAAACGAGGGGAGCATCTCAGCCCCAGGCAGAATTGCATCGTTGGGGCTGGGGGGCTGGGAAGCTCCCGATGAATGGGGGAAGGATTTAATCGATGCAGAGCAGTTCAATCCGAATTGCAGTTCACCTCTGTATCGCCCCCTCCCACTTGGCAAATCAAAGAGGCCGCCTGCTCTGCTGAAGGAAGGAAACTCCCTGGGATTTGGGGAGGGGGGGACCCCAAGTAGATCAGCGGCACAGGTCATCTCCCTGTGGAGTGAAATTGGGGGACATCCAGTTCCCTCTCTGACAATTTGGGAATTGAATTTGGGCACCTCCTGCCCCCGGATTTCCCCCCTCTCCTGCACAAGGCGGGGTGGTGGTGGTGGTCTCACCTGTTCTCACCCAGAAAGCAGCGATGCTTTTGGAAGGAGGGAGGGAGAGTCTTTCCTTCGGAGAGCCCGGCCTCTCCCCAAATCCGTTTCCTCTCTAGGAACCTCCTCGTTCATCTCATTTAACCCTCAGGAGGCCAAACAGCAAGAGCCTTTCCCTGCATCCCTCCAAGCAGGACCAGTGAAACGCCTTGCATTGCACCACGTGGGCTTTGGGCTTCCCTCGGCTGCTGTTGGCAACGATTCCGGTTTTCTGTTCTGCACGTTTTCTCTCCAGGCTCAACGAAACTGTGTTTTGTCCTTTTAGTGGCTGCTTTTGCCAGGAGGCTCAAAAGGTGGCAAGAGCTTCCACAAGTCGGCCCACGGCACTGCAACCTCAACACGGTGGGGAAGAAAAGCTGCAGTGCCATCCTGGATGTGTCTGCTCCCAAGCAAGACCCATTCAGTTCTCTGGCAGTGCGGTGTAGTGGCTATAGTACTGGAAATCCCTTTTCTAGTCCCCACTTGGCCACGGAAGCTCACTGGGTGACTTTGGGCCAGGCATCGACTCTCAGCCCAACCTACCTCACAGGGTTGTTGTTGTGAAGATAAAATGGAGAGGAAGATTATGTGTGGCACCTTCAGTTCCTTGGAGGAAATAAGGCAGAATTTAAATGTAATAAATAATAAATAAAATGTCATTTATTCCCCAGTAAATATGTATAGCAGCCTCCCTCAAAGCTCCCACTGTCACAGCTAAAGCCATCTTAGAGCCAATATGGTTGATGCAGAGCCTGACTGTCACCTTTGGGCTTCAAAGAGTGATGAAAAGGAAGTCAGGACTTGTATTGAAAAGGGCATTTCAACAGGTGTCATTTGTATGTATATGCAGCACCTGGTGAAATCCCCTCTTCAGGGCTCCTGCAGTTTTAACTGTTGTGATGAGGGATTTTCACTAGGTGCTGCATGCATACCTGCTGCAATTTCCTTTTCAATACACGGGTTAAAGCTACAGAAGCCCTGTCCTCCTTTTCATATGGTCATCCTACTTCTACTTGTTCATCTGGTACTAAAAGGGTCAAATAATTTTGCTAACAAAAAACTGAAGACTCCCTAAAAGACCTGAGATTCAAATGAAAAGGATACTTGTATTCCAGATCTTTCACCCTGGACAAAGACCTCCAATGTTTTATTTTCTGCTGACATTATCTAACTAAGAGGGGCTCTGGGCTTCTCTAAACCAGCTATTTGTAGCAGGCTCATGGCTGGCCACTCACAGAAGTTTCTGGGTGGTTTACATAATGCTGTAAACAAACAGGATGTCTCCTGTGTGTAAAGCTGGCATTGTGTTATAAACTTGAGGAAGGGCTTTCCCAGCTATTGAGGAAGAAGAGGGTAAAATGCCTCTGTGCAGCGAAGGTAGGCAAATCTGGCTTACTCCCAAGTAAGGGAAACCCTACATTATGCTAGACTGGAGTTGTGCTTGAGATCCTTTTTAAATTTTTAGTTCATTTGTGCTAGTAGTTCCCCAAGTGTTGACTCAGAAGTAAGTACCATTGTCTTTTATGGAACTTACTCACAAGTGGTTACGCTCTCCCTATAAGGTAGACCAGGTGAATCACAAACAGCCAGCCACTTTCAAGCAGCAAAAACTGGATTGAGCACCAGAAGTTACCCTGAAGTAAACACACAGCTTTGAAGCTTTAAAGCAGTTTATTGAGGGAAGGGAAGTGTGGAAGGTAAAATGAATAAAATGGGGTCAAAAGGATTAAAGCAGCAGTGTAGTAAAATACAATAAAAAAGGGAGCTTTCACCAATTACACCCAAGCAAAATAACATAGCAGACCTGACCTGATCTATACATTACCATGGATAGAGGCTTCCACCAGTCAGTTAGCCACAGCCGTACCATCTCCACGCAACAAGGCCACCTGGGACACAGTTCCATCTTCAAACCCCTTCTTCTGATGGCCAGGCCCTGGCTGCCTCAGCTGATCAATCTCCGCCAATCACCAAGCGAGCTGCTGGAAGCCCACTTTCCCACCAGACGCAGCTGGAAACATTTTCCCAGTTAGCCAAGGCCAGCCTGGGCCTTGAGTCTCAGGCCTGGCACCCAAGGTTTTGAGAGCAATAACCAGTGGTAATGACCTGGGTGACAGGATTGATGGGCTTCTTATCAAATTTGCCGATGACACAAAACTGGGAGGTCTGGCCAGTGATGGCAGAATGAGATTGCAATCTGATTTGGACAGGTTGGAAGAATAGGCTGAGAGGACGATGACGTCCTTTAACAGGGAAAAAATGTGAGTTATTACATTTAGGGTGGCAAAATGTAGGGTCCGCATACAAGAGGGGGGTTCATGGCTTGGAATCACTACATCGGAGAAGGATTTGGCCGTGGTCATTGACAGCAACCTGAAAGTGAGCCAGCAGTGTGAGGTAGCTGCTAGAAGGGCTAACACAGTTCTGGGCTGCATTAGAAGAAGTCTTGTATCAAAGACGCGTGAAGTCCGTATTCCTCTCTACTCGGCGCTAATGAGACCACAGCTGGCGTATTGTGCATGATTCTGGGCACCACATTTCCAGAGGGACATTGACAGGTCAGAACAGGTTCAGAGGAGGGCAACAAAAATGATCCAGGGACTTGAGAACAGGCTGAAGGAACTTGGGATGTTCAGTCTGGTGAAAATGAGACTAAGGGGAGACAGGTTAGCAGGGTTCAGCTACATCAAAGAGTGCCACCGGGAAGACGGTCAAGAACTATTTTCAAAGGCGACAGAAATTAGAACATGAAATAATGGGTATAAGCTACCTAGATTCCAATTAAATATAAGGAAAAACTTCCTGACGGTAAAATTTGCACAACTGTGGAAAAGTCTACCTGCGGAGGTTGTGGGTTCTCCATCTCTGGAGGTTTGAAAGAAGAGGACGGACAGCCACCTCTCATGGATGGTTTAATTGTGTTTCCTGCACATTGCAGAAGGTTGGACTAGATGACCCTTGTAGTCCCTTCCAACTCAACAACTCTGATTCTATGTGGGCATAAAACATGAGATTGTCAGAGATAGAGAAAACACCTTACTTCTGGTTGGGTGATCTAACCACACATGGATCCCATTTTTGATTGGAAGGTGGTTGTCTCATCACTCATTGGGACCCCCACCTTTGATCAGAATGAGTGTATAAAAACACAAAAACATTTTATTCTCAGCCTACGAGGCCCAGTTGTGTGGGCTTGGGTGATGGAATAAAACCCAAGCTCCAAAGCATCCACAAATCTGTCCTGCAGAAGTGTCATTCAAGAGGCAGCTGGACAACCATCTGTCAGGGATGCTTTAGGGTGGATTCCTGCATTGAGCAGGGGGTTGGACTCGACGGCCTTGTAGGCCCCTTCCAACTCTGCTATTCTATGATTCTATGAAGGTGTGCTGGGGAAAAATCGCAATGTGGTAGAGAATCTATCAACCTCCAGGAATGTGTCAACATGCAGAAAGATTCCTTCAGCATTACTGCAAGGCTTAGATGCTTCATAAGGCAAGAAGAGGGCCAGGCCAACATGCAGCATCTTGGCTGCTCTCAGGCACTCTGTCCTCCCAAGTGTGACCAGGCACAAAAGAAGCCAGGGCCCCTGTAGCTTTAACTGTTGTGATGAGGGGGGAATTTCACCAGGCACTGAATGCATAAAAATGACATGTTGTGAAATTCCCTTTTCTCTACAAATGTTGAAGGTACAGGAGCCCTGTCCTCCTTTTCATATGGTCACCCCAGGAATAGGCATTGCACATAAAACTGACTAGATTACAGCTGGAACAGAATTCTTCTCAAAGCTTTGGACTACTAGTAGCATTTCAGCGGTACAATGATCCTGGGCATGCATGACATAACTCTGAAAATAGTTGCTGCCCTTGGATTTAATGGGGCCAAAAAAATCTAATAATCTTTGACCTATGCTTAGAATCTCATCAAACCAGTGAAATGTATCAACCTTCTGAAAGCTGAAAACAAGGCATCACCAGTTTTCACCAAAGTTTGAACAAACATATTACAGGTAGAAAGGATAAATCTGTCCATTGAAAGCGCATTTGAACTTGCTGTACCTGGCCTAACCTTTATCATGTTGATTTGAAATTTCTAGTAGATTTCAAAAGCCTAGCTCAAATTATTAGCTCAAGAGGAGATATTGTTATAGGCAATGAAATTATAAAGCTAATCATGATGGAATTTTTTTTCTATTTACCTTAAGCAAGGGAGCAATCACTTCCGTGTTAATGAAGCATTGTCTTGGCTTTGCTACTTGAACATATTTATTCAATATTGAAATATGTACTTTTTCCTTAACATTATACAAAAATAAATAAAATGTTTATGAAAGAAATTTGAAATGCACATAACTGAGAAATTCGATTTTACCCTATATTCTGAGCATATTTTAGATTTGCATAGTTTTCTTTTTTACTATATTCTGATATAAGCAAAAAATATTCGTTGAAGTTTCTTTGTCTTAGCTCCACCTTTTTTTATATGGTATATCACCTACATGGGTCCTCTAATGTGAAACATATAATAATAGAAAAGCAGAGTTGGAAGGGGCCTACAAGACCATTGAGTCCAACCCCCTGCTCAATGCAAGAAACCACCCTAAAGCATCCCTGACAGATGGTTGTCCAGCTGCCTCTTGAATGACTCTAGTGTGGGAAAGCCCACAACCTCCCTAGGTAACTGGTTCCATGTCGTACTGCTCTAACAGTCAGCAAGTTTTTCCTGATGTCCAGCCGGAATCTGGCTTCCTGTAACTTGAGCCCATTATTCCGTATCCTGCACTCTGGGAGGCTCAAGAAGAGATCTTGGCCCTCCTCTGTGTGACAACCTTTTAAGTATTTGAAGAGTGCTATCATGTCTCCCCTCAATCTTCTCTTCTCCAGGCTAAACATGCCCAGTTCTTTCAGTCTCTCTTCATAGGGCTTTGTTTCCAGACCCCTGATCATCCTGGTTGCCCTCTTCTGAACACGCTCCAGCTTGTCTGCGTCCTTCTGGAATTGTGGAACCCAGAACTGGACACAGCACTCTAGATGAGGCCTAACCGGGGCTGAATAGAGAGGAACCAGTACCTCACATGATTTGGAAGCTATACTTCAATTAATGCAGCCCAAAATAGCATTTGCCTTTCTTGCAGCCACATCACAGTGTTGACTCATATTCAGCTTGTGATCTACAACAATTCCAAGATCCTTCTCATTTGCAGTATTGCTGAGCCAAGTATCCCCCATCTTGCAACTGTGCATTTGGTTTCTATTTCCTAGATGTAGAACTTGGCATTTATCCCTATTAAATTTCATTCTGTTGTTTTCAGCCCAGCACTCCAGCCAGTCAAGATCACTTTGATTTTTGTTTCTGTCTTATAGGGTATTAGCTATCCCATCCAATTTTGTGTCATCTGCAAACTTAATAAGCATTCCCTGCACCACCATGTCCAAATCATAAATAATTTTTTTGAAGAGTACTGGGCACGATGTGTTGATGGTAAACGAACCTAATTCCATACTCCAGGTATTTCTATGGTTTCTCCTCTGAGTAACTTCTGTGATGAGAAGTGAGAATTGTCTTCTCACTGAAACTCCGCACTCTAAGCATTTATATCGTTTTTCCCTAGTGTGAGTTCTTTCAAGAGTAGTAAGATTCCTCTGTTGACTGAATCTCTCTCCATACTCCATTTTTTATGTTTTCTCTCATGTGTGAATTCTGTGATAAGGGAGAGTTCTCTCATTACTGAAGCATGACATCCATGCAATGTTATGGTTTCTCCCCTGTGTGAGTTCTCTGATGCAGAGTGAGAGATTCCTTCTTCCTGAAGCTCTTTCCACACTCCAAACAATTGTATGGTTTCTCCCCTGTGTGAGTTCTCTGATGATTCATTAGATTAATCTTACGACTGAAGCTCTTTCCACACTCCAAACAATTATATGGTTTCTCCTGTGTGTGAGTCCTCTGATGATTAATGAGAGAAATCTTTTGGCTGAAGCTCTTTCCACACTGCAAACAATGAAATGGTTTCTCCCCTGTGTGAGTTCTCTGATGATAAGTGAGATTAATTTTCTGGCTGAAGCTCTTTCCACATTCCAAACAATGATATGGTTTCTCCCCTGTGTGAGTTCTCTGATGATTAATGAGAGAAGTCTTCTGGCTAAAGCTCTTTCCACACTCCAAACAATGATATGGTTTCTCCCCTGTGTGAGTTCTCCGATGATTAATGAGAGAAATCTTCTGGCTGAAGGTCTTTCCACAATCCAAACAATGATATGGTTTCTCCCCTGTGTGAGTTCCCTGATGACAAGTGAGATTAATCTTCTGACTGAAACTCTTTCCACACTCCAAACAATGATACATTTTTTCTCCTGTGTGAGTTCTCTGATGCAGAGTGAAAGAATCCTTCTTCCTGAAGCTCTTTCCACACTCCAAACAATTATAGGGTTTCTCTCCTGTGTGAGTTCTCTGATGGTACGTAAAATTAAACTTCTGACTGAAGCTCTTTCCACACTCCAAACAATGATAGGGTTTCTCCCCTGTGTGTGTTCTTTGATGAGAAGTCAAATTAATCTTATGAGTGAAGCTCTTCCCACACTCCAAACAATTATATAGTTTTTCTCCTGTGTGAGTTCTCTGATGAACAGTAAGATATTCCTTCTTCCTGAAGCTCTTTCCACACTTCAAACAATGATATGGTTTCTCCCCTGTGTGCGTTCTGTGATGACTAATAAGAGAAATCTTCTGCCTGAAGCTCTTTCCACACTCCAAACAATGATATGGTTTCTCTCCTGTGTGTGTTCTCTGATGATTCATGAGAGAAATCTTCTGGCTGAAGTTCTTTCCACACTCCAAACAATGATAAGGTTTCTCTCCTGTGTGAGTTCTCTGATGATTAATTAGAGAAATCTTCTGGCTGAAGCTCTTTCCACACTCCAAACAATGATATGGTTTCTCTCCTGTGTGAGTTCTTTGATGATAAGTGAGATTAATCTTCTGGCTGAAGCTCTTTCCACATTCCAAACAATGATATGGTTTCTCCCCTGTGTGAGTTCTACGATGATTAATGAGAGAAGTCTTCTGGCTGAAGCTCTTTCCACATTCCAAACAATGATATGGTTTCTCCCCTGTGTGAGTTCTATGATGCATAGTGAGAGTACTCTGTGGATTGAGGCTCTTTTCACACTCCAGACATGGATGTGATTTCTTCAGTGTGTGAGTCTTGAAATGAGCTTTACTGTGTGATTCAGAATTCATTTCTTCTTGGATTGTGATATCATAGTAGCCACCGTCATGAGAAATAAAGGAGTTATTCATGCTAATCTGATTTACTTCCGTTTCCCTTCTCAGCTTTTTGCTCTTTTTACATCTGTCTTTTTCCAGTGGCATCCCACATGGTTCCCTCTTAGTCTGCACTTTACGCCTGTCAACTTCTGGATTGAAGACAAGAAAAAGGTAAAAGCCTGAGTTAGCGACAGAAACGCAAATAAATGAGCTCAGTCCAATTAATGAGTTTGATAAAAGCAAGCACTGAAAAGACTTCAGTAGGAGACAGATCTACCGTGCACTCCACTGCCTCTGCTGACTGCCAGAACTGAATGTTGGTGTGGGACACTGCATTTGCCTGGGTGCTGCCACCTCCCTAGACCCTGCCCCCGTGGCTTCAGGACAGCTGAACTATCAGGCTTCTGGGACTGTATGATGGGTCACTTCTATGTTTCCATGTATGGCAGCAATAAACGTTTCCTGATGATCTGATGACCGAATGCTGATTATTGTTTTGACTCTGTTTTCTAACATTTCATATTGCTATCTCACCAGCATTAGCTCCTGCACGGACTCTTGTTTAATGCAAATGCATCATTAGAAATGTTTTAATAAATGAGAATAAACAAAGTCTGGCTGAAGAAGGCAATTCCACCTTCAACCAGGCCTTGAAAATGTTCTAGGCTGCTGTTCCTTAATCAGTGTTTTGCTTTGGGACTCTGAGCCGTCTTAATGTGTCTTGTGAAATTTTTGGGGGGGGGATATGTTGGAGGCCTGTGCCTTTAAGCTGCCGTCTTAAAATACTGCATGATCCTTGATTTTAATATAAATTAATGTACCTAACATCACCTTCAGAGGGCTATTTTGTAAAAGGCGCCCTCAAAATACCCAAAATGGTATTATTGTCTTCCTCATCATGATTCCAAGCCAACATTGTCATCGTGCAGAACAACAGGGAGGCTTACCGACAGAGGCCACGATCCCACGGTTCTCCTCCATGATCTGTCTGTGCAGGGCTCTCTGGTCAGGATCCAGCAGCGCCCACTCCTCCTCACTGAAGTACACAGTGACCTCCTCAAAAGTCACCAGATCCTGGACAAAAGAAACAAGTTTTCTTCTCAAGGATAACATACAGATCCACAAAATGGATGGCTGGGCATTATTCGGCAGGATTTAACTTGCTTGCTGAAAGAAACAGGTGCTGAAATAAGCACAGCAAGGAGCGGCTATGTCCCTCCTGTCCGGTTTGTGGGCTTCCCAAGAGGCATCTGGTCAGCCACTGTGAAGAACAAAGGAGTGTCTATACACTGCCATTCTGCAGCTGCTTCCCCCCTCAAACCCCGCAGCATCGCAGCTGTGGGATGGAAATGCCAAATCTAGATGGCAGCTTTAAAAATCGCAGGAAATCGACACTGTGAACATATGCAGTTGCATGGGGAAAAGCTCGCTGTGGTTGCAAGTTGGCGGCTGCATCCTATAAAAAAGGCAGCACCACGGCACAGCCAGAATGGGCTAAACAGGGCGTATAGACAAACCCAAAGATACTGGACTACATGAGCCTTTGGTGCCATCCAGCAAAGATGGTATTTGTTTCCCAGAAGAAAAACAGAAGGAGAGAGATGTATTCTGGCCCTGGGACGTGAGTGGGGGATGGAGGCACCGAGGATACTTCACCCTACCTGTTCTGGTTCCGCTCCGTCACAAAGAAAAATAGAGGGTTGAGTAATTGTTGCCAGCGTCATTCCAGCGCCTGTGGGAAACAGGTCAATTGAAAATAGGCTTAGAGAACAAGGTTACAATCCTAAACACACTTGCTACGAAGTAAGCCTCTTTGAACTCAATAGGAGTACAATACATAGATTTCTACGGGAAGTGTAAACCACCCAGAGAGCTTCGGCTATGGGGCGGTATATAAATGTAATGAATAAAATAAATAAATAAATAAGTGGTGGAAGTCTAAGTCTAAGTCTCTTTAAAATGAGGAATTTATTGTATGTGCACGATTAGCCAGTCACGGAAGTTTTGGGGAGCATTACATGATATTCTCAATGCCCAGGACATCTTCCGTGGTATTCCTTGGAAATCCTGCTATGAGAGAACCACTTTTAATGTCATAAATTCTGGGAAAAAGCAGGACCTTCCACCACTAGCTGGCACTGCCTCAACAGAAGTGAAGGGAGGGGAAGAATTCGTTTGAAAGCACATGGTCTCCCCTCTATGCCCATGAAATGCAACTCATAACAATAGTGCAAAAGAACCAGGAAGCACAAAGCCCCGGGGAAGCAACACGATTGTCCCTCTTGTAGAGATGCTCTAAGTACACCTGGGCATTACAAGATGACTTATTTGCTTTTTGAGAACTCTTCAGTAAAAGTGCATTCCCCAACCCCCATCCCCATTTTGTGCTCTTGGCCACAAATCAATCAATTTGACAAATCAATCACAAACAAGCATCTCCTCTTAAGAGGACTTGGGTTGGGAAATAAAAGCAGCTCAACGATCTCTTCCACCCTTCAGAGGAAAAGACCAGGTTGAAATGCAGCCACTCCCAAACTAAGACTTACCCTGCATGGCAGGACATCCGTCACCTTCCTGCCTCATTCCCCTTTGTGGCGGGCTCTCTCTGGCATCTGATGGAGCTTTCTCTGCTGCAGGGAAATCAGGTCCCACTTCTGCAAACGGACGCTGTACCTGAAACAGCAATGAAGATCCAAGACATACAGAGGCAAAACTCTGTGAGGAATGGGACATCTCTCCTGAGGTAATTTCCAGAAGGGGTTCAGCAACAAGTAGAGTGTTTCCGGAAATCGTCCCTCTCATTCCTGAGCCCTCTAATGCAATGCTCTCACCTGCTGCTGCTCTTGCTGCTTCTGGTCCTCCGCCTGGCTCAGGAGGAAGCCTTCTGCCAGGGCCACCGCCTGGCAACTGGTCTCTGCTCCACATTCTCTCACCCAGCTCGACATCTCTGCTGGCAGGATGGTCAGGAACTGCTCCAGGACCACCAGGTCCAGGATTTGGTCTTTTGTGTGTTGCTCTGGCTCCAGCCACTGGCGAGAAAGCTGGTAAAGCTGGTTCCAAACCTTTCTGGGCCCTTCAGCTTCCTGGTAACAGAACTGCCTGAAATGCTGGCGCTGTACATCTGAGCTGACCGTGTCCTCCCGCTGGAGAACTTGCACTGTTGTTTCCAGGAATTCCCCAGTACAACCGGTCCCAATGACATTAATGTCTTTTCTTGCTTCAGGCCCAGTTGAGGTTTGCTTGGCCATCTTTGATCCGTGTTCCAAGGAAGCCTCCAAGGGGACCAAGGAAACTCCTCCTTCACCTGGTATCTGGGCAAAGAGGGCTCTCTGAGGCAGCGCCACTAAGGCTCTGTGAAGACAGAACATGGCTTTCTTAAAAGATTTACTATGCTGCCAAGACAAGATGAAATGTGCAGGACTCCAGCTAGTAAGCAGGTCTGCTCTCGGAAGAAATTTGGCACAAATGCCAGATCTTTTATGGCACCATTGAAGTATAAAGTCACAGATAGGAGGCACAATTCAGTGTGGATCCTAATTTTTTTTTTTGCATTGGGTTCCCCACCCACCCCAAAAAACCAGCAAAGCACAGAACTCATCTTTGTCCAAAAGTGCACTCTAAGAATCCCATTCTTCTACTCAAATAGTGTGATCCATTTATGCAAGGTATGGATGCTGATGGATCATCTGGATTTTACATGTAGTGCATCCAAAATCAAAGCTGAATCATATAGCACATTTATTTATTTAAAACATTTCTTAGCAATGTCAGTAGCATGGTCCTATACTTCCTAGAACCGATGGGGGGGGGGAGGATTCAGGATACAGTTCCTGATGTGTCCAGTGGATTTTAATATAGTGTCTGCACTGTTATATCACAGGGCACATCATAAGAGCTCTGCTGTATCAGACCAAGGGTCTGTTTAGTCCAGCACTCAGTTTACACAGTGGCCAACTAGCTTCTGATCAGAGCTTGTGCAACATCCTCTTCTTGTTGTTCCCTGGTAACCCCTTGCTCTGGCTTTTTAGAGGCCAGATTGTATACAAGGATGACACCTGATTTGTTTATGGATTTGGGGCTATTTCCCTGGTTTGTTCACAAAGAGAAAAGCCAGACAAACACCAAAGGTCGAAACATGTCTGAATTATTTAGCTGCTCTCAGTCAGAGCAGCAGAGATCTGGCAGGGTGCCATAGCATGCGGACTCATTCATAAAAACCCAGGGTTTTAAATAAGTTACACGTTCAGCCTTTTTAAGGTTCAGCTCTGAGGATCTGTCCCTCAAATCAATGCTTTTGTACTGCAGTGGAACACTCAAATATGGGATTAATAATTTGGTTCACACTGATTTGATTATGGTTTCATGTGGATCTCATATAAGATTCAGATCCATGTTCTTGTGTCGTAGTGGATCCATTATTTCTGTGGTTCAGTCTGTGGAAGCTGATATGATCTGTGATATGGTGGTGTTTCGGTGTTGTTGTCTTATAATCATGAGGATCCCTGCCTCGGATCCATCTTTTTGCACGTGGCTGCACCCACGAGGGTGGATCCCTGATTCAGGTGGCTCAGTCTGTGGAGGCCGATGGGCTCTGTGATTGGATTGTGGTTTGTGGGGGAGCAGTTGCTCTGTAAAAATCATATGCAATCAGGGGGATGCGGTTTTTGGTATTGTGGATCCTTATTTTACTCGGACCCTCAGCCTTCTCCTTCTTCTGGAGAGGACGCCTCTCCAGCCGCCTCTAGCGCCAGGCCTGCATCTCACGGGCCGGGCCACGATCTTGTGCTGCCTTCACCCAGCACATCCCGCAAGGCCCTCCTCCTCCCTCTCCCCTCCGCAGCAGCACAATGGCGACCGTCGAGTTTAGCCAGGGCGGCAGTCCAGCCAGGCCCCGCTCAAGGGACGACCCCGAAGGAAAGCGGGCCGGCAGGCAGCCAGGCGGGGGGATTGGGGGCTTCTCGGAGCCAGGCGGCAATCAGTGCAAAGCAGGGCCGCGCCTTGAGCCAGGCGGCAGTCAGTGCAAAGCAGGGCCGCGCTTTCTGGGGCGGAGGGCCAGCGGCCCCTTGGGGGGGGGGTGTCAGGAGACCCGCCGGACAGCAGGGACGGGCCAGGCAGGTCGGTCGGGCGTCGTGCAAGCGGCGCTTCTCAGCCCGCCAGGCAGGCGGAGAACAGGAGCAGAGGGAGGGAGCGGCGCCATTCCACGCTCTTCCCCTATTCCGCCCCCCCCCCCCCGATCCGCTTCAGGCTGCTCCGCAGTAGCCTGGCATGAAGCTCCGCCCCTCCATTTGCAAAATCAAAGGAGTTGAATCTCAGCATCTCCTCCCCCCCTCCCAGAGCTTCCCACTCCCTCCCCTGTTTTCTGCCCCCCCATGTCCCCCCCCCGTACCGCCCAGGGGTCCCCCCACTGATCTCACCCCCTGAAGACTCCGATGCAGCACCTGGAGGAGGCTCAATGTCAGAGCTGCTCTGGCGGAAGGCGGCGGCGCAGGAAGGGCATCTGCTGGAGAACATGCATTTCCTGCGCAGGCTCGCAGCTCCCCTCCCTCCTCCTCCCAAATCTCCGTCCTCTGGAGGAAGGATCTCTGCAACCCTCCTGAGGCCGAGCAGCAAGACGCCCCAAAGGCTTTTGATGTGGGGCTGCCTCTGTAAATACCTTCCAGAAATCTCTGACGCTGCAGGAGGTGGCCACAGCGAGGGAAACGTAGGGATGAGCACAGAAGCAGATCCATTGATCGGGAGTTACGAGAACTCCCAGGCAGCCGGCCAGACCGAACCCAGCTTTTCCATTCCCAATCTGGGTCAGATCCAGAGAGACCAGAACCAGGCACAGATGCCGAACTCCTGTGGGGACAAATCCTGGGTCTCCGCTATTTCCACCGAATCACCTTTTCTCAGGACGGACGGAGACGCTGCAAGCCGCAGGACTCCCGCTGAGCCGTTCTTTCGTTAATTCGATCTAGAATAGGGGCCGTGGGGTGTGTGTGTGTTGTTGTTGATGTGTCTCCGCCGTGGAGGGGGCAGCCTTTCTTACATACAGGCACAATGCGAAAGAGGTGCTGATGGTCATGGTCAGGGGTTGGCCCAACGCCACGGCAGCACGGGAGAAGTACAAGAGCGTGCTGCTTCTAGAAAAGCCTGTTTCCCTTTTTAAAAAGCAAGTTCCTAGCTCTTAAGGAAAGAGGTCTTCCATGCCTTGAAGTCTGAGAAGCCAGGGAAGGAGGTGCTCCCGCATTAATTCTTGGAAATCTGGCAACACTAAGAACTGTGCTTTATTGAAAACATGTATTTGTTCTTTGTAGGATTTCCAAGCGGTCTATAATTATAAATGCAAAAATAAAGAAAACCCACAAACATATTTATGCATGTTCAGACAGAAATATGTCCTAAAATTCCCAGCATGGCTGGATGAGGGTGGTGTTGGAAGTTGTAGGGCACAATACTATGCATGTTTAGAGAGAAATAAATCCTACATCAAGTTTAAAAAACGTGATAAAATGTCTGGATAAATTAGTCATAGGGTGACCATATGAAAAGGGGGACAGGGCTCCTGTATCTTTAACAGTTGCATAGAAAAGGGAATTTCAGCAGGTGCCATTTGTTTATATGGAGAACCTGGTGAAATTCCCTCTTCGTCACAACAGTTAAAGCTGCAGGAGCTATACTAGAGTGACCAGATTTAAAAGAGGGCAGGGCACCTGCAGCTTTAACTGTTGTGATGAAGAGGAAATTTCCCCAGGTTCTCCATATATACAAATGACAACTGCAGAAATTCCCTTTTCAATACCTCTGTTAAAAATACAGGACCCCTGTCCTCCTTTTCATATGGTCACCCTAAATTAGAACATTTTGATGAAATACCAATGAGATTACAATACAGGCACCAGGTGAACCTCTAGAAGGGCAGGGCAAATTCTGTAACTGGAGTGACATGGCTGAAAAAGCCCTTTTGTCTGATGCTAAATGGCAAACCTCTGGTAAAGGAGGATCGTGGAGGAACTCCCACCCACCCCCGTTTTGTAAGACAGGGGTCCCCAACCCCCAGTCCGCGGACTGGTCCCAGTCTGTGGCCTGTTAGGAACCGGGCCGCGCAGGTGAGCTGCTTTCACCCACCCCCACTCCAGTGAACCTGGGCGCGGGGCGCCATCTCGCCTGCCCAGCCGAAGCGAAGCTAGGACGCTGGGGTGGGGGTGGGGGGCTTCAGAACAGCGCGCCCAGCCAGAAGACTTCTGGGAGAGCGACTTCAGGGCGCGCCATTCTGAGGCCGCCCGCTCGCGCCAGTGTCCTGGCTTCGCTTCGGCTGGTCGCCCCCACCCCCACTAGCATCTCTCAGAGCTGCTGTGGGAGAGCGGCTTCCAGGTGCAGTGGCTGGGGTGGGAAGCTCGGGGACCAGGCGGGCGCGACCCTGGCCGCTACCACTTGCAGGCAGGAGCGGGCCTTGTGCGTGGATGGGCTGGAGGCACATGGCGCTATCGGCACTCCAAACGCGGAGCAGGTTGCAGCTTGGGCTGCTTGGTGGGAGGAGGAGGGGTGGCTGCGGCTGGCAAGGAAAGGGGCGGCCCACCCCTTGGCGCCTCCCTAAACCTTCAACCTCATCTCCCTGCCCCCCCCCCCACTCCATGGAAAAAGGTTGGGGACCAGTTGTAAGACATGGAGCCAGGAAATTGGAAAGTAAGGCTGAGGCCTTAACTGACATGTCCCGTGATCAGTGTTGTGTGATGTCTCAAAATGTGCTTGCTTACAATGCACCCACACTCTTGCTTGGTCTTTTAGGCCCAAATCTGGATAGGGAAGATGAGACCAATGCAGATGGACTGCGTTGTCCTTGTCTTTTCGATAACGTTCCTACTATATGGATGCTGCTGGTCATGACTCAATACCATTGGGACGCGAGGTGACTTACACTGTCCATTTTTTTTTTAAAAAAGTAGTTTTTATGATAAACAATTAAAGTATAATATGGTTAGGAACATAACCATAGACCCTCCATCATCAGCTATTCCCCATTCTACCTCATGACACAGGTGTTTCCCAAAGTGTTAAGTATCACAACAAAATTTTGCTACCAGTCTTAAGAGGCCTGGTTGTGGGGGACAGGGTGCTGGAATGAAATCATGGAATCCAAATACAGAATATCCTCTGATGCACTTGATCATGGAATCCGCTAATTGCTTAGCTAGGTCAGGCCAGGCCAGGCCAGGCCAGGCAATATGGGTCCAAACATCTCCCACAAACTGGAACACCATACCACCCACAATGTCTTGTCTGGAAGGTTCAAGCAACACAGCATCCACAAATTGGTCTTGTAGCAGTGAGCTGGGGGAAATCACAAAAGTGGTAGAGACTGTAAGCAATCACCAGGCATGGGTGAACCTGCAGGAAGATTCCTCTAGCATTACAGTTAATAAGCTCAGTTGCTTCATACTGCAATAAGAGGGCCAGGACAACGTGGAGCATCTTGGCTGCTCTCAGGCTCTCCGTCCTGCCCATCTGGATGTGAGCCCGAAAGACCCAAGAGAAGTGTGGGTGTCTGGATGGTAAGTTGTAAGCAAACTCAATTTGTGACATTTCACAACATCATGACCAACCACTGGGCATGTCTGTTAAGGCATCAGCCTTACTTTACAATTTCTTGGCTTTCCAGACCTTGAACCAACATCGGAAAGCCTTAACTCTGGTATCAAATTAGCAGGGTTTTGATCACTGGATATATATATATATATATATTGGGTGTGGCTACATAAAGACAGTGATGGTGTTGAGTAATGTCACAGATTGTTCTTGATTACCATTTATTTATTCATTAAAATATTTATACCCCACCCTATATCACAAGGATCTCCGGGCGGCATACAGATAAAAACATGCCTATATAATAGAATATAGAATTCTAAAACAAATTAAACCATTAGTATGTTAAAACCAATGTGAAATTTTAAAACAGTAAAAGCCAATTAAAACAAGACAGTGTGCAGAGGCTGGCAGATTTAGCCATCAAAGGCTCTGTTAAAAAGCCATGTCTTAACCTGGCACTGAAACGAGGCCAGTACTGGCCAGTCAGGCCTCCAGGGGAGGGCATTCCACAGATATCGGGAGAGGCGCTCCCTCAAGTATCACGGTCCCAAGCCGTTCAGGGCTTTAAACGTCATACCAACACCTTGAATTCCAACAGGAAATGTATTGGCAGCCAGTGTAATTCCCTTAAGACCAGTGTTATGTGGTCTCTATGGGATGTTCCAGGCAGCAGTCTAGCTGCTGCATTTTGCACTAGCTGCAGCTTCCGAGTTATCTTCAAGGGCAGCCCCACGTAGAGTGCATTGCAGTAGTCTAATTGGGAGGTTAACAGTGCATGTATTACTGTGGCAAGGTTATCCCTGTCCAGGAAAGGCTGTAGCTGGCGGATCAGCTCCTTTGCCCAATGCACCGATAATTTTCCATATTCTTGCAGGCTGAAATTCAGACGCATTAGATTGAATGCACGGAACCAGAAAAGATGCCCACATTGTCCTGGTCCTCTATTGCCTTATGAAGCTTCTGAGCCTTACTGTTAGGAAAGAGGAATCCACCTGTGAGTTGCCCCATGCCTGTCTGTTGTGTAGATCAGCAGCTGTCATGCAGTAACATGTAGTCTCGTCTGACTTTGCGCAGTCACATTTCATAAGAAAACAGGCATTGCACATAGAACTCACTAGATTATTGACGCAAAAAGGCATTATTAAATATTGCATTATTGCCATTATTCAATATTGGAGTATACACTTTCTTCCTTATCATTTTAAAAGATAACTAAAATAGTGAATAATGAAAATTGAAAAGCACATAACTGGGAAATTCTGGGAATAGTTTTGATCTGCACAGCATTATTTTTCACTGTTTGCTGAAGATTCTTTGTATTCTAAGCTTCATCCTATCAATAGACAGATGGGTTGTATTTGCTGTATGCAATCTATCTCCTACACTCGTCATGCAGTGTGAAATTTATTATTTATTTATTTATGTATTTATTACATTTCTATACCGCCCAATAGCCAAAGCTCTCTGGGCGGTTCACAAAAATTAAAATCATAGTAAGACAATCAACAGGTTAAAAGCACAAATACACAATACAATATAAAAAGCACAACCAGAATAAAAACCACGCAGCAAAATTGATATAAAATTAAAATACAGAGTTAAAACAGTAAAATTTAAATTTAAGTTAAAATTAAGTGTTAAAATACTGGGAGAATAAAAAGGTCTTCAGCTGGCGACAAAAGGAGTACAGTGTAGGCGCCAGGCGGACCTCTCTGGGGAGCTCATTCCACAACCGGGGTGCCACAGCGGAGAAAGCCCTCCTCCTAGTAGCCACCTGCCTCACCTTCGGCAGGGGCTCACGGAGAAGGGCCCCTGAAGATGATCTTAAGGTCCGGGCAGGTACATATGGGAGGAGGCGTTCCTTCAAATAACCTGGCCCCAAACCGTTTAGGGCTTTAAATGTCAATACCAGCACTTTGAATCGGGCCCGGACCTGGACTGGCAGCCAATGAAGTTGTAAAAGGACTGGCGTAATATGATCTCGCTGGCCAGTCCCCGTTAGTAAACAGGCTGCCCTGTTTTGTACCAGCTGAAGCTTCCGGACCGTTTTCAAAGGCAGCCCACGTATAATGCATTGCAGTAATCCAAACGAGAGGTTATCAGAGCATGGATAACTGTAGCTAGGCTATCTCTGCCCAGATAAGGGCGTAGTTGGTATATCAACCTAAGCTGATAAAAGGTGCTCTTTGCCACTGAGTTCACCTGTGCCTCAAGTGACAGTTCTGGATCCAAGAGCACCCCCAAACTACAGACCCGATCCTTTAGGGAGAGTGCAACCCCATACAGGACAGGGGTTGATTGTAAAGGAAACACCTGTCGTGTTTCCCAAAACCTCTTGCCTTCTTGGGAGGCAATAATGAGGCCTGCTAAGTAATCCACAAAGCTTTATTCAAGCAATAAACATCTCTTTCCACCTGAAGAGAGTCTAATCTCTAGGAACTTTCCCCTAGGCAACATTATGCAACCTAAGCGAGACAATTGTCCTTTCAAGAAGAATGAAAAGCCCTTTCCCAAGACGCATTAACTTCAGAGAGACTAGTTCTGAGGCAGCTTCTGATGGGATGGTAGCCGGGCCAACTTTCTCTCACCTTCCTTTAGCTCTGCCTGTTTTAGTCTGCGGTGTACTCTAGGATCCGCTAATCTCTCCGTGCTGTTGCCTTCCCACTGACTGTGTATTGTTTGCCTTTCAGGAGATAAGTTCTGGAGCAGGTTCACTCCCAGCTGGTGAAGAGCCTGTGAGAGCTTTCTCCCCCAATGGTATAGCCTGGCCTGTGTCTGGCGCCGACTCCTCTACTTCAGAGTCTGATTCTGATTGATCACCTGGAACACCTTCTTCCAACCCAGGGGGAGAAGGGCTAGACATGACGTATGGTTTCTCCCCAGTATGAGTTCTCCGATGATTAGTGAGACTAATCTTACAATTGAAGCTCTTTCCACACTCCAAACAATGAGGTTTCTCATCTGCGTGAGTTCTCTGATGAGAAGTAAGATGAATCTTCTGAATGAAGCTCTTTCCACACCCTAAACAATGATATGGTTTCTCCTCTTTGTGAGTTCTCCGATGATTAATGAGAGAAGTCTTCTGGCTAAAGCTCTTTCCACACTCCAAACAATGATAAGGTTTCTCCCCTGTGTGAGTTCTCTGATGATTATTGAGAGAAGTCTTCTGCCTAAAGCTCTTTCCACACTCCAAACAATGATAAGGTTTCTCCCCTGTGTGAGTTCTCTGATGATTAATAAAAGAAATCTTCAAGCAGAAGCTCTTTTCACATTCCAAACAATTATATGTTTTCTTCCCTGTGTGCGTTCCCTGATGATAAGTGAGATTAATCTTGCGACTGAAGCTCTTTCCACACTCCAAACAATGATACAGTTTTTCTCCTGTGTGAGTTCTCTGATGATATGTCAGATAAATCTTACAACTGAAGCTCTTTCCACACTCCAAACAATGATATGGTTTTTCTCCTGTGTGTGTTCTCTGATGACGAATGAGAGATTCCTTCTTCCTGAAGCTCTTTCCACACTCCAAACAATGATATGGTTTCTCCCCTGTGTGAGTTCTCTGATGATAAATCAGATTAATCTTTTTACTGAAGCTCTTTCCACACTCTAAACAATGATATGGTTTCTCTCCTGTGTGAGTTCTCTGATGCAGAATGAGAGATTGCTCTTTACTGAAGTAGTTTCCACACTCCAGACAATGATATGGTTTGTCCTCTGTGTGAGTTCTCTGATGATTAATAAGAGAAATCTTCTGGCTGAAGCTCTTTCCACATTCCAAACAATTATAAGGTTTTTCGCTTGCAAGTGTTCTTTGATATATAGTGATAGTACTTTTTGGATTGAAGCTCTTTTCACACTCCAGACGTGGATGTGATTTCTTCAGTGTGTGAGTCTTGAAATGAGCTTTACTGTGTGATTCAGAAATCATTTCTTCTTGGATTGTGATATCATAGTAGCCACCGTCATGAGAAATAAAGGAATTATTCATGTTATTCTGATTTACTTCCGTTTCCCTTCTCTGCTTTTTGCTCTTTTTAGATCTGTCTTTTTTCAGTGGCATCCCACATAGTTCCCTCTTAGTCTGCACTTTACGCCTGTCAACTTCTGGAATAAAGACAAGAAAAGGGTAAAAGCCTGAGTTAGCGAAAGAAACACATAGAGCAGGACCCAATTAGTGAGTCTGATGAAAGTAAGCACTGAAAAGACTTCAGTGGGAGACAGATCTACCGTGCACTCCACTGCCTCTACTGACTGCCATTAACTGAATGTTGGTGTGGGACACTGCATTTGCCTGGGTGCTGCCACCTCCCTAGACCCTGCCCCCGTGGCTTCAGGACAGCTGAACTATCAGGCTTCTGGGACTGTATGATGGGTCACTTCTATGTTTCCATGTATGGCAGCAATAAACATTTCCTGATGATCTGATGACCGAATGCTGATGATTGTTTTGACTCTGTTTTCTAACATTTAATATTGCTATCTCACCAGCATTAGCTCCTGCACGGACTCTTGTTTAATGCAAATGCATCATTAGAAATGTTTTAATAAATGAGAATAAACAAAGTCTGGCTGAAGAAAGCAATCCCACTGCTCATGGTGCTGGAGGCAGGCCTTCAACCAGGCCTGCATGATCCTGTGCCTTTAAGCTGTCATCTTAAAATACTGTATAATCCTTGGTTTTAATATAAATTAATGTACTTAACATCACCTTCAGAGGGCTATTTCGTAAAAGGCAGCCTCAAAATACCCAGTACGGTATTATTACCTTCCACATCATGATTCCAAGCCAACATTGTCATCATGCAGGACAACAGGTTCTCCTCTGTGATCTGCCTGTGCAGGGCTTTCTGGTCAGGATCCAGCAGTGCCCACTCCTCCTGAGTGAAGCACACAGCAACCTCCTCAAAAGTCACCAGATCCTGGACAAAAGAAACAGGCTTTCTTCTCAGGGGTAACATAAACATCAACAAAATCAAAACAAATAATTAAGATGAGATGGCTGGATGCTTCCCGCCCCGCCCCACCCAGCATCGCAACAGATGGAGGAAAGAACACGTGACCTAACAGTAGCTTTAAAAATCACAGGAAATCAACACTGCGAACAAGTGCAGTTGCACGGGGAAAAGCTTGATGTGGCTGCAAGTTTGCAGCTGCGTCCTATAAAAAACAGCACCACTGCGCAACCAGGACAGGCTAAACAGGGCGCAAAGACAAGCCGCAAGATACTGGACAACATGAGCCTTTGTTGCCATCCAGCAAACATGATCTTTGCTTTCCCAGAAGAAAAGCAGAAGGAGAGACAGGTATTCTGGCCCTGGGACGTGAGTGGGGGATGGAGGCACCCGGCTACTTCACCTTACCTGTTGTGGTTCCTCTCCATCACAAAGAAAAAGAGAGGGCTGAGTAATTGTTGCCAGCGTCATTCCAGTGCCTGTGGGAAACAGGTGATACAATGCCAGTAGAAAATAGGCTTAGAGAACAAGGTTACAATTCTAAACACAATTCCTAGGAAGTAAGCCCCTTTGAACTCAACAAGAGTACAATACATAGATTTCTATGGGAAGTGGTGGAAGTCTAAGGGCTCTTCAAAATGAGGAATTTATTGTATGTGCATGATTAGCCAGTCATGGAAGATTTTGGGTCCATTACATGATGTTCTCAACGACCAGGATATCTAACACAGTATCCCTTGGAAATCCTGCTATGAGAGAACCACTTTTAATGCGATAAAATCTGGCAAAAAGCAGGACCTTCCACCACTAGATGGCAGTGCCTCAACAGAAGTGAAAGGAAGGTTACAATTTAAAGGACATGGTCTCCCCTCTATGCCCATGAAATGCAACCCATAACAATCATGCAAAAGGACCAGGAACCACAAAGCCCTGGGGAAGCAATGTGATTGCCCCTCGTGTAAAGATGCTCTAAGGACATCTGGGTATTACAAGATGTTTTATTTGCTTTTTGAGAACTCTGTTCAATAAAAGTGCATTTCCCCTCCCCTCCATTTTGTGCTCTTGGCCACAAATCAATCTGTTGGGTTTCATTTTTGGAAAACACTGGGGACAAGCATTTCCCCTCAAAAGGAATTGGGGTGGGAAATAAAAGCAGCTCAGCGATCTCTTCCACCCTTCAGAGGAAAAGACCAGGTTGAAATGCAGCCACTCGAAACTAGGACTTACCCTGCATGGCAGGACATCCATCACCTTCCTGCCTCATTCCCCTTTGTGGGAGGCTCTCTCTGGCATCTGATGGAGCTTTTTCTGCTGCAGGGAAAACAGGTCCCACTTCTGCAAACGGACGCTGTACCTGAAACAACAATGAAGATCCAAGATATACAGAGGCAAAACTGTTGAGAGTGAGATATGGGACATCTCTCCTCAGGAGATTTCCAGAAGTGGCTGAGCAACGAGTAGAGAGTTTTCAGATAGCCCTCCCTCCCATTCCTGAGCCCTTGGGTGAAATGCTCTCACCTGCTGCTGCTCTTGCTGCTTCTGGTCCTCTGCCTGGCTCAGGAGGAAGCCTTCAGCCAGGGCCACCGCCTGGGAACTGGTCTCCACTCCGCATTCCCTCACCCAGCTCGCCATCTCCGCTGGCAGGATGGTCAGGAACTGCTCCAGGATCACCAGGTCCAGGATTTGGTTTTTCGTGTGTCGTTCTGGCATCAGCCACCGATGGGAAAGATGGTGAAGTTGGTTCCAAACCTTTCTGGGCCCTTCGGCTGCCTGGTAGCACAACTGCCTGAAAGACTGACGCTGCACGTCTGAGCTGACCGTGTCCTCCCCCTGGAGAACTTGCACTGTTCTTCCCAAGAATTCCCCGGTCCTACTGATCTTAATGACATCAATGTCTTTTCTTGCTTCAGGACCAGTTGGGATTTGCTCAGCCATCTTTGATCTGTGTTCCAAGGAAACCTTCAAGGGGACCAAGGAAACTTCTCCTTCGTGTGGTATCTGGGCAGAGGGCTCTCTGAAGCAGTGCCACTAAGGCTCTGTAAAGGCAGAACACGGCTTGCTTAAAAGATTTACGACACTGTCGAGACAAGATGAAATGTGCAGGACTCCAGCTAGTAAGCAGGTCTTATCTCAGAAGAAATTGGGCACAAATGCCAGGTCTTCATGAGAAACTAGAGTCTGGCAATGGATCCGTCACCTGAGAAACACTGACTACCACTGATGTAAGAAGATTTCTCATCCCTTAGCCCCCACCCCCCAAGTCAAGCTCTAACCATTCATCCCCCTTTACATCCATTCCCTCTCTTGGCCTTCCTGTGAGGCCTCATCCATTCTTCATCCAAGCCGCCAGCCACAAACCCTCTCCATGACACCTTCTGCTGCTGCCATTTTCTCCTTAAAGCCTAAATGTCCTTTAAATTGGTTTAAACTAGGGCTGGTAGTCATTTAAAGAAATCTTTGTTAGTTAGTCATCGGATGTTTAAAGTTCAAGGTATTAATCAACCAAATCCACTTTTGCATACAAGTGAGAAATTCTAACGAATATGTTATCTTTCTTTAAAAGGCAGACTTTACTGTACATTATATAATTAAAAAGACCCGTAACATTTCTCCCTGATTTTGTGAGGTAGATTGCCTCAGCAGATGGAGGATCCATTCCTAATCTAGTGTAGCAGGAACTGAAAGGGTTAGGTCGATACAACAGGGGGCGGGGCTAGGGAGCCAGTTGCCCAGGTAATGGAAACAGAATCTTGGCAGTTGATATGAAAGGTGGTGGAGAGAAGGAAGAGCAGAAAAGGGGGGAGTCATGGCTGGCAGAAAGGGAAGCTGAAGAAAGTCTTTCTGCGATGGAAGAAAGATGAAGAAATCGAAAATAAGCACCTTAGGACAGCTAAAGGCCGAGTGTAAAAGATCTGACAGAGAAAGAAGCAATTACTGTTTAGGGGGTGGAGTAATACACAGAAAGCAAAATTGAGTGATGAGGAAGAACAACTTGCTCCCTTCCTCCCCACTTGCTGAAAAGATTGAAAGAATTGGGCATGTTTAGCCTGGAGAAGAGAAGATTGAGGGGAGACATGAGAGCACTCTTCAAATACTTAAAAGGTTGTCACACAGAGGAGGGCCGGGATCTCTTCTCAACCCTCCCAGAGTGCAGGACACGGAATAACGGGCTCAAGTTAAAGGAAGCCAGATTCCAGCTAGACATCAGGAAAAACTTCCTGACTGTTAGAGCAGTACGACAATGGAATCCGTTACCTAGGGAGGTTGTGGGCTCTCACACACCAGAGGCCTTCAAGAGGCAGCTGGACAAGCATCTGTCAGGGATGCTTTAGGGTGGATTCCTGCATTGAGCAGAGGGTTGGACTCGATGGCCTTGTAGGCCCCTTCCAGCTCTGCTATTCTATGATTCTATGCTGTATCTATCTGATAACGCCTTCTTTTCTGGGGCACATTGTGAGGCTAAAGCTAAATCTTCCCTCAGGATAGTTGTTGTTCAATGATAGCCAGGAATAGGGTGACCCTATGAAAAGGAGGACAGGGCTCCTGTATCTTTAACAGTTGTGTCCCAAAGGGTATTTCATCAGGTGTCATTTGTACACCTGGTGAAATTCCCTCTTCATCCCAGCAGTTAAAGCTGCAGGAGCCCTCCCCCTTTTGTATCTGGTCAAGACGCCAGGGCTCCTGCAGCTTTAACTGTTGGGATGAAGAGGGAATTTCACCAGCTTCTGCATGCATACAAATGACACCTGCTGAAATTCCTCTTTCACAATACAACTGTTAAAGATACAGGAGCCCCGTCCTCTTTTTCATATGGTCGCCCTAGCCAGGAACTGCCTGACTGGAACAGAGCAAAAGTCCTCACAAGGTGACGTCCTCTCCTCTCCCCTCCGCAGCAGCACAATGGCGACCGTCGAGTTTAGCCAGCGCTGCAGTCCAGCCCGGCCCGGCTCAAGGGACGGCCCCGAAGGAAAGCGGGCCGGCAGGCAGCCAGGCGGGGGGGATTGGGGGCTTCTCGGAGCCAGGCGGCAGTCAGTGCAAAGCAGGGCCGCGCTTTCTGGGGCGGTGGAGAGCCAGCGGCCTCTTGCATAAGGCGGCCCGCCGGGCAGCAGGGACGGGCCAGGTAGGGCGGGCGGGCGGGCGTCGTGCAAGCGGCGCTTCTCAGCCGGCCAGGCAGGCAGAGGACAGGAGCAAGGAGGGAGGGAGCGGCGCCATTCCACGCTCTTCCCCTATTCCGCCCCCCATGATCCGCTTCAGGCTGCTCTGCAGTAGCCTGGCATGAAGCTCCGCCCCTCCATTTGCCAAATCAGAGTTGAATTTGAGGATCTCCGCCCCTCCCGGAGCTTCCCACCCCCTCCTCGGTTTTCTGGCCCCCCCCCATGTCCCACCCCTACAGATCAGGGGTCTCCCCCTTCACCCCAATGCACAAGGAGGGGAGGGGGGGCTTAACGGATCTCACCCCCTGGAGACTCCGATGCTGCACCTGGAGGAGGCACAAAGTCGGAGCTGCTCTGGAGGAAGAAGGCGGCGCAGGAACGGCATCTGCGGGAGAACATGCATTTCCTGCGCAGGCTTGCAGCTCCCCTCCCTCCTCCTCCCAAATCTCCGTCCTCTGGAGGAAGGATCTTTTGTGTTTTAGAATTTTAAATTTTGTATACTCGTTTTTATCTTAATTTTAGAATTTCTGTAACCCGCCCAGAGAGCCCTGGCTATGGGAGCGGTATATAAGTGCAATAAATAAATAAATAAATATAAATAAACCTCCCTGAGGCCGAGCAGCAAGATGCTCCAAAGGCTTTTGATGTGGGGTTGCCTCTGTAAATACCTTCCGGCAGCGGCACAAGATGTCTCAGATGGGAGGACACGCCTGACTCCTGCAGCAGCATCCACCGCCCCCATACCGCAGCAGAAGCGTTTTCCTGGGGGAGAGATTGGCCGAGGGGCCTCTCCAGAACGGTGCTCAGGCCTGAATGCTGTACGTGGATAACTCAAAGGAGCGACATTCTGCAGTGGCCTTCGGGGCTGTCTGTACAGAGGGCACCCTTAAAGGCAGTCTACCAGGGCCGCCTCCTCACAATACTTTGAGAACCCCTTAAGGGCCTGGGCACTTTACTGCAGAGGCTGTCCAGGTATCCTCTCCTTTGCGAGAGTGTCCCAGAGCAAGAGACCAGGAGAGGCCTCTCGCTCGCCCAATCCCTCTCTCAGAGAATCCCCTAAATGAGAGATCGGGCAGGCTGCCTCACTGGAGCCCTCCCGCTTGCTTGATTTCAGAGATGTGAGGGAGGTGGGCTGCTCCTCCAAAATGCTGTGCCAAAACTGAGGTAAAATGGAGGTAGAAGTTGAAGTGTGGACATGAGATAGGTAAGGAGGTGGCCACAGCGAGCGAAATGTAGACTCAAGGGATGAGCAAAGAAACAGATCCATTGACTGGGAGTTACGAAAACTCCCAGGCAGCCGGCCAGCTCGAACCCAGCATTTCCATTCCCAATCTGGGCCAGATCCAGAGAGACCAGAACAGGCCATGAAAGCCAAACCCTTTGGGGGGCAAATCCTGGATCTCCGCTATTTCACCAAGTCACCTTTTCTCATGACAGGGACTGAGACACTCTAAGCTGGAGGACTCCCACTGTACCGTTCTTTCATTAATTTGACCTGGAACGGGAGCGGGGTTGGGGGTTGTTGATGTGCCTCTGCCATGGAGGGGGCAGCCTTCCTTTAATGGAAGCTATACTTCTATTAATGCAGCCCAATAGAAGTATAGCTTCCAAATCGCGTGAAGTACTGGTTCCTCTCTATTTGGCCCTGGTTAGGCCGCATCTAGGGTATTGCATCCAGTTCTGGGCTCCACAATTCAAGAAGGATGCAGACAAGCTGGAGCGTGTTCAGAGGAGGGCAACCAGGATGATCAGGGGTCAGGAAACAAAGACCTCTGAAGAGAGACTGAAAGAACTGGGAATGTTTAGCCTGGAGAAGAGAAGATTGAGAGGAGATGTGATAGCACTCTTCAAATACTTAAAAGGTTGTTACAAAGAGGAGGACCAGGATCTCTTCTCAATCATCCCAGAGTGTAGGACATGGAATAACGGGCTCAAGTTATAGGAAGCCACATTCTGGAAAAACATCAGAAAAAACTTCCTGACTGTTAGAGCAGTATGACAATGGAACCAGTTACCTAGGGAGGTTGTGGGCTCTCCCACACTAGAGGCCTTCAAGAGGCTGCTGGACAACCATCTGTCAGGTATGCTTTAAGGTGGATTCCTGCACTGAGCAGGAGGTTGGACTCAATGGCCTTATAGGCCCCTTTCAACTCCACTATTCTATGATTCTGTGATTCCCCATTTGGGCTCTTTGCCACAAATTGATCTAGTGATTTTGAATTGTGGGAAATTCTGGAGAGAAGTGTCTTCCCCGAGAAACTCTCAGCCGGTTGGCGGTATGGACATATCTCTTCCATACTCTAGGGAGTGAGACCAGGTTGAAATAAAGCCACCCCCAAATTAATCCTTACCCTGCATGGCGGGAGATCTGTCACCTTCCTGCCAGATCCTAGTGTCTGACGAAGCCCTTATTGCTGCAGGGAAATCAGGTCCCACTTCTGTAAGCAGGCCCTTTTCCTGAAACAGCAATGAAGATCCAAGATGTACAGAGGCAAAACTGCTGAGAGCGAGGTATGGGATATCTCTCCTCATGATGTCCAGAATGTGTTGGGAATGTTTAGAGAGTTTTCAGTAATTCCCCCTCCCATTCCTGAGCCCCTGGATGCTCTCACCTGCTGCTGCTCTTGCTGCCCCTGGTCCTCTGCCTGGCTCAGGAGGAAGCCTTCTGCCAGGGCCACCGCCTGGGAACTGGTCTCCGCTCCGCATTCTCTCACCCAGCTCGCCATCTCCGCTGGCAGGATGGTCAGGAACTGCTCCAGGATCACCAGGTCCAGGATTTGGTTTTTTGTGTGTCGCTCCGGCTTCAGCCACAGGTGGAAAAGACTGTGGAGTTGGTTGCAAACCGCCCTTCAGCTGCCTGGTAACGCAGCTGCCTGAACTGCTGACGCTGCACTTCTGAGCTGACCATGTCTTCACCCAGGTCCTTCTGCAGTGCTGTTGCCCAGAATTCCTCACGGCTTCCACACTTAACAGCATCAGGGCCACTTCCAGCTTCAGGACCAGCTGAGTCTGGCTTGGCCATCTTGGATCCGTGGTTCGTAGAAGCCTCCAAGGGGCCCAAAAAAACCTCCTCCCTCTTCTGTATCTGAGCGAAGATGACCGTATGAGGTGGACTCTAAAGAAAAGACACGGTTCTGTTAAAGAATTACAGTTTTGTCTAGACAAGGGAAAATGGGGGGGGGGGCAAGCTTGCAAACAGGCCTTGTCCTAGAAGGAAAGGCAGACAAATGTCAAGGCTGACAGAGAAACTGGAGACTTGGGAAGGATCCTTCCCCTGAGGGAAGGCCTTCATTTGCTTGAGAGTCAGGACAGGTTTCATCCCCTCCACCATCCTCCAACCTCTATCCAGTCATCCCGCTAAAAGTACATCCCCTGTCTCGGCCTTCCCTTAGTTGGGGTTTAATCTGTTCTTCATCCAAGCCCCCAGCCACACCTTCTGCTGCTGCCATTCTCTCCTAAATTAAGCTACCGTAAACCTGCATGAAGTTAAGGCTGTCAGCCATTTAAAGAAATCATTGATTTATCCGATTTTTAAATCTCAATGTACTAATGAACACAACCAAATTCTTGTATGCATAAATGATGAACACATAAACTTCTCTTTAAGTTTAGAAAGGCTGTGTTTTATATTAATGAAAAAGCCCCATAACATTACTCCCTGTTTTTTGAGGTATACTGCCTCAGCAGATGTAGGCTCCATTCCTAACTATCATAGCCTGGAGATGCCTCACGAAAAGGAGCAAAAGATCTTACTGGACAGCTCCCTGCTTCAGAGGACACCAGCAGTTTCGTGCCCCACAGAAGCTGCAATTGACCGCTTTCACTCTGTCGACCTTTGCTTCTCCCCCCCCCCCCCCGCGTTCAGGACTTTTAAGGCCTCTTTTTCGTGCTGTTATTTCCCTCCTCCCCAGTTATTTATATACTTATTTAGGATGACCATATGAAAAGGGCTCCTGTATCTTTAACAGTTGCATAGAAAAGGGAATTTCAGCAGGTGTCATTTGTGTATATGGAGAACCTGGTGAAATTCCCTCTTCATCACAACTGTTAAAGCTGCAGGAGCTATACTAGAGTGACCATTTTAAAAGGGAGCAGGGTACCTGCAGCTTTAACTGTTGTGATGATGAGGAAATTTCACCAGGTTCTCCATATACACAAATGATACCTGCAGAAATTCCCTTTTCAATACAACTGTTAAAGATACAGGAGCCCTGTCCTCCTTTTCATAGGGTCACCCTAACTTATTATCAGCCTTCTTCTCCTCCTCCTATGATTCTCGAGAGGCTTCCTCTCTCACAGGGTTGGCCCAAAATCGTTTGCTGCTTTTAGAAAGAAAGAAAAACAATCCCAGAAACCTTTCTCCCCACAACCCTTGGAGCAATAGAATGTCAATTGCATAAAATTATATATCTAAATAAAAATTAAAAAATGGCTGCCGTTCCAGTGCTCTCCGTATCACCGGCCTTGCAGGGGCACCTACCTCTCTCCACCACCACCTTTGTTGGCTTCTGTCAGTGCAGAACGAGGGGAACATCTCAGCCCTAGGCAGAATTGCATCGCGGGGTGGGGTGGCATTTGCCGAGGGAGGGGGGAGCAGCGACCGATGAATGGGACAGGAATTTAATCGATGCAGAGCACTTCTATCCAGATTGCAGTTTAATCCGGATTGCCCCCTCCCATTTCACAAATCAAAGAAAGAGACCGCCTGCTCTGCTGAAAGGAGGAAGGAAGGATGGAAACACCCTGACATTCCCTGTGCAGTGAAATTAGGGGGTTGGATTTGGGCATCTGCTCCCCCACCGGGTCTTCCTCCCTCTCCTGCCCTCCCCAATGCACAAGGTGAGGGGTGTTTGTCTCACCTGATCCCACCCAGGAGGCAGCGATCCTTTTGGAGGGAGGGAGATAATTTCCTTCGGAGAACCCGCCCCCTCCCCACACTTTTTTCATCTCTAAGAACCTCCTCGTTCATCTCATTTAACCCTCAGGGGTAGGGTGACCATATTTGGGAAACCAAAAAAGAGGACACCTAGTGTGTGTGTGGAGAAGCAGCTTTCTGAGTCCTACAGAAAGTACGTTATTCCCCCACCACCTTAAAGAACCCGATTGGAGTGGAGGAGGGGAAAGGATTTCATTCTGTACCACCACCATCCACTCCAATTGGGGCCTTTTCTATAATGTCCACGAATGACCCACTTTCCCCTTTAAGACCTCAATTGGAGCTCGGGGTGGGGGAATGATGTGCCTCAAGAAAGCATGTCATTCACTCCTGCCATGCTAATGGCAGCCTTAAAGGGGAAGGTGTGTCATTCCAGGACATTATTGAAAATTATAGAAAATCCCCCCTGACACCATGGAAAGAACAAAAACCAGGACAAATCCGGGGAAATCCTGACAGTTGGTCACCCTACTCAGGAGGCCAAACAGCAAGAGCCTTTCCCTGCATCCCTCCAAGCAGGACCAGTGAAACGCCTTGCATTGCACCATGTGGGCTTTAGGCTTCCCCTGGTCTGCTGTTGGCAACGATTCCGGTTTTCTGTTCTGCACGTTTTCTCTCCAGGCTCAACGAAACTGGGTATGTTTTGTTTTCGAATGTTAAAAAAGAAAGTCCTGCTTTTAGTGGCTGTTTTTGCTAGGAGGCTCAAAAGGTGACAGGAGCTTCCACAAGTGAGCCCACGGCACTGCAACCTCAACACGGTGGGGAAGAAAAGCTGCAGTGCCATCCTGGATGTGTCTGCTCCCAAGCAAGGCCCATTCAGTTCTCTGGCAGTGCGGTGTAGTGGCTATAGTACTGGAAATCCCTGTTCTAGTCCCCACTTGGCCACGGAAGCTCACTGGGTGACTTTGGGCCAGGCATCGACTCTCAGCCCAACCTACCTCACAGGGTTGTTGTTGTGAGGATAAAATGGAGAGGAAGATTATGTGTGGCACCTTCAGTTCCTTGGAGGAAATAAGGCAGAATTTAAATGTAATAAATAATAAATAAAATGTCATTTATTCCCCAGTAAATATGTATAGCAGCCTCCCTCAAGTCTCCCACTGTCACAGCTAAAGCCATCTTAGAGCCAATATGGTTGGTGCAGAGCCTGACTGTCACCTTTGGGCTTCAAGGAGTGATGAAAAGGAAGTCAGGACTTCTGTATCTTTAACCATTGTATTGAAAAGGGCATTTCAACAGGTGTCATTTGTATGTATATGCAGCACCTGGTGAAATCCCCTCTTCAGGGCTCCTGCAGCTTTAACTGTTGTGATGAAGAGGGATTTTCACCAGGTTCTGCATGCATACCTGCTGAAATTTCCCTTTCAATACAAGGTTTAAAGATACAGAAGACCTGTCCTCCTTTTCATATGGTCACCCTAGACATACTTTTTTTAAAAAAAATATTTTTATTGCTTTTCCACATTAATTAAACATACAATAAAACATTACAATAAAAGAAAACATCAAAACAACCACTACATAAATGTTGAATAAATGTTGAATACATATATGTTGAATAGATATTAACTATAAAATATCATACCATACATAATAATTTTTAACATAAAAGTGCGCCCCCCACCTCGGGATCTATTCCTGATTCCAAAATCTTATCGTTTCTTCTGCTGGTGGTTTCCCACTTCCCCTGGTAAACACAAATATTAGGAACTGTTTCCAGATTCCTTCAAACTCATTTATTTTGGTTATACCTTTTCTCCACTTAATATTACAAGTCAGTTTATCATTAATAGCTATATCCCATACTTCTTTATACCATTCTTCACTAAAATATTCCCCTTGAATCTTCCAGTTCCTAGCTACCATCAATCATGCTGCAGTCAGCAAACTCAATATCAGCTCTTTAGTTTCTTTACCACATTTTAAATCTTCAAATAGTGACAGTAATGCAATCTTTGGTGTTTGTTCTCTAGACATACCTAAGGGAACAGAACTGTGGGATAATGCCACATGAGGCTTTTGGGCCTGGGCGCTTTACTGAAGAAGCTGCCCAGGTATCCTCTCCTTTCGGGAAGTGTCCCAGAGCAAGAAACCAGGCAGGAGGCCTCTCGCCTGCCCAGTCCCTCTCTCTCTGAGAATCCCCTAAATGAGAAATTGGGCAGGCTTCCTCACCAGAGAGCCCCGCTTGCTTGATTTCTTGCTGCACTTAAAGGATCACGGCAAAAGACGTGAGGGAGGTGGGCTGCTCCTCCAAAATGCTGTGACGAAACTGAGGTGTTATGCTTTTATTTTAAACATGATGGGTTGAAGGGGGAAATAGTAAAAGAAAAAAAGTGTGATATTTACTCAATTGTGAAAGAAAAATATAGGGCTTTTACTCGAGGCTTGTGCCTGTGGGGGAGTTACATTGCAGGTACGGTGTGCTGTTGCTAAGGCTTCAGCTCTTTCCTCCAAAAGCTGCTCTGGTGTTTCTCCCTACCTTCTTTAGCTTTTGCTCTTCCCCAAGCTGATGTATTCGTGAGAGACTGGGGTGCCTAAAGAAGACACCTTCTCAGGTAACTCTCCGTTTAGTTTTCTCTTGACATCCTGCGAATGGTTTCCAAAAGCTATGTAATTAGAAGACTTTTGCAGACAGAATTTAAAAAATATTTTTATTTCCAGTCATTTTTCAGATGTCTGGAAATAAAAGTCACACCCATAAATAGTGGATCCATGATTTCTGTAGTTCAGTCTGTGGAAGCAGATATGATCTGTGATATGATGGTGTTTCGGTGTAGTTGTCTTATAATCATGAGGATCCCTGCTGCACCCATGAGTGGTAGATCCCTGTCATCATGACCCTGTGGGGAAGGAGCTGTTGGTCTGCCCCTCCAGGGTCTTCCCACCAGCCTGAACAGTCTCCTTAATTTTTCTTTCCCCCTTTTTTCCTCCCCATCCCCTTTTCCTTGTGTGTCATGTCTTTCTTTTTTTCTTTAGAATGTAAGCCTGAGGGCAAGGACTGTCTTCTTTACTGATCAATTGTAAACCACTTGGGGAGCCTTTTTGGCTGAGGTGCAGGATAAAAATACTCTAAATAAATATATAAATATTATTATTTATTACATTTTTATACTGCCCAATAGCCGAAGCTCTCTGTTTTGGTGGTCCAGTCTGTGGAGGCCGATGGGTTCTGTGATTGGATTGTCGTTTGTGTGGGGTGGGGGGTGCGCAGTAAAAATCATATGAAATCACAGAATCTGCCCGGAAACACTGGCAGCATTCTAGATTTAGATGATATCAAGCATGCATGACCTAACATTGACAAGCGGTTGCTGCCATAGGCTTTAATGAGGCAGGAAAACCTTAATAATTTTTGACCTGCAGCTGAGAACTGCACCAAACAAATGCAAGGCACCTTCTTCAATAAGCATCAGTACTATTCCTCAAAATTGGGGGGGGGGGGGAATCAATAATTTGCCTTTTCAAAATTTGGAGTAAAAAGGATGAATGTGTGAATTGTAAACACTTTTGAACTCGCTGTACCTGTGCCAATTTTTATCACACCAGTTTGAAATTTCGTACAATTGTAGATTTCATCAAATAGCTCTCTAAAGCCATGGGTCACATTGTTAGCCCAGCAGGTGCTATTTTTATAAGCAATAAAATGTGTGTGTGTGTGTGTGTGTGTGTGTGTGTGTGTGTGTGTGTGTGTATATATATATATATATATATATATATGCAATAAAAGGTTGAGGCGTGTAATGCTGGAACATTTTTTCTACTTGCCTTACCCAAGGAGAAATCCCTCCCCCTTTATTTAAGTATTCTCTTAGTTTTGCTCATTGTATATTCAATTCTGATGTACATCCTTTTTTTCTTAATCATTTAACAAAAAATAAATGCAATATTTATTAAAGAGATTTAAAAAGAACTTAAATTTAAAATGAGAATCCATCCCACCCCTATATTCCAGGAATATTTCTGTCCTGCAAATCATTATCTTTCACTCTCTCAGATATAAGAGAAAAGATCGTTTATAGAAGCTCCTTTATTTCCGTAGATTCAGCACATGCCGAGAGTAATCCTATGCACTCCCATCCAGCATCTGGGGATATTTCAATTTCTTGGCTTCAAGCTCATGGACAGGGCACCAAGCTTGGATCCAGGAGACCATGCAGGGTATGTGAGTCTGTAGGGGGTGCATTCCCAGGGATGAGAGGAGCCTGGGGATGTGGGGCTAGGAGGTATCCCCAAGTGTCCCCAAACCCCTTCCCTCCCACTCCCAAATCCCCCATCCAGTTAAGATGCAGAGTGGGAGGTGTGTTGCGCTTCTGGCTCTGCATTGAATACTCATAACCCTCTGCATTCAAAGGCATACAAGTACCCAGTCAGCATTAGTTGGCATTAATTTATATAGTGCATCTCCTTTATAGCTCCTCTAATGTAAAATATGACTAAATTGTAAATCAATATTACATACGCTTAAGTATTTCTATGGTTTCCTCCATAGATATGAAGTTATTAGATAAGAAGATCAGATTTGATTTGATTCCGTATCGCAAACAGTTTTACAATTTCTCCACTCTGTGATTTCTTTCATGAGAACTGAGATACATTCTTACTGAAGCTCTTTCCATACTCCAAGCATTTATACATTATTACATTTATATCATGCCTTTTTCCTCCTCTCCATTTCATCCTCACAACAACCCTCTGAGGTAAGTTAGGCTGAGAGTCAGTGACTGACCTAAAGTCACCCAGTGAGCTTCATGGATGAGTGGGAACAAGAACCCACACCTCCCCAGGTCCAGTCTAACATTCTAACCACTACACCACTCTGGCTCTCTTTATACGATTTCTCGCCTGTGTGAGTTCTTTGATGAGAAGCAAGATATATCTTCCGACTAAAGCGCTTTCCACACTCCAAACAATGATATGGTTTCTCCCCTGTGTGAGTTCTTTGATGAGAAGTAAGATTTATCTTCTGACTGAAGCTCTTTCCACACTCCAAGCAATGATATGGATTCTCCCCTGTGTGGGTTCTTACATGTTGAATGAGATGTGCATTCCGACTGAAGCTCTTCCCACATTCCAAACATTTGTATGGTTTCTCTCTTCTGTGAGTTGTTTGATGAGAAGTAAGATGTTTCTTCTGGCTGAAGCGCTTTCCACACTCCAAGCATTTATATGGTTTCTCTCCTGTGTGTGTTCTTTGATGACAAGTGAAATTTATCTTCTGATTGAATCTCTTTCCACACTCCAAGCATTTATATGGTTTCTCCCCTGTATGAGTTCTTCTATGTTGAATGAGATTTTTTTTCTCACTGAAACTCTTTCCACATTCCAGACAATGATATGGTTTCTCCCCTGTGTGAGTTCTTTCATGTAAAGTGAGATGTGCATTCTGACTGAAGCTCTTTCCACACTCCAAGCATTTATATGGTTTCTCCCCTGTGTGCGTCCTTTCATGTCGAGTGAGATTTCTTTTCTGACTGAAGCTCTTTCCACATTTCAAACAATGATATGCTTTCTCTCCTGTGTGGCTAATTTGATGGGAAGTAAGATGTGTCTTCTGACTGAAGCTCTTTCCACACTCCAAACAATAATATGGTTTTTTAAATGTATGAATTTTGCAATGAGCTTTAATATCTGCTTCAAAATTGAAAGTTTTTCTATGCATATGACATCTATGCTTTTCTTGGCTTTTATATATTTCTTCTTGGGTTGTGATATCATGGTAGCCATTGCCCTTAGAAGCAAAGGAATTATGTCTCATACCCTCATTTACTTGAATTTTCCTTCTCTGCTGTTCGCTGTTTATACATTTAACTATTTTCAGTGGGATCCTGTGTGGTTCCCTCTTATTCTTCACTTCCCGCCTGTCAGCTTCTGGAATAAGGAAAAGAAATTGGAAAAGCCGGAGTTAGCAGTAGAACCTCAGAAAATTGAGCACTTTTGATTAATGAAACTGATCAAAGGAAGGACCAAAGGGCTTAGATGGAATGTAGTTCTAACTGGCTCAGTTCACACAACACTTTTCTCTATGCAGTGTGAAAACTCCCCACAACAGTTCTAACAGGACACGGAATAACAGGCTCAAGTTACAGGAAGCCAGATTCCAGCAGTACATCAGGAAAAAACTTCCTGACTGTTAGAGCAGTACGACAATGGAACCAGTTAACTAGGGAGGTTGAGGGCTCTCCCACACTAGAGGCATTCAAGAGGCAGCTGGACAACCATCTGTCAGGGATGCTTTAGGGTGGATTCCTGCATTGAGCAGGGGGTTGGACTCGATGGCCTTAGAGGCCCCTTCGAACTCTACTATTCTATGATTCTAACTCCACCGTTGTGTGAATGTGGGCTCCCATGGAGTTGAGTAAAAGTAATCACGATGTTTGATTGGCAGTTCCTCCGTCCTCTCTCGTTCCCCATTACTCCCAATGGTTAGGCTTTTTCTTTCTGAACATCACTGTCAGGGGCCTACATGCTAAAAGGCAGCTTCTAAATACCAGGAAAACAGTAATATCATCTGCCTCATCATGACTGCATTTGGAAGCCAACATTGTCATCATACAAGAAAACAAGGAGCCTTACCAAGAGAGGCCACGATCCCACAGATATCCTCCATGACCTGCCTGTGCAGGGCTCTCTGGTCAGGACCCAGCAGGGCCCACTCCTCCTCCGTGAAGCAAATGGCAACCTCTTCAAAGGTCACCAGAGCCTGGATGAGAAAAGAAAATGTTTCCTACTCAAGGAGAACATAAAGTGAGGTGGCTGGGCAGGACACTGCAGGACTTCAGCAAAGTTTTTGACAAAGTGCCCCATGCTATTCTGATTAACAAACTAGCTAAAAGTGGACTAGATGAAACCACTATACTAACCCACAGTTCAACAACAATCCACATTCTACCACTGACTGTGGATTAGTATACTATGCCAGTGTGGTGTAGTGTCTGAAGTGTTGGACTGGGAGTTGGGAGATCCGGGTTCTAGTCCTCACTAGGCCATGGAAGCTCTCTGGGTGACTTTGGGCCAGTCACAGACACTCAGCCTAACCTAACTCACAGGGTTGTTGTTAGAGTAAAATGGATTATGTACGTTGCCTTGGGATCCTTGGAGGAAAAAAGGCAGGACCTAAATGTAATAAATAAATAAATGAATAAACTGTCAGAGCCAGAAGAAAACAGAGAGAGATGTATTCTGGCCCTGGGAGGTGAACCTGCCTGCCTGTTCCCCGCCTCTCTCCCCAGTGATCCTTCCACCTACCTGATCCGGTTCCCCTCCATCACAAAGAGGAAGAGACAGCTGTGTATTTACTGCCAGCGTCATTCCAGTCCCTGTGGAGACAAAGGTGATAGGAAACCAGTAGTGCATGTTTGCCTCAGAGGCTGAGATTGCCATCCAAAATTCCTGGGAAGAAAGCTCCTTGGAAGATAATGGGCCTGTTCAGGCGACACTTCAGCCTCTGGGGTTAGTGAAACTGTGGATCTCTGGGGTCAGCACTAACACAATCCTTTAAACCATGGTTAGAGCTGCTAACCCTGCTGCAGACAGTGCAACTGTGGTTAGTGAGTGAGCAGGGTTTAGCAAAACACATTGTCCAAGAAGCTGGGTTTAAGGTGTTTTCTGAACAGGCCCAGAATTGCACAAGAAGAGCTGGAAGTCTAAATACATGTGGGCGTTACAAGATGTGTCATCTTTAATTTGTATTTTGAGCATTCAGTTGGGGGGAAATGCATATTTCCTCATTTGTGCCATTAGGATTCGATTATTTTTGTCTGTCTCTTCTGCCAAGACGCTTGTTCATGCATTGGTTATTTCTCGGTTGGACTACTGCAACCTTCTTCTCACTGGCCTTCCTTCTTCTCACATCAGTCCATTGGTTTCCGTTCATCACTCTGCTGCTAAGATCATCTTCTTGGCTTGCCGCTCTGACCATGTAACTCCACTTCTGAAATCTCTTCATTGGCTTCCAATTCACTTCAGAATCCAATATAAACTTCTCCTGTTGACCTTCAAAGCTTTTCACGGTCTAGCTCCTGCCTATCTCTCCTCTCTCATCTCACACTATTGCCCCGCTCGTGCTCTTCGCTCCTCTGATGCCATGTTTCTCGCCTGCCCAAGGGTCTCTACTTCCCTTGCTCGGCTTCGTCCATTTTCTTCTGCTGCCCCTTATGCCTGGAACGCTCTACCAGAACATTTACGAACTACAAGTTCAATCACAGCTTTTAAAGCTCAGCTAAAAACCTTTCTTTTTCCTAAAGCTTTTAAAACTTGATTTTGTTCTGACTTTATACTGCTAGTTTTACCCTACCCTGTGCCTGTTTGGTGCATTCTCTTCCCCTCCTTATTGTTTTATTATGATTTTATTAGAATGTAAGCCTATGCAGCAGGGTCTTGCTATTTACTGTTTTACTCTGTACAGCACCATGTACATTGATGGTGCTATATAAATAAATAATAATAATAATAGCCAGAAACTTAACTAAGTTTCCATATATACATTCTCAAATGTATATATATAAAAAATTAAACATAGTGTTTAACTGAAGAAAAGGCTGGAGACTAGCATCTTCCTCACAAAAGAAATGGAAGAACATGAAAACAGTCCAAGAATCTCTTCCATAATCCAGAGAGTGAAAACAGGTTGAAATAGAGCCACCCCCCAAATTAATTCTTACCCTGCAAGGTGGCACATCCGTCACCCTCCTGCCTGATCTCCCTTTGTGGGTGTCGAGGAAATCAAGCTGGTTCTTTTACCTAATGCCCACAGGTATAAGGAAATGGCTCTATAACACATTAGCTCCATACAACATAAAGTTCATATCTTCCTGCTTTATTAAAAGTGAATTGCTGTCACAATTTAGCTGATGCTGAAACCACATGTCACAAAATAGTTAGACAGATAGTAAGATATTTTTAAAGCAAGCTAACCACAACTAGGAAACAGATGGAGATGTATGTCCTGTAACTAATACAATATAGTATTCTAGTCAGAGAAGTACTTGAACTCTGTATATGCCTAGGTGCTTTGCTTCTCATTGGTTATTGTATTGCAGAGCTGTATTATGATTGGTGGGAAGGTTCTGCCATTGTATCTGAGGAGACCTGACCCTATAAATACGTTAACCTTTCCTGAAATTGTTGGGCAGTTCCTCAAACTGTCACCCTGCAACGCTGCTTGTAATAAATCTTCTAAAGAGAGAGAAATTGTGTCTTGAGAGTCTGTGACCACCACTCAGCGAACCACAGGGACCCGTGGTTTCGGGTTCCACCACAGCGGGGGACTCTGCCTGGTGTCTGAAGGAGCTGCTGCAGAGAAACTTCCTGACTGTTAGAGCAGTACGACAATGGAATCAGTTACCTAGGGAGGTTGTGGGCTCTCCCACACTAGAGGCATTCAAGAGGCAGCTGGACAACCATCTGTCAGGGATGCTTTAGGGTGGATTCCTGCATTTAGCAGGGGGTTGGGCTTGATGGCCTTGTAGGCCCCTTCCAACTCTGCGATTCTATGATTCTATGATCTGATTTTAAGTGTCAATGGGCCTGTTCAGACAAAACACTACGCTATGGTTAGGCCGCTAACCCCTTTGCAGCACAAGATTAGTGTGTTTAAATCATGGTTATGTAGCCACCATAGCTAGGAATGTTGACACAATGTGCTAACTTAGGGTGACCCTATCGAAAAGGAGGACAGGGCTCCTGTACCTTTAACAGTTGCATAGAAAAGGGAATTTCAGTAGGTGTCGTTTGTATGCATGCAGCACCTGGTAAAATCCCCTCTTCATCACAACAGTGAAAGCTGCAGGAGCCCTGCCCTCTTTTGTAACTGGTCACTCTAGTATAGCTCCTGCAGCTTGAACTGTTGTGATGAAGAGGGCATTTCACCAGGTGCTGCAGGCATACAAATGACACCTGTTGGACTGAACAGAGGAAAGAAGGAAGTTCCCTGTTAATGTGAAAGGAATCTGAAGTGCCACACAGGCCAGCTCCTTGTGCGGTGAAATGTGGTTAGGAACCAGCTCCTTCCTGTGATGCAAAATCTGATTCCACTCTGCCACTTTGAGGATTCAATTTGAGCATCTCCACCACACCGGGTCATAGCATAGCAGAGTTGGAAGGCGCCCACAAGGCCATCGAGTCCAACCCCCTGCTCAATGCAGGAATCCACCTTAAAGCATACCCCATGTCTCTTCCCCCTCTCCTGCAGCCCAGGGAGTCTCCTTCTTCCCGATGCACAGGGTGGGGTCTTACCTGATCCCAGCCAGGAGGCCCCGATGCAGCACTTGGAGGAAGCACCAAAGCCTCTTTCCTCTAGAGGAAGAAGGTGGGATAGGAAGCAGCTTGGGGGTGGGAGGTGCATTTCCGGAGGACACGACCCTCCTTTCCTCTCTAGGAATATAGTTCATCTCTTTAACCCATGGCTGGCCAAGCCGGACGCTCCTTTGTGTGCATCTCTCCAAGCGGTACCGTGGAAACATCTTGCATTCCAAGCACATTGGCTTTTGGCTTGCCCTCAGGCGCGGCTGGCTGCAGTTTCTCTTTTTGTGTGTGTGTGGATGTTTTTTCTTTATTGCTGGATGAATCTGTTCAGCCAGTGTGTATTTTGTATTTGATTTAAGGGCTCAGACCGAGGGTCTATCTAGTCCAGCACTCTGTTCACACAGTAGCCAACCAGCCATCAGCCAGGGATGAACAAAGCAGGACACGATGCAACAGCACCCTCCCACCCATGTTCCCCAGCAACTGGTGCACACAAGCCTCTGCTACTGGAGGTAGCACACAACCATCAGGGCTAGCAGCGATTGATAGCCTTTGCCTCCAGGAATTTATCCACCCCCTTTTAAAGCCATCCAAATTGGGGGATGTACTAAAACAAAGGACAGTACTTGCCCATAGGGAAGCCATACTTGCCCATAGGGATCCATTGCAAAGCGCTTGCCCATCGCAATCTATAGGACAGAATTGTCTATAGAGAAACCATACTTTAAAAAAAATATCTATTCCAATTTAGGAAACACAGAGAACTTGCTTGTCGGATTTAGGGAAGACATTTATAGGTTAAAATACTCAATTGTTGTGGCTGCTTGCAAAAAGTAAGTAAGATCCTGCTATGCAAGGATAATTACATAACATTTGTTTCCCTGGGTTGTTTCCAATGTATGAGTTCCTGTTTTTAAAAAAATCTATTCCAATTTAAGAAACCCTGAGAACTTGCTTGTCGGATTTAGGGAAGACATTTATAGGTTAAAATACTCAATTGTTGTGGCTGCTTGCCAAAAGTAGGTAAGATCCTGCTATGCAAGGATAATTATATAATTACATAACATTTGGTACCAAGTTTTTTTTCCAATGCATGAGTTTTTTTAAAAATAGTCTTCTCCCCCAGGAATTTATCCAACCCCCTTTTAAAGCCATCCAAATTGGTGGCCATCACTATATCTTGTGATAGTGAGTTCCATAGCTTAACTCTGCGCTGTGTGAAGAAGTCCTTCCTTTTATTTGTCCTGGATCTCCCACCAATCAGTTTCATGGGATGACCCCGGGTTCTAGTATTTTGAGGAGAAAAATGTCTCCCTATCCACATTCTTCACCCCATGCATAATTTTGTACTCCTCTATCATGTCTCCCCTTAGCCTCCTTTTTTCCAAGCAATCCCAATTGATGTAACCTTCCCTCATAGGGGAGATGCTCCAGCCCCTTAATCATTTTAGTTACCCTTTTCTGCACTTTTTCCAGCTCTATAATACCCTTTTTTAGGTGTGCTGACCAGAACTGTACACCGTATTCTAAGTGTGGTTGCACGATAGATTTGTATAAAAGCAGTATGATACTGGCCGTTTTATTCTCAATTCCTTTTCTTATAATGATGGAGTTTGCCTTCTTGATAGCAGCCGCACACTGGGTGGACATTTTCACCGAATTGTCCACTACAACCCCAAAATGACTTTCTTGTTTGGTCATCACCAGCTCAGATCCCATCAGGTTATACTTGAAGTTGGGATATTTTGCTTCAGCGTGCATCACCTCACACTTGCTTACACTGAACCGCATCTGCCATTTGGATGCCCACTCTCCCAGCTTGGAGAGATCCCTTTGGAGCTCTTCACAATCCCTTTGTGTTTTAACAACCTTAAATAATTTGGTGTTGTCGGCAAACTTGGCCACTTCACTGCTCACTCCTAATTCTAGATCATTTATGAACAAGTTGAAAAGAATTGGTCCCAATACCGATCTCTGTGGGACCCCACTATTCCCCATCGGGAGAATTGACCATTTATTCCTACTCTCTGTTTTCTGTTCTTTAACCAGTTACTGATCCATAAGAGGACCTCTCCTCTTATTCTATGACTGCTAAGTTTGTTCAGGAGTCTTTGGTGAGAGATTTTATCTCTGTTTAAAGGCCATACTTGCCTGAAAGCTCAGGGTACAAGACTGTGTCCTGGTTCACACGTAATGAGAAGCCACCATGGGTGAATTTCCCCACAGGATTTATTGCTGGGGCAGTAGCCATTGTGAATATTCATAGGGGTGCAGTAGTTTCTCATTTTGTTTGAAGCCAGACTCGGTGGGTTATTTGGCTGGTTGTAGCCCAGGGGTTCTGGGTGGCTTGTAAACACCCCAGGAATAGGATGACCAGAAACAAAGGAGGGCAGGGCTCTGGTAGCTTTAACTGTTGAGATGAAGAGGAAATTTCACCAGGTGTTGCATGCATACAAATCACACCTGCTGAAATTCCCTTTTCTAGACAACTGTTAAAGATACAGGAGCCCTGTCCTCCTTTCCATATGGTCACCATACCTGGGAACACAAGGACATCCATGCTGGGTCAGACCCAGGGTCAATGTAGTCCAGCATTCTGCTTACAGTGGCCAACCAGCTGCCCACAGGAAACCCACAAGCAGGACATGAGTACCACAACATCCTCCTACCCATGTTCCCCAGCAACTGCTGTACATAGGCTTACTGCCTCTGCTGCTGGAACCTACCCTCTCCAGGTTCACATGAAACAATAAAGCTGTGGTGACAGGCACTTTGATTGTCAAGAGAAGCACTGAAGAGTAGGTTTCAGGGCTGTAGCACCTTTAAAAAACTCCCATCTCCAGAGAAGCAGCCAGCACCACAAAATGCTGCTTAATTACAGACCCCACATCCAGCTTTCTCCTCAGTCTGTCCTAGTCTCTCTCTCAAACCATGGATTATTCCCACCCCCCACAGGGCTAACTGTCATATTCACCCTGTGGGGAAGAAGGAGCTGTTGGTCTACCCCTCCATTTGGAGATGAGAGGACGGAGCAGGACCTTCCCACCAGCCTGAACAGTCTCCTTAATTTCTCTTTATTTTCTCCCTCTTCCCTCCCCATCCCCTTTTCCTTGTGTGTCATGTCTTTTTTAGAATGTAAGCCTGAGGGCAGGGACTGTCTTCTTTACTGATCAATTGTAAGTCGCTCCGGGAGCCTTTTTGACTGAGGTGTGGGATAAAAATACTCTAAAAATATATATATATATACCTAGATTACAACATCTTTCACTTTAGGAAGGGAGGGGGGAAACGACAGGATGAGGAACAGGTCTGCTTTCACCCCATTGAGAAGATAAAAGGTGGTTGTCTAATCATTTGATCCCAGGGAAACACATCACATAAAATGTTCCAGGCTATTAGCCTGCACTTTCCCTAACAACTGATGAGCTAACCAACATTACCAGACCTTGTGGAGTTTCTATTCATACATCTGTCTCCACTAAATCTTTCCTCTCCAAGGCCCCAAACCCGCTGCAATATGAACATCTGATATGGTGCACCATGTGCCACCTGAATAGGGGAGGCTGTGGATGGAGTTTGTCCCAATCCTGCAAGCATCCAATGTTTTTAGATGAGAAAGATATACCTTCTTACTGAAGCTCTTTCCACACTCCAAGTATTTACATTATCATTATTATTAAATTACATTCATATCCCACATTTTTTCCTCCTGCAAGGAACCCAACGCAGCTCACAGTCCTCTTCCTCTTCATTTTATTTTCTCGCAGCAACCCTGTGAGGTAAGTTATGCTGAAAGTCATTAACTGGCATAAAGTCACTTAGTGAGCTTCATAGCTGAGTGAGGACTGGAGCACGGATCCCCCCAGTTCCAGTCCAACACCCTAACCACTACACCACACTGGCTCCCTTTATGTGGTTTCTCCCCTCTGTGAGTTCTTTGATGAGAAGTGAGATGCATCTTCCGACTGAAACTCTTTTCACATTCCAAGCATTTATATGGTTTCTCCCCTGTGTGAGTTCTTTGATGAGAAACAAGTGTTATCTTTTGACTGAAGCTTTTTCCACACTCCAAACAATTATATGGTTTCTCCCCTGTATGAGTTCTTTGATGCAAAGTGAGATGTATCTTCTGGCTGAAGCTCTTTCCACACTCCAAACAATGATATGGTTTCTCACCTGTGTGAGTTCTTTCATGAGAAGTAAGATGTTTCTTCTGACTGAAACTCTTCCCACACTCCAAGCAGTGATATGCTTTCTCCCCTGTATGAGTTCTTTGATGAGAAGTAAGATTTTTCTTATCTGTGAAGCTCTTTCCACACTCCAAACAATGATATGGTTTCTCTCCTCTGTGAGTTCTTTGATGGGAGGTGAGACTTATTTTATGAGTAAAACTCTTTCCACACTCCAAACAATTATATGGTTTCTCCCCTGTGTGAATTCTTTCATGTTGAGTGAGATTTCTTTTCTGACTGAAGCTCTTTCCACATTTTAAACAATGATATGGTTTCTCACCTGTGTGGGTTCTTTCATGTAGAGTGAGATGTGCGTTCTGACTGAAGCTCTTTCCACACTTCAAACATTTATATGGTTTCTCCCCAGTGTGAGTTCTTTGATGAGAAGTGAGAGCAATCTTCTGTTTGAAGCTCTTTCCACACTCCAAGCATTTATATGGTTTCTCCCCTGTGTGAGTTCTCTGATGAAAAGTGAGATTTATCTTCTGACTGAAGCTCTTTCCACACTCTGAGCATTTATATGGTTTCTCCCCTGTGTGAGTTCTTTGATGAAAAGTGAGATTTATCTTCTGTCTGAAGCTCTTTCCGCATTCCAAGCATTTATATGGTTTCTCCCCTGTATGAGTTCTTTGATGAGAAGTGAGATTTATTTTCTGACTAAAGCTCTTTCCACATTCCAAGCACTTATACGGTTTCTCTCCTGTATGAGTTCTTTGATGAAAAGTGAGATGTATCTTCTTGCTGAAGCTCTTTCCACACTCCTTGCATTTATATGGTTTCTTCAATGTTTGAATTTTGCCACGAGGTTTAATATTTGATTCAGAATTAAAGGTTTTCTGACGGATATGGCACCTCTTCTTTTCTTGTTTTTTATGTATGTTTTCTTTGATCGTGATATCATGGTAGCTATTGCCTGGAGAAGCAAAACAACATTTCCTCTTACTCTGATTTGCTTGAATTTTCCTTCTCTGCTGTTTGCTATTTATACATTTTCCAGTTTTCGGTAAGATCCCACTTGGTTCTCTGTTCTTTTCTGCTTCACAGCTGTCATCTTCTGGAATGAGGAAAATAAATTGGGAAAAGCCCAACTTAATAATAGAACTACAAATAACCAACAAGCCTCAATTAACGATTTTAATAAAAGGATGGATTGGAAAGACTTAGAGGGGATGCAGTTCTTACCATGTGTTTAACTGCCTTTGTAGACTGGAATTAACTGGCTGTTGCTAGGGTACAATGCATCTGAATGGGACTATGGTGACTTGGGCTTAGCGTTCAGTTGAGAAATCTCATTTACAGCATACATCTGGGCTCGTTACCCTCTCTTATCCTAGCCGACCTCACAAGCCTGCTATCAGACTGCTTGTCAGTAGGGCAGGTAATACAGACCTGAATAAAATTTGGCAAATCATGGACATTTTCACTTTAAGAAAACCTTGATTGCTCGAAGGCGGAAAAAGTAACAGGTGTGTTTTTACCTAATAGCCCTATAGCGCACGTGCACAAGTGTGCCATCCCACGTTAGAGGCCTTCAAGAGGCAGCTGGACAACCATCTGTCAGGGATGCTTTAGGGTAGATTCCTGCATTGAGCAAGGGCTTGGACTCCATGGCCTTGTAGGCCCCTTCCAACTCGGCTATTCTATGATTCTATGATTCTATGCCATTACCCAGCTAATGAAAAGTGCACATATTCAGAAAGCCTTGAGATGGGCAAACGCCCATCTGGCTGTACAAGCATATGTCAGTACTTCAGCGATCTTTCTGAAAGAAGTAAATTACCAACTCAGGTGCTAGACCCTGAAATTCTTAGCCTTTCGGAAAAGATGCAGCCTTAGAATCATAGAATAGTAGAGTTGGAAGGGGCCCATAAGGCCATCGAGTCCGCCCCCCTGCTCAATGCAGGAATCCACCTTAAAGCATCCCTGGCAGCTGGCTGTCCAGGTGCCTCTCGAGCATCTTTTGTGAGCATCTTCCTCACAAAAGAAATAAGGGGACATAAAAGCAGCCCAAGGATCTCTTCCATACTCTAGGGAGTGAGAACAGGTTGAACTCGTGCCACTCCCGAATTCATCCTTACCCTGCAAGGCGGGTTGTCCATCCTCCTCCTGCTTGATCTCCCTTTGTGGGTGGCTCTGCCAGGTGCCTGATGGAGCCTTCTCTGCAGGGAAATCAGGTCCCACGTCTGCAAACAGGCTTTGTACCTGAAAGAGCAATCAGGATCCAAGACATGGAATGAGGGGAAGGATCAGAAAAGGAGCAAGAGAGGCGAAACTGTTGTGGACGAGGTATGGGACATCTCTCCTCGGGTGATTTTCCAGAAGGGTTGAGCAATGAGTAGAGAGTTTTGGGATACCCTCCCTCCTCTTCCTGAGCCCTGGGATGCATTGCTCTCACCTGTTGCTGCTCTTGCTGCCTCTGGTCCTCTGCCTGGCTCAAGAGGAAGCCTTCGGCCAGGGCCACTGCCTGGGAAGTTGTCTCCGCTCCGCATTCCCTCACCCAGCTCGCCATCTCTGCTGGCAGGATGGTCAAGAACTGCTCCAGGATCACCAGGTCCAGCATTTGGTTTTTTGTGTGTCGCTCCGGCTTCAGCCACTGATGAGAAAGATCATGGAGTTGGTTGCAAACCTCTCGGGGTCCCAAAGCCTCCTGGTAGCGGAACTGCCTGAAACGCTGGAGCTGCACGTCCGAGCTGGTCATGTCCTCATCCTGGATCATCTCCACCGTCCTTTCCCAGAATTCCCCACTGCTCTCAGTCTTAATGGCATCAGGGACTCTTTTTGGTTCGGGGCCAGCTGAGCCCTCCTCTGCCATCTTTGATCCGTGTTCCAAAGACGCCTCCAACGGGGCCATAGAACCTCTTCCCTCTTCTGTATCCGGGCAAAGATGTCTGTATGAGGCGGTGCTACTAAGGCTCTGTAAAGGCAGGACATGCTTCTGTTAAAGAATTATACTGTCAGTACAAGATGAAATGTGCAGGACTGTATCAAGTGAGCAGGTCTTGTCCCAGAAGGGAAGGCACATGAATGCCAAGTCTGAGAGAGAAACTGGAGAACCATAGCCCAAAGTCCTTCTTTTGATTTCTACTACTGCCAACTACTCCTTTATCCTCTCTTACACTAATCTTCCTTTAAAATGGTTTAAACGAAGGCTGCCAGCCATTTAAATCAGTTTTTATTGATAAAGTTATCTGATTTTTAAATGTCAACGTATTAATCAACCAAATTCTCATACGCATAGATACTAGACATTTTGAGGAGTACATGCATTTCTCTTTCCTTTAGACATATTTCATTCTATATTAAATCATTAGAAGGACCCATAACATTTCTCACAGATTTTGTGAGGTATACTGCTCTAGCAGATGGAAGCTCCATTCCTAACTATCAGAGCTAGGAGCTGCCTCACCGGGAGAAAGCAAATGCTTTCCTGGTCTCAAGAAGATCAGGAGTTTTGTTCCCCACAGGAACTGGGATTCCCTAGTTGTTTTGTGCTGAGGTTTGCTGTTCTCTCATTCAGGATTACAAACACCCCTTTTTCATTCTAGTTTCCCCCCTCCCCATTTATTAATTAATTATTAGCAGGGCCCTCATAGAATCATAGAATAGTAGAGTTAGAAGGCCATCAAGTCCAACCCCCTTCTCAATGCAGGAATCCACCCTAAAGCATCCCTGACAGATGGTTGTCCAGCTGCCTCTTGAATGCCTCTAGTGTGGGAGAGCCCACAACCTCCCTAGGTAACTGGTTCCACTGTCGTGCTGCTCTAACCGTCAGGAAGTTTTTCCTGATGTCTAGCTGGAATCTGGCTTCTTGTAACTTGAGCCCGTTATTCCATGTCCTGCACTCTGGGATGATAGAGAAGAGATCCTGGCCCTCCTCTGTGTGACAACCTTCTAAGTATTTGAAGAGTGCTATCATGTCTCCCCTCAATCTTCTCTTCTCCAGGGTAAACATGCCCAGTTGTTTCAGCCTCTCTTCCTCCATATGCTCCTAGCTTTCCCGGAAGGTAACGGAACTAGAAACATGTATTCTTGCCCTGGGAGATGAGCAGGAGATAGAGGTACCAGGCTGCTCCCTTCTAGTCTCCCCAGAGATAAATCCACCCACCTGATCTTGTTTCACTCCATCATAAAGAAAAACAGATGGCTGAGTTCTTATTGCCGGTGTCATTATATCCCCTGCAAGAGACAAAGGTGGTAGGAAGCTTGTAGTACATGTTTGATTCAAATCCAAACTCCTGGGAAGTGAGCTTCTTGGAAGCTCACTATGGTGGGACATGGGAGAGGGCCTTCTCTGTTGTGGCACCCCGACTGGAATGCCCTCCCCTTGGAGGCCCGACTGGCGCCCACGCTGACTCTATTTTGGCGCCAAGTAAAAACACGGCTTTTTAGCAAAGCCTTTAATGGTTAAATTCACCTGGCTTGCACATTGCTTTAACTGTTTTAATTGGTTTACTGCTTTTAAATTATATACTGGTTTTAACTTGATTAATGATTTAATTTGTTTTTAGCTGTGTGTATTTATTGTTTTATATGGTATGATTTTATCGGTACGCTGTCCTGAGATCCTAGTGATACAGGGCGGGATACAAATGTTTTAAATAAATAAATAAAGACTGTGGAAAAATAAAATCTGGGGCATAGCAATAAACGAAAAGTTGACACAGAAGTTACGAATACATACAGAGATAAAGAAAAGAGACACCTTCAGGACAGACTGGCAAAAATATTTAGAATATACGAAAAAGGAACCAAACAGAATAACTATGGCGGAAGCCATATCCCACCGCTGCCACCACAAAAAATTTTGTGAACCGCCCAGAGAGCTTCGGCTATTGGGCGGTATAAAAATGTAATAAATAAATAAATAAATAAATAAAATATAGAAATCTTTGGGACTCATAACCAGACCACCAACAATCTCCTTGAAATATTTTGTCGGACACATCACAACTAATGAGATAATTCCACTTTGCAGGTTGAGTGTTGGGATTTGACGTAATTGACCAAGCGTGGGGAGGGAATGGGAAGGGTTACAGAATAAGGAGGGACGTGGTTTGTGTATTATAAAATAAATAAATAAAAGAAAATAAATAAATAAATAAATAAAGACAAAAGGACTGCATAGAATTCCACTGGACGTGATGCAAGTCCACGCAGACCTGGGCATTACACCATGTTCTATCTTTAGTTTGCATTTTGAGAGTTCAGTTGGATAAAGATGCATATTTCCCCTATTTGGGCTCTTGGTCACAAATCTAACTCCATGCATTCTCCAAATGCTGAAAACTAAAAGCAGAAAACGTTGGAGACTATCATCTTTCCCATAAAAAAAAAATAGGCCAACCTAATAGGGGCCCCAGGGTCTCTTGCATACTCCAGAGACCGAAAACAGGTAGAGATAGAGCCACCCCCAAATTTATCCTTACCCTGCAAGGCAACACATCCGTCATCCTCTTGCTTGATCTCCCTTTCTCTGATGGCCGGAGCTTTCTCTGCTGCAGAGAATTCAGGGACTGCTTCTGCAAACAGATGCTGTACCTGAAAGAGCAATGAAGATCCAAGAGATGGAATGAGGAGAAGGAATTATTATTATTATTATTATTATTATTATTATTATTATTATTACTTTATTTCTTACCCGCCTCTCCCTTTGGATCGAGGCAGGAAACAACATTAGTACAGGAATCAAAACATCTTAAAAATTCTTGATTTTACATTGATTTGGATAGGCCTGCCGGAAAAGGCTAGTCTTTAAAGCTGCCTTAAAATCACACAGAGAGTTAATTTTATGAATCTCCTTCGGCAGGCCGTTCCACAATCCAGGGGCGACAGAAGAAAAGCTCCTCTGGGAAACTGATGTCAGCCTAGTTTTAGCTGACTGAAGAAAGTTCACCCCAGAGGACCTGAGTGTGCGGGGCGGTCTGTATGGGAGAAGGCGATCCCGCAGGTAACCTGGACCCAAACCATTTAGGGCTTTAAAGGTAATGACCAACACTTTGTACTTTGCCCGGAAACTAATTGACAGCCAGTGAAGAGATTTTAATGTTGGGGTAACAGAACAGAAACAGAATGAGAGAGGCAAAAATGTTGGGGGCAATTTATGGGACATCTCTCCATGGGAGATTTCCAGAACGGCTTGGGCTATTAATAGAGAGGTTTTGGATGTCCTCCCTCCCATTCCTGAGCCCTTGGGTGCAATGGTCTCACCTGCTGCTGCACTTGCTGCTTCTGGTCCTCCGCCTGGCTCAGGAGGAAGCCTTCTGCCAAGTCCAGCGCCTGAGAACTGCTCTCCGCTCCACATTCCCTCACCCAGTTCGCCATCTCCGCTGGCAGGATGGTCAGGAACTGCTCCAGGACCACCAGGTCCACAATCTGGTTTTCTGTGTGTTGCTCTGGCTTCAGCCACTGACAGGAAAGACTGTGGAGCTGGTTGCAAACCTCTCGGGGTCCCTCAGCCTCCTGGTAGCGGAACTGCCTGAAAAGCTGGAGCTGCATGTCTGAGCTGGCCATGCCCTCGCCCTGGAGCTTTTGCTCCGTTCTTTCCCAGAATTCCCCACTGCTCTCGGTCTTAATGGCATCAGGGTCTCTTCCTCCATTAGGACCATCTGAGTTTTGCTCGGCCATCTTTGAGCCGTGTTCCAAAGGAAGCCTCCAAGAGAGCCAAAAGGAGCCGGGCAAAGGTTTGCCACACGAGGCATGGGCTTCTAGAGCTCTGTAAAGGCAGGACGTGCTTCTGTTAAAGTATTGTTATACTCTCAAGACAATGTGAAGGGTTCCAGCTAGTAAGCAGGAAAGGAAAAGCAGGTGAACGCCGAGACCAAAAAGAAGCTAGTGACTTGAGGAAGGTCCTCACCCTGAGAACAACAGGCCAAAATCCTTCTTTTGCTTGAGAGTCAGAAGAGGTCCCATCCCATCGCCTTCCCACCCTCCTCTTCCATCTCTAGTTGTTCATCCCACTAAAAGTATGTTTGTTTATTTATTTATTATTGCATTTATATCCCGCCTTTTTTTCTCCAAGGAACTCAAGGCGGTGTACATAATCTAGGGTGACCATATGAAAAGGAGGAAAGGGCTCCTGTATCTTTAACAGTTGCATAGAAAAGAGAATTTCAGCAGGTGTGATTTGTATATATGGAGAACCTGGTGAAATTCACTCTTCATCACAACAGTTAAAGCTGAAGGAGCTATACTAGAGTGACCAGATTTAAAAGAGGGCAGGGCACCTGCAGCTTTGACTGTTGTGATGAAGAGGGAATTTCACCAGGTTCTCCATATATACAAATGACACTTGCTGAAATTCCCTTTTCTATGCAACTGTTAAAGATACAAGAGCCCTGTCATCCTTTTCATATGGTCACCCTAAATAATCCTCCTCTCCATTTTATCCTTACAACAACAACCTTGTGAGGTGGGTTGGGCTGAAACTCCGTGACTGGCCCAAAGTCACCCAGTGGGTTTCCATGGCTGAGTGGGGACTAGAACCCGGATCTCCCGACTCCCAGTCCAACACTTTAGCCACTACATTAGGGTGACCATATGAAAAGGAGGATGGGGCTCCTGTATCTTTAACAGTTGTATTGAAAAGGGAAGTTCAGCAGGTGTCATCTGTATATATGGAGAACCTGGTGAAATTTCCTCTTCTTCACAACAGTTAAAGCTGCAGGCACCCTCTTTTAAATCTGGTCACTGTAGTATAGCTCCTGCACCTTTAACTGTTGTGATGAAGAGGGAATTTCACCAGTTTCTCCATATATACAAATGACGCCTGCTGAAATTCTCTTTTCTATGCAACTGTTAAAGATACAGGAGCCCTGTCCTCCTTTTCATATGGTCACACTACTGCTTTATAGTGGTATTGAAGTGCACTGACAACTGTTGGGGCCCATTGAGACATACGATATACCGCTTTCATACTGTTATATCCTGCTTGGTGTGGCTCCTGCCTTTTATATATAACTTTCATAGTGGAATATCCTGCTTGGTGTAGATGAGCCCCCAGAAGTAAAATGTTTGTGGACTCTCCCACCCTAGAGGCCTTCAAGAGGCAGCTGGACAACCATCTGTCAGGGATGCTTTAAGGTGGATTCAATGGGGGTTGGACTCAATGGCCTTATGGGCCCCTTCCAACTCTACTATTCTATGGTTCTATGAAAATATCAACAATAGTTATTTAAAGAACTAAATTGCTCCCCAGATCAACTGCCTCCTGGGTGAGGCTCCTCTCCATCCTTCCTTCGCCTTTGACAGTCTGGCTGATCCAGCAGAGAAGGAGGAGGAAGTCTCAGCCCATGGCAGAATTGCAGCTGGGGACCCACATTTGCAGGGTGGAGGGCAGTGCCCGAAGAATAGGGGCATTATTTTAGCCAAGACTGAGCAGTGAATCACTTTTATTAATTGACTCAGCTTTGCAGTTCACCTCTAAATCTCCTGCCTCTGTCCCAGATCAAAGGAGCAAAAAGGAGAGAAACGAGTTCTCAAGATGCTGAACGTTTTATTTAATATAATATAATATAAAAAAAATTAAAAAGGGCTTCTCAACCTAATATATAAAAAATAAAAAGTTCAGCATCTTGAGAACTCATTTCTCCCTTTTTTGCACCTTTCTTGGATGGTCTGTTTTTGCTCCCGTCTTTGCTCCAGATCAAAGGAGCCAGCTGCTCTGTTGAACGGGTGAAGCTTCCGGATAATGTGGGGCGCATCCCAAGTGGATCGGCCGCTTAGGTAAGCTCCCTATGGGGGTCCAACTGCCCCATAGCATGAAATCAGATCCTCCTCTGACATGGTGGAGGTTGAATTTGGGCATCTCCACCCGCTCACAGTCTTTCCAACCCCTCCTCCCTCTCCTGCCCCCCCATGTACCTCCCCTTGCCCTGCAGCCCAGGGACCCCCTTCACCCACCCACCCACTCACTCAATGCACAAGACGGGGAAGGGTCTCACCTGACCCCACCCAGGAGGCACCGATGCAACACCTGGAGGAAGATCAATGCCCTTCTCCTCTGGAGGAAGAAGGCGGGACAGGAAGCAGCTTTGGGGAGCAAGTGCATTTCCTGTGGAGGACTCGGCCCTTTCCTCCCCCCAAATCCCCTTCCTCTCTGGGAATCCAGTTCAGTCTCTTTAACCATCAGGCCGCCAAACAGCAAGATCACTTCTCTGCATCTCTCCAAGCGAGATCCCGGAAACCGCTTGAAATGCTCCACATTGGATTTAAGCTTCCCCTAGGGTGTTGCAGGCAGCGATTTCTCTTTTCTGTGCTGGACGTTTTCGCTTTTCTGTTGCTTGAATCTGTTCAGCCAGTCGGTGTTTCGCTTTTGGTTGTGAAACATCGTTCTCTGCTGGAAACCTGTTCTTGCCAGGAGGCTTAGAAAGTTGCATTTTATTATATTTGTATTTTATTGGTGTCAGCCGCTGCCCCCCCTTTTTTTTTTTACAGAGGACAGTCCTGTATTTGAAGGTTTGCAGAGTATTGTCCCCAATTTTGAAGGTCTGTCTGGTTGAAGTCTAGAATAAAGATAAGAAACCATCAGAAGGAAGAACTGGACCTTGAAATCCACAGCACCTGGACAGCAGGCTGAGCAGAGCACCCAAGTCATAGATTAGTAGAGATGGAAGGGGCCTATAAGGCCATTTAGTCCATCCCCCTGCTCAATGCAGGAATCCACTTCAAAGCATCCCTGACAGATGGTTGTCCAGCTGCCTCTTGAAGGCCTCTAGTGTGGGAGAGCCCACAACCTCCCTAGGTAACTGATTCCATTGTCGCACTGCTCTAACAGTAAAGAAGTTTTTCCTGATGTCCAGCCGGAATCTGGCTTCCTGTCACTTGAGCCCAGTATTCCGCTATCTGCACTCTGGGAGGATCGAGAAGAGATCCTGGCCCTCCTCTGGTAACAGTCTTCCACTCTACACTGAAAATACTGACCTGGTTGTCACGACCACTGCAGCATTCCGGGGGGGGGGGGGGCATTTCCTTAATTACTAGCCCAGGTGCAGCTTGAACCTGGGTGACATAGCTTGTTTGAAGGGGAAGCAACCCTCAAATAATCCATGGCCTGTGGTTTGGTTATTGTTTATGCTGCGGTGATTGTGCAAACTGGGCCACTGAGTTGTGTTCATATGTCACAACAGCCCATGGTGGGTTGCTTTACCTGTACTTCACCCACGATATAGACACCAGATGATCGATCGCTTCATGAGTTGTTTTCCTATTTCATGGGATGTTTTCCTGTGCCCTCTTTGCCCATATACCTGAAGCCTTTGTGACACTGAAGGGTTGGCTTCACTACGTCAGTATCTTCTTCACCATTGATCCTCTGAGTGTGTATTAAGAATATAAGAAGAGCTATGCTAGATCAGACCAAAGGTCCAGTGGCCAACCAGCTGTCTACCAGGGACCCACAAGCAGGTGACGGTGCAACAGCACCCTCCCACCCAGCAACTGGTGTATATACGTAGGCTTTCTTTGTCTGATACTAGAGGTAGCACTTAGCCATCAGGAGCAATGGCCATTTATAGCCTTTTCCTCCAGGAATTTATCCAATCCCTTTTTAAAGCCATCCAGATTGGTGGCCATCACCACCTCTTGTGGAAGTGAGTTCCATATTTTAACTCTGCGCTGTGTGAAGAAGTCCTTCCTTTTATCTGTCCTGAATCTCCCAACGATCAGCTTCATGGGATAATCCCAATGGGTTTCAGGTATCCACATTCTCCACCCCATGCATAATTTTGCACACCTCTATCAGGTCACCTCTTAGCCTCCTTTTTTCCAAGCTGAACAGCTGTTGTAACCTTCCCTCGTAGGGGAGTTTCTCTAACCCCTTGATCATTTCAGTTGCCCTTTCCTGCACTTTTCCAGCTCTTTGGCCACTCCCTGGGATGCTCATACTGCCCCAATGAAACCTTCCCCCAACCCTAAGCACCCACTTCCCTTTGAAGCCTTTATTAGCAGTAAAATTCACACCCCACTGCCCGCTTATGGGTCAAGTGCTGTGTGACTCAACTGGAAACAAAGCCCTATGAAGAGAGACTGAAACAACTGGGCATGTTTAGCCTGGAGAAGAGAAGATTGAGGGGAGACATGATAGCACTCTTCAAATACTTAAAAGGTTGTCACACAGAGGAGGGCCAGGATCTCTTCTCGATCCTCCCAGAGTGCAGGACACGGAATAACAGGCTCAAGTTACAGGAAGCCAGATTCCAGCTGGACATCAGGAAAAACTTCCTAACTGCCAGAGGAGTATGACAGTGGAACCAGTTACCTAGGGAGGTTGCGGGCTCTCTCACACTTTCAAGAGGCAGCTGGACAACCATCTGTCAAGTATGTTGTAGGGTGGATTCCTGCATTGAGCAGGGGGTTGGACTTGATGGCCTTCTAGGACCCTTCCAACTCTACTATTCCATGATTCTGTGGCCAGACAAGACCCCTTCATTCGTCTGCACTCCCTCGTCCTATTGCAGTGCTTCCCTCCACCACTTTCCATCCCTTTCAGGGCCTTCATTGATGTTCCCACACCACTATTGCATCCCTGTCTTCCCCAAAACCCCACCTTGCAAATGCACAGTTGCTGATTTTCCCATGCAAAGAAGCTGAGAGGCACAGGAATGCATCTCATCTCCTCCCTCTGTCAGTGCTGCCTTCAAACCATCCCTGCCTCCTTCTGTCCAATGTTTCTCCCTTGCGAATGGAGGCCGACTGCATTCATATATTTAGGACAAAAGAATACACCTGATGCAGATTACCCTTTATGTTTTACTCATAGCTTGATCATTTTCCGTAGGAGCCAGGCAAGCACTTCATTTGAGAGAGCCAGTGTGACGTAACCATTAAGAGTGTCGGACTGTGAGTTGGGAGACCTGGGTTCTAGTCCCCACTCGATGATGGAAACCCATTGGGTGACTTGGGGCCTGTCACAGGCTCTCAGCCCAACCTACCTCACAGGGTTGTTGCGAGGACAGAAATGGAGAGGAGAATTATGTACACCACCTTGGGTTCATTGGAGGAAAAATGGGGGGATATAAATGCAATCAATCTAGTGTGGGGCTTTGTGGAAGTAAATAAATAAATACTGAACCCAGAATAGTTGTTTTAAAAGAGTATTGTTGTTTTTATGCTTTTGATGATTTTAAATTTTATGTATTTGTTTTTAATGTTCACTGTTTAAAACTTTTGTAAACCGCCCAGAGATCTTCGGCTATGGGGCAGTATATAAATGTAATAAATAAAGTAGAAAAGAAAGAAATGGCCTAAGTGTAGCCATCTTGACTTGTATATGTGACAAGGGCAAAGAACCGAAAGCGTGGTTCATCCTTTTTTTCCAGGGAGATAAAGATAATGAGAAATGCCTATCAAGCACATTCTAACATGAAACAATAGCTGTAACTTAGTTAACTGAAATATATCAATACTTTCCTAAAAGTTACCCTGGATGGAGATTTGCTCAGGGACAGAGAACGTTCCGTCTGGCTTCTTCCCTTGCAATTGCAAGTAATAAAATGTCTTTGACTTGTTTGTTTGCAACCTAAATGCAGATGTGAAGACTTGTTTTTTTCTCCTTTTCTTCCACAACTATGAAAGCTGAGCTGCCAAGCCCTCTGTGAGGCACAGTACTTATGTACTTTGATCGAGTAACCTCCCTTGTGGACTGTGGGAATGCTGTGGATGTAATACACAAAGTGCTCCATGATATTCTGATTAACAAACTAGCTAAAAGTGGGCTAGATGGAACAACTATTAGGTGGATTCACAGTTGGCTACAGAATCGGACTCAAAGAGTGCTTATCAACGGTACTTTCTCAAACTGGGGGAGGTAACAAGTGGGGTACCGCAGGGCTCAGTCCTGGGCCCAGTGCTCCTCAACATTTTTATCATTTGGATGAGGAGGTGCAGGGGACGCTTATCAAATTTGCAGATGACACCAAATTGGGTGGGATAGCTAATACCCTGGAAGACAGAAACAAACTTCAAAGTGATCTTGATAGGCTGGAGTGCTGGGCTGAAAACAACAGGATGAAATTTAATAGGGATAAATGCCAAGTTCTACATCTAGGAAATAGAAACCAAATGCACGGTTACAAGATGGGGGATACTTGGCTCAGCAATACTACAAACAAGAAGGATCTTGGAATTGTTGTAGATCACAAGCTGAATATGACCCAACAGTGCTAAATGGCTGCAAGACAAACCAAATGCTATTTTGGGCTGCATTAATAGAAGTATAGCTTCCAAATCGCGCGAGGTACTGGTTCCTCTCTATTTGGCCCCGGTTAGGTCTCATCTAGAATATTGCGTCCAGTTCTGGGCTCCACAATACAAGAAGGACGCAGACAAGCTGGAGCGTGTTCAGAGGAGGGCAACCAGGATGATCAGGGGTCTGGAAACAAAGCCCTATGAGGAGAGACTGAAGAAGAGAAGATTGAGGGGAGACATGATCGCACTCTTCAAATACTTGAAAGGTTGTCACACAGAGGAGGGCCAGGAAGCCAGATTCCGGCTGGACATCAAGAAAAACTTCCTGACTGTTAGAGCAGTACAACAATGGAACCAGTTACCTAGGGAGGTTGTGGCTCTCCCACACTAGACGTGGATGCTAAAAAGAGAAATCAACTCTGGTGCTTGATAAGCGTGTTAAAAACTATTTTATCCTGTTTGCATTCTCTTCCCCTCCTTATTGTTTTACTATGATTTACAAGCCTATTAGATTGTAAGCCTATGCGGCAGGGTCTTGCTATTTACTGTTTTACTCTGTACAGCACCATGTATACTGATGGTGCTATATAAATAAATAATAATAATAATAATAATAATAATAATAATAATAATCTTTAAATCCAAAAATGCTCCCACACTAGAGGCATTCCAGAGGCAGCTGGACAACCATCTCTGTGGCAAGTACTACAATAGTACTACAATAATGGAATGCTGGGAAGGGGGCAGATTTACAATTAAGAGGCGGTCAGAAAAGGGGGAGGGGGAGTTAAGCCCAGTCTTGTGAAGAAGGTGTTGTGTTGGCCAGCAGGACTGGGAAAGATCTGGTTTTGGAGAGACTGACGTGGGACGGAATAGCCGTGAGGAGTCGGTAGATCGGGTGGCCTGCAGCTAAAGAACGAGACAAGAGAAAGACACAGATCACCAGCTGTCTTAGAAAACCCAGATCTTCAATGGTGATCATTGAACTGCTACAATAGTTAAAAAGCATTTATTAGTTTACAGGGACATTAGAGCTTTGCGGTGAATTCTCTTAACACTGATCCATTTTGCTAACGCGTCTGCTGGAATTGGTCCAATGCCCATCTCAGACGGCCCTATAAAGAACCGTCACACTCAGTCGTGAGTAACGTGGGGATAGCGGTCCCAGAGGAAGTCAGCTATAGCGGCGCGAGTGGCCTGCCCTTCGTGTGATGCCGTTTCCGAGCGGGGATTCGGAGGGTGCGGAGCAGGCCGCTGTAACGGGGGATCGGCGGGGACGGCGTCGTTCTCAGCCTCTGGCCCAGGAAGGTCAGGGTTTGCCTCCAAGAGCACGTCCCCCCGCGATTCGCAGAGGTTGTGAAGGATGCAGCACACGACGATAACGTCCGGGACTAGATCTTCCTCGACATCCAGAAGTGTGTAAAGAGAGCGCCAACGTGACTTCAGTCGGTCAAACGCTCTCTCCACTGGTAGTCTTGCCCTGCTGTGGTAGTGGTTGAAGTTTTCTTCTTTGGGTGTTGCTGGAGTGCAGTACGGGGCCATGAGCCAAGGTTGAAGCTCCAAAGCTCCAGCTTCCAGAACGAGAGGGCGCACGGGGACCCCGTTGACTATTACAGGGAGACCGCTGAAGAATGTCCCCTTGGCTAGCTTATCTGCCACGGGTGAATTCCAAAAGACACCTGCGTCATCACTTCCTCCGGAAACCCCGACGTACACGTCCATGAACCTGCCGTTCGCGTCTACCACTGCCTGCAAAACCATGCTGTAGAAACACTTTTGGTTATTGGACTCGGGGCCCTTCCCCTCCGGAGCGAGGATCCTTATACGGGATGAATCCAGGCCTGCTCCCACACAAGGGAACCCAAGCTCCCGGAAGCCCCGGACATTTTCTTCTTCATCGCCCACTTTGATGACATCAGCCAGGTAGAGGTTCTTCAGGGCTTGCACCGTTTCTCTGAAAATATTGCAGGCTGTTGAGTTCCCAACTCCGAAGGTGGTACTGAGAGGGAGGTAGCCCAGGTTGGATGCCAGCTTGTACAATGTCAGTGCTAACTTTTTTTTGACTGGGACCGCGCGTCGCATCACTGTGTTTTGCCTCTGGATTACAGGGGCGACGGCTGCGGCGACGGCGTCAAACGTTTCCCGTGACATCCGGAAACTTCCACGGAAACATGCGTCGTCCCCATTGAGCATCGAGGCCCAGGCAGCTTCGGTGCGAGGCAGGGCCCAGCGGCGTGACAAGCTCAGGTCCGCGGTCATGTGGTCAGCCAGAGCAATGGTTGCCGTGGCCACTCGGGCCTGTTCTGCTATGGCGGACATTCTCTGGTGCATCTGATGCAGGCTTCGCATGTGGCCAGAGAGCCGGTCTCTTTCGAAGCGCATTACTGCCCCCTCGGCGGCTCCGACGGTGTTGAGGTGCTGCTGCAGGGACCCAATAGCTGCTCTACGGAACCTCAGATGCCACTGGAAAAGCTCCTCTGCAGCATCGTGGTTCTCGATGACGCGCTGTAGAATCGTGCTGATGGCGGCCACCAGTGTAGCGTTCTCCCCCATGCTTGGTTCTCAGCTTTTGAACGTTGAGAAGATTGTTACAATAATCAGCAAGGGCTGGGATGGGCTGGCTGGAGGAGGAGCAAGCGGTAGGCAGCTGTGGGCAGTGAAAGGTCTGGAGGAACAGAGAGAGCTCATAGTTTAAACAACTCGAAGTTCACAATCCAACAACAAGCCATGGGTTCTCAGTGAGGCAGTTCACATAACACACTAACCCATGCTCAGTGGTTGAGTGTGGGTTGTTTTCAACCATGGGTTGTTCGTTGAACTGTGGGTTAGCGTGTTTTCTGGATGAAGCCAGATGGCTTGTTAACCACGCAGTGTGGCTTATTTTTCTTGTGCAAGCCACCTTGAGAACCCACAGTTTGTTGTTGGGTTGCTCAGCGTGGTTAACAAGCCACCCTGGATGTGATCAGACAACATAACCCACCCTATGGAAAACTTGCTGCATTCAGACAACACACTAACCCGTGGTCCAGCAAACAACCCACACTCATCCAGTGGGTGTGGGCTAACATATTGAATAGCCCCAGCGTGGGTTATTCATGGTTAACAACCCACATTTAACACATCGTGCTGGGTTCACATGACACGACAATCCATAGCAGGGGTTGTTTTAGTGCAGGTTGTCGTGTCATGTGAACCAGGCCTATATTTCTTTTTAAAACTATAATTACTATTCCTAAATTAGGATTTATACATGTGAATTAGGATGCAAATTTAACAAACATCAGAATGATAATAATGAGCAGCAACCCCATTCTGTATGCCATCTTTTTGAGTTACACAGCACCCTTCTTCAGCCTGGGTATAATTAGAAACATAGGAAGTTGCTTTATACGGAGTCAGACCATTGGTTCATATAGCCCAGTATTGTCAACACTGACTGGCAGCAGCTTTACAGGGTTTCAGGCAAGATTCTTTCCTTGCCATACCTGGAGAAGCCAAGGATCGAAACTGGGACCTTATTCCCCCTGTTTTAATAATTGAAATATTTTAATCAGAAATGTTTAAAGTTACTAGGCCCTTTGATAGATCAGTACGTCTACACCTCCAGCCTGAGAGGCAGGACAGGCTGCAAGACACCTGTTTGTCTGCCTTCCTCACGCCCTCTTTTTAACAACCTGCCCACAGAAGAAGACAGGCGGATGGCTTTTACATATGGAAGAAGACAGGCCTATTTTTCAGAACATAAGAAGAGCCCTGCTGGATCAGACCAAGCGTCCATCTAGTCCAGCATTCTGTTCACACAGTGTCCAACCAGCTGCTGATGGGAAACACACAAGCAGGATATGAATTAAACAACAGCCTCCCACCCATATTCCCCAGCAACTGGTGAACACAGGCTTACTGCCTTGGGTACTGGAAGTAGCATAGAGCCTTCTCCTCCAGGAATTTGTCTAACAACCTTTTAAAGCCATCTAAATTGGTGGTCATCACTACATCTTGTGATTGCAAATTTCATAGTTTGACTATGAGCTATGTGAAGAAGTCCTTCCTTTTATATGTCCTGAATCTACCACCAATCAGCTTCATGGGAGGACCCCAAGTTCTAGTATTATAAGGGGAGGGAATCTCCCTATCCACATTCTCCACACCATGCATAACTTTGTCCACCTCTCTCATGTCTCCCCTTAGCCTCCTTTTTTCCAAACTAAACAATCCCAGTTTTTGTAACCTTCCCTCATACAGAAGATGCTCCAGCCCCTTGATAATTTCAGTTGCCCTTTTCTGCACTTTTTCCAGCTCTATAATATCTTTTTTTAGGGGCAGTGACCAGAACTGTAAAGAGTATTCTAAGTGTGGTTGCACCATAGATTTATATATCTAGGCAGTATGATCTTGACAATTTTATTAATTCCTTTCCTAATTATGCCTAACATGGAGTTTGTCTTTTTCAAAGTGGCTGCACACTAAGTCAGTATTTTCACTGTCCTGTCTACCCCCCACGTTTTAACCTGTTACAGTTTTTAATTTTTTAACATGTTTTTAATTTTACTGTAGGTTTAATTCTATTTTAACTTTTGTAATTTATATTTATATGTTTTAATTGTACATGCTTTAATCTTGTAAACCGCCTTGAGGAAAAGGCGGGATATTAATAATAATAATAATAATAATAATAATAATAATAATAATTTTTACTGATTTAGGGGACTCTAATAGTTAAATCAGCCGAGCTGTGATTCCTAGAGACGAAGGACATTTGGGACAGGAGGATGGGATGGTCCACAGTGAATGGACCTTACAGAGACACTGAACAGCCTCTGCCAAGGGCACCAAATCAGTGGTCTTCAACTGGTCCAGACCCCAGACCTACCCCAGACTCCCACTCTGCAACATGGGACCCACTTTCACAATTGCCCCATATGGTGGCAACAGCTTTGCTGCGACCCATCTGGACTGATCTCATTTTTGGGTTGAGGATCCACTGGTTGAAGGCCACTGGACTAGATAATATTCATCTAGAAGCACTAATGATCTGGATTCTAAATAAATCAACTCCAAATGTTCCTGGGTACAGGATCCCAATTCCTGCTTCTGATCCTCCCTCTGTTTTTAGGTGCCTGTTCTTATGTTCGGATTCGTTAGGGAAATATATGAAAATGTTACAGTGGGAAACTTGATTTAACTCAGTAACTTGAATCGAACTTTTTTTCTTTCTTGCTGATTTAAATCGCCTTGATTGAAATCCATCTACCCGGGCTGTTATACACACTTACCAGGGAGTGAACTCAAGGGGGCTTATTTCAGAGTAGACCCATACAAGACGGCAATGCAGCTTTCTCCCTCCAAACCCCCGAAGGTTTCAATGTCTCGGGATGACTGGTTGAACCTCCTGTGACCTTTTGAGCCTCCCGGCAAGATCCGCCTCTAAACAGAGAACAACGTTTGACCACCAAAAACACAAAACAGTTTCATTGAGCAAGAGGCGGAAACGTCCAGAACAGAAAAGAGAAATCATTGCCTGCAGGCAGCCACAACTGAAGGGGGTTTGGTGCGATGCAAGATATTTCCACGGTCCTGCTTGGCGTCCTTAGGGTTAAAGAAAAGAATTGCATTCCTAGAGAGAAAGGGGATTTGGGGAAGATGGGAGGGGCCGCGTCCTCCACAGGAAATGCACCCCCCCAAAGGCTCTTCCTGTCCCGCCTTCTTCCTCCAGAGGAAAGAGGACTTTGAGCTTTTTCCTACAGAGGTGCCTCCTGAGTGGGATCAGGTGAGACCCCCTCCCCACCTTGTGCATTGGGGAGAAGGGGGGAGTCCCTGGTCTGCAGGGGAGGGCCAGGGACATGGGGGGCAGGAGAGGGAGGAGGAGGTGCGAAGACCCCAGTGGGGGAGATGCCCAGATTCAACCCCGAAATGTGAGAGGGGGAATCTGGTTTCACGTCATGGAGGGGGGCTTGACCCTTTCCCATTTCACCCCATAAGCAGGTGACTTCTTCTTGCGGGTGATCCACTTGGGATTCCCCCTGCAATATCAATTTAGCAATCCAGGTAACCCCCTGATTAAACAGCTCTGCCTTGACTCAAGTCCTTCCCCCATTAATCGGGCACTGCTCCCCCCAACGCAGAAATGTGGGTGCCCTGATGCAATTCTGCATGAAGAGGACACCCCACACACACCCTGCCTGTTCTCTACTCTGTTAGCCGGTCTGACAAAACCAGACAGATCTGGGCAAAGGGAGACCAGGGGCTCATCTACACCAAGCAGGATATTCCATTATGAAAGCGGTATATAAAAGGCAGGAGCCACACTACTGCTTTATAGTGATATTGAAGAGGACTAACAACTGTTGGGGCCCATGGACACATACCATATATCGCTTTCATACCACTTTCATAGTGTTATATCCTGCTTGGTGTAGATGTGTGATGGGCCCCAACAGTTGTCAGTGCACTTCCGTACCACTATAAAGCAGTGGCAGAAGCCCTCCCAAGGGAGCTTGTAGCAATAAAGTACGTAAAAACAGTTACCTGATTAACCTGCTTCGATGCTGATTGTGTGTATTAAAGATATCCCATGTTTGATTATTGTGTTATGTTTGATGTGATTGGATTCAATTATTGTGTTTTTTTTAAAAAAAGTTAAAATATTAAAAGCAGTAAAGACATGAACAATATTTATAGTATAGATAGCATATGATAGGTGTAGGATGGCATAGCTAAGATAGGGTGACCATATGAAAAGGAGGACAGGGCTACTGTATCTTTAAAGTTGTATAGAAAAGGGAATTTCAGCAAGTGTCATTTGAATGCATGTAGCATCTGGTGAAATTTTGTCTTCATCATAACAGTTACAGCTGCAGGAGTCCTGCCCTCTTGACCAGATACAAATTCCCTTTTCTATGCAAAAGAGAGGAGGGCACCTGCAGCTTTAACTATTGCGATGCAGAGGAAATTTCACCAGATGCTGTATGCATACAAATGACACCTGCTGAAAATCCCTTTTCTCCACAACTGTTAAAGATACAGGAGCCCTGTCCTCCTTTTCATATGGTCACCCTAGCTAAGAGAGGGGGTGGGGGTGGGGAGCATGTTTTATTGGCTTGCAGCCAGGAAACCAAAAGAGTCCTATGTCTCCCAGACATTCCCTAGGCGACAAAGGATTGCTCCCTACTAGGCCAAACAAAAGTTTTATTCGGTAAGCCAAGTTTGAGCTGAAGTGAATTTTGTGAAGTGCTTGTTCAGATAGCAGAGACATCTTTTGACTTTGTAAAAAAAAATGTTTATAAGAAAAAGCTTGAGGTTAATGCACCTTTTTTTAGTTACATTGCCAACCACAGGGTACAAAGACAAGATGCTTTAGGAGAAGTTGGAGACTTTTCAAGTTTCTTTGGAATTATCTAAGACCTGGTTGTAAGAGGAAGGCAATTAGATTTAGAGTAAGGGGATTGAATGAAGCTAATAACCATTATTAAGTGTACAGCATAATAGATAGGACATATAGTGTTAGATAAAGGGTTGGCAGAGGACTTATGGGTATACTTTTTTTTAACCTTTGGACAAAGTTCCTACCTTCTGTCTCGACTCTAAAAGAACAAATTCATGTTGAGAGAGGGGACGGGGTCTCTGCCGGCAGATCTGTGAAAGTCTTAATGCTTCTATTTCTGTTTTAAGTATGAATGGTGTGTATGAAGACATCTTGGTAAGAAAATATACTTACTTTTGTGTGTGTAAATCATTCATTTGGATATAAAACCCAGCAGTTTCTTGTATCTAGGCAGTCATATTTCCTACCCCAAGTGAAATCCTAGAAGAGGGGAGGTAAAATCCTGTCCGAATTCAGATTTCTTCCAAATGGAGTGACTGCCTTAATTTAAACCAGTGTGAAGGTACTTAACTGTAAAAGGGGCTTAAGGAGAAGGTGTCCGCAGCAGAAGGCTGGTTGCTTCGGATGAGGAATGGGCATGGTTTCAGTGGAAGGAGGTTGTGGGTGGTGGGGAGAAGTGGTTAGAGACAGATCAGTGCAGCAGGAGGAAATGCGAAATATTATTATTATTATTATTATTATTATTATTATTTGTTATCCGCCTCTCCCTCTGGATTGAGGCGGGGAACAACACCAAACACAATGTAATACATAAAAGTAGTTAAAAGAGCATATAAAAGCAATACAATATTAAAATTATTTATTTATTTATTGCATTTTTATACCGCCCAATAGCCGAAGCTCCCTGGGCAGTTCACAAAAATTAAAACCATTCAAAGTATAACAATCGCAGTATATTAAAGTTCTTAGGTTTAAAATTCATCTGGGTAGGCCTGCCGGAAGAGACTAGCCTTTACGAGAGCATTAAACTGACTCCCAAGCAACTGAAGGACTTTGGTCAGTGGTTCTAAGGTGAAGGATCCTCAAAAAGGATTGCTCTTGAAGTCTTGGCGTTTGCCTGCCTTTCCTTTTTGGACAAGGCCTGCTTACTAGCTGGAGACCTGCACATTTTGCTTTGTCCTGATACTGTCAAAATTCTTTAACAGAACCATGTCCTGCCTTTACAGAGCCTTAGTAGCACCGCCTGTTAAGTGCCTCATCGACTTGAGAGATTGTCAGAAAAAGGACGTGGTCAAAAATGGCTGAGGAAGACTCAGGCAGCCCTGAAGCATGGAGAGACCCTGAAGCCATTAAGAGCAGGAGCAGTGGGGAATTCTGGGAAAGAACGGTGCGGAAGGACCTAGGTGAGGACATGGCCAGCTCGCACATACAATACCAACATTTCAGGCAGTTCCGCTACCAGGCAGCCAAGAGCCCCCGAGAGGTTTGGAACCAACTGCGCATTCTTTCCCATCGGTGGCTCAAGCCGGAACGACACTCAAAAAACCAAATCCTGGACCTGGTGATCCTGGAGCAGTTCCTGACCATCCTGCCAGTGGAGATGGCGAGCTGGGTGAGAGAATGCGGAGCGGAGACCAGTTCCCAGGCGGTGGCCCTGGCAGAAGGCTTCCTCCTGAGCCAGGCAGAGGACCAGAAGCAGCAAGAGCAGAAGCAGGTGAGAGCATTGCATCCGAGGTAGCAGGAATGAGAGCAAGGATATCCTAAAACTCCTGGAAAATCACCCGAGGAGAGATGCCCCATACCTCGCCCCCAACAGTTTTGCCTCTTTCATGCCTTTTTGAAGGCTTTTGCTACTTTCATGTCTTGGATCTTCATTTCTCTTTCAGGTAAAGGGTCTGTTTGCAGAAGTGCTCGCTGACTTCCCTGCAGCAGAAAGGGCTCCATCAGACACCAGGCAGAGCCCCCCAGAAAGCGGGATCAGGCAGGGGGGCAATGGATGTGCTGCCTTGCAGGGTAAGGCTTAATTTCTGGAGAGGCGGGATATTTCAACTTCATCTCCCTCTCTGGAGATTGCAAGAGAGCCCTGAATATTTGTGGGTGGGTGGGTGTGGCATTATGCTTGCCTCCAGCCTTCAAATATGTCTTTTGATTTTGAACGCTTGCAGGCTTTTTAAATAGAAACCAGCACTGTGATTGGTAGCCAAGAACTCAGATGGGAAGAGATGCATTTTCTCCAACTGAACTATAAAATAGGCATAAATGTCAAAAATACAGATCAAGGGGAAGGCATGTCATGATGCACATGTGTACAGAGGCCCCGTTCGGGCAACATGCTAAACCATGCTGCTTCACCACAAAATGGTTAACGGAATGCAGTCCATTAACCATTTTGCGGTTAAGCAGCGTGGTTTAGCATGTTGTCTGAACGGGGCCGTAGACTTGCACCAATGCCAGTGCAATTCTATGCATTTTACTGGGAAGTAAGACCTATCGTGTTCCAAAGGGCTTGCTTCGCAGGAGTATAGGGTTGTCATCTGAAGATGCTTCTAATTTACCACCACCTTTGTCTCCTCCAGGGGCAGGAATGAGGCCAGGAATGAGTACTCTACTGTTTCTTCTTCTTTGTAATCGGGTGACACCAGATCCGGTAAGGGGAAGGAATACTGGGGAGAAAGGCAGGGGTCAGCCTGGGTGCCTCCGTCCCCTGCTCACCTCCCAGGGCCAGAATACATCTCCCTCCTTCTGTTTCCTTATGGAAAGCTAAGATCATACAGAGAGCCCAGCTGGATGGGACCAAAGCCCTTGACTAGTCCAGCATCCTGCTTCCCAGAGTGGCTGACCAGATGCCTTTTGGAAAGACCACAAGGAGGACAGGAGAGCCAGAGCTGTTTCTTGCTGCCCCCCACCCCCAGCTGCTTTTCACAGCAAGCAACACTGAATCCTGCACTTTAATGCCCAGCCACCACACTTTATGTCATCCTCGAGTAGGAAACATTTTCTTTTTTCATCCAGGATCTCGTGACCTTTGAGGAGGTTGCTGTGTGCTTCACGGAGGAGGAGTGGGCACTGCTGGATCCTGAGCAGAGAGCCCTGCACAGGCAAATCATGGAGGAGAACCGTGGGATCGTGGCCTCTCTGGGTAAGGCTCCCTGTTCTCCTGCTTAGAATACATTTCTGGTCGCCACACCTAAAAAAAAAGATATTATAGAGCTGGAAAAAGTGCAGGAAAGGGCAACTGAAATGATCAAGGGGCTGGAGCACCTTCCCTAGGAGGGAAGGTTACAACAGCTGGGATTGTTTAGCCTGGAAAAAAAGGAGGCTAAGGGAAGACATGATAGAGGTGTACAAAAATCAGGCATGGTGTGGAGAATGTGGACAGGGGACAGTTTTCTCCCTCTCTCAAAGTGCTAGAACCCAAAGGGGTCATCCCATGTAGCTGATTGGTGGGAGATTCTGGACAAATAAAAGGAAGGACTTCTTCTCACAGCGCATAGTCAAACTATGAAATTTGCAGTCACAAGATGTAGTGATGACCACCAATTTGGATGGCTTTAAAAGGGGGTTGGATAAATTCCTGGAGGAGAAGGCTATCAATGGCTACTAGCCCTGGTGGTTGTGTGCTGCCTCCAGTATCCGAGGCAGTACACCTGTGTGCACTGGTTGCTGGGGAGCATGGGTGGGAGGGTGCTGTTGCACCATGGTCCCTGGTCGACATCTGGTGGGCCACTGTATGAACAGAGTGCTGGACTAGATGGACCCTCGGCCTGATCCAGCATGGTACTTCTTATGTTCCTAATGAGAATCTCGGGTTCTGAATGCAGTCAAGATAAGGAAGATCATATTACCGTTTTTTGATATTTCAAGGCTGCTTTTTGGGATGTGGCCATGAGAAGATGATGTGCAAAAGGAAAATAAGATGCATTAATTCATATTCAAATCATCCAAAGATTAAATACTATTTTACGAAAGTAGCTTAAAGACACAGGCCTTCAAAATAATGTAATAGTTTTCCCAAGGCATATTAAGACAGCTCAGAGTCTCCAAAGCCACCAGCAGCAAAACACCGATTAGGGAAGGCAGCCCAGAACAGGCATATTTTCAAGGCCTATATGAAGGCCTCCCTGGCACAGGCCGTGTGGAGTTGGATTGCGTATTTTAACACCTCTACATCCTTTCTTCCAGTCTATCAAAATTTGACTATTTTTATTTACTAAACCATTTATAGTACTGCCTTTCCATTTCACAAAAATCCTCAAAAGGAGCTAATTCTGGTGAGACATCCATATGTGATGTTTGGAAACCAGAATATAATCAGGACAGCCACCAACATGAGGTCATCGAAACATAGGGAACGTTTTAGTGCTGTAACAAATACAGCTTTGGGCCGTCACAGAATCTCAGAAGCCTGACAGAGCTGCTGTACTAAAGCCAGAGAGAAGCAGCACAGTGGTGCCACTCCTGAGAAGGCCCTGCCCTATATACCTCAGATTTGGAATGAGGATCTGAACAGTCTGGGAAAATCTTAATGTGTGGGTAGGCTGATATGGGATAAAGCCATTGTACCCGTTAATGGCACTTAATGCCATTAATGGCAAACAACAGAGGCAGTAAAACACCTGGTAAGAACTGCATCCAGTCTAATGCTTTTCCGTTCTGCCCTTTATTGAGATCATTAATTGAGGGTGTTCAGGGATTTCAAGTTCTATTGACGATGTCAGTTATTTGATTTTCTATTGCTAACGCAGGCGTTTACCATTTTCTTGTCTTCGTTCCAGAACATGACAAGTGGGAAGTGGAGAATAAGAGAGAACCATATGGAATGTCACGAAATAGAGACAAATGTAAAAATAGCAAAGAGCAGAGAACAAAACCTGAAATAGGTCAGAATAGGAGGAATAATTCCTTTGCTTCTCATGGCAATGGCTACCATGATATCACAATCCAAGAAATAAATCGTAAAAGACAGGAAAAGAATAGCTTCCATATGCATAGGAAAACGGTCAGTTCTGAATCAAATGCTTATTACAAAATTCACACATTGAAGAAACCATATAAATGTTTGGAGTGTGGAAAGAGCTGTAGTCAGAAGATGCATCTCACTTGTCGTCAACTAATTCACGCAGGGAATCATCCATACGAATGCTTGGAGTGCGGAAAGAGCTTCAGTCAGAAGAAATATCTCACTTCTCATCAAAGAATTCACAAAGGGGAGAAACCACATAAATGTTTTGAGTGTGGAAAATGCTTCAGTCAGAAGATACATCTCACTTGTCATCAAAGAATTCACACAGGGGAGAAACCATATCATTGTGCAGAATGTGGAAAGAGCTTCAGTGAGAAGAAAACTCTTACTTGTCATCAAAGAACGCACACAGGGGAGAAACCATACCATTGTTTGCAGTGTGGAAAGAGCTTCAGTCAGAAGATTACTCTAACTTCTCATCAAAGAACTCATACAGGGGAGAAACCATACCATTGTCTGGAGTGTGGAAAGAGCTTCAGTGAGAAGAGAACTCTTACTTCTCATCAAAGAACTCATACAGGGGAGAAACCATATAAATGTTTGGAGTGTGAGAAGAGCTTCAGTCAGAAGACACATCTCAATTCTCATCAAAGAATTCACACTGGGGAGAAACCGTATAAATGCTTGGAGTGTGAAAAGAGCTTCAGTCACAAGATAAATCTCATTTCTCATCAAAGAACTCACTCAGGGGAGAAACCATATCATTGTGTGGACTGTGGAAAGAGCTTCAGTCAGAAGATGTGTCTGAAATTCACACAAGGGGTTGTCAACACCAGCCCTTCGGACATGCACTTTGGGGGAGAAATAGCCACTCACAGTGATGGTTGCTAACACCAACAAAGAAATGTGAAGGATGTTGGTCCGTGTGATATTTTGTTCACGGATTACGCGGAACATGTCTATGAAACAGCTAAATAACTAACATTTAAAACTGCTACTGAAGTAAATGACTGAGCTTCCACCTGGGATTTATTTTCAAGAGACCAGTGGTCGCCTATGTTAGTTTCCACTTACCAGTCAGTAAAGTTGAGGGAGAATGGCAGAATCACTGTGTTTTTCCATTGGTTATTGAGCATAAAGCTGACGAAGGATATGCAATTCATCCTCAGCCTGTTAAAAAGCTATTGAGTCTCACTGTGGGTGGGAGCCATTTGATAAGAGTTCTTGAGAGCTTTGGATTATTCATTCCTACTTGTTTATGCAGTTGGAATGTGTCCAGGTGACGTAATAGGGGAGCATTTGCCTCTCCAATATTATCTCACGGGATGGATGTTTTCTGGTGGACTCTTCATTGCAGTGCTTTGGATTGGCCTATTTTTTTAATAATATACACAGCCTATGATTCTGCATCGTGGCTCAGGGGGCTAGGGGATTTTTGCAAACTCCTGGCTGGCTGCATTGGCAACTGATTTGGGAAAGGTAGGAGAGGATTGATAATGGGATTATGGAAGTCACATACTTCCAAAGGGAATATTTTAATAGGGTCACTACCTGCTAGGTCTGTCTGTTTTTGAGGCCTGGCATTTTCACATCTTGAACATTTCTTTCTGTTTCCTTCTGAATGTTGTTGTGTCATCTCCTCTATACTGCCCAATAGCCAAAGCTTTCTGGGTGGTTTACAACAATTCATAAGCTAATAAAATGCAACATAAAAATACACTGCTATTGCTGAACGTCGTCGTCATCATCATCATCATCATATAATATTTCTTACCCACCTCTCCCTTTGGATCGAGGCAGGGAACGACGTTGGTACAGGAATCAACACATCTTAAAAATTCTTGATTTTACATTGTCTGGGTAGGCCTGCCGGAAAAGGCTAGTCTTCAAAGCTGCCTTAAAATCACACAGAGAGTTAATTTTATGAATCTCCTCCGGCAGGCCGTTCCACAATCCAGGGGTGACAGAAGAAAAGGTCCTCTGGGAAACTGATGTCAGCCTAGTTTTAGCTGGCTGAAGAAAGTTCTCCCCAGAGGACCTGAGTGTGCGAGGTGGAATGTATGGGAGAAGGTGATCTTGCAATTAACCTGGACCCAAACCATTTAGGGCTTTAAAGGTAATTACCAACACTTTGTATTTAAGGATGTATACTGTACAAATATGTCATCCAATAATTCAAAAAGTTACATGAATGGGTCAGATAGATTCTGCACCCCAAAACCAAAATTAAGCCCATCTAAGGATCCAGAGATGCGTTGCCTGCTACTGACAATGAGAACTGTACAAAGCCACTGAATAAACAAGGGATTATGGAAGGGAGTTGAAAATGGAAAGTCTGCTATAAGTTTCATTGGAGCTTTGTGAATACCTGCAGTAGTAGGATTTTTTCTCTGCCTGTTTTTTTGCCAAACTGTTCGAGTTTAATGTAAGAAGAGCCCTGCTGGATCAGGCCAAGGGTCCATCTAGTCCAGCACTCTGTTCATACAGTGGCCAACCAGACATCAGCCAGGGACCCACAAGGAGGACATGGTGCAACAGCACCCTCCCACCCATGTTCCCCAGCAACTAGTATATACAGGCTTATTGCCTCCTTCTGACAAAGGAGTCAGACCTTTATATTTGATTTTAAGAGAATTATTTTAAAAACTTGGACTGTGACCCAGAATGCCCAGTTATCTCCTTGAGAAGGAGGCTGCTCTGCTAAAAAAATAATAATAATAGAGCAGTAAAGAGAGAAATCCATCTTTCATATATTTCTGTGATCCTGGGCTTAGTTTTTCTGAAATGATTTGTACTGTTATGGGAAGCAGGTTTAGGAATGTACCTCTTTCTGCCCCACCACCTTTATTTTAATTTATTTTAATTTAATGTATTTATTAAAACATTTGTATCCTGCTCTATACTACCGGGATCTCATAGCAGTGTACAAATAAAATCAGAACAGTGGAAACATAAATAATATACACAGCTAAAAAACATATTAGCTGTGGACATGTACTTATCTCAGGAAGGTGGGTATCCTCAGAAAAAGCAGATACTGGGCATTTTACAGCATAACTGAGCCAAAGAAAATGTGCCTTATGCTAATTTTGTCTTAAGTAAATGTTATACTACATGGTTGGTTTTATTTTTATTTATTTTTAACAGAACACCAACAGGTCTGAGAAGAAGGTGCTAAGAAACCTAATTAATGTTGGATGTTTGTTTGCTTCGTGCTAAGAAGGATTAGCAAAATACTGAGTGAAGTGTAGTTCACATCATGAATGAACTTGCTAAGAAATGACTATTGTTGAATATATGCTACTTGCTCTGTTATTAAAAAAAGAAAAAGCAGTTTGTCCCCATTATCCAGCATTAATGATTAACTTAACACACGATATGATCAAAAAGATAAGGTTCTGGGCTTATATAGTCCTCTACTCTGAAATGGCACAATGCTCCTGAGCAAATGTGTTAAGGGATGTCACATTATGAGTTGAGTTTGAAATGTGAAAATCTGGGCATCTGCAGATTTTTTTTTAATTCAACAGGGTTGCCATTATTGGGGCTGTGCATGCTCCCCCCGATTCGCCTTGGAGGCCAGTTCGGAGCCCCCGAAACAGCCCTGATTTGACTTGGGGTGCTTCAAGGGTTGCCTGCCTCGCCTCGGTGCTGAAGCCTCGGAGAGATTTGGGCCCCCCAAGGTGACTTGGCCTTAGAATCATAGAATCAGAATAGCAGAGTTGGAAGGGACCTACAAGGCCATCGAGTCCAACCCCCTGCTCAATGCAGGAATCCACCTTAAAGCATCCCTGACAGATGGCTGTCCAGCTGCCTCTTGAAGGCTTCTGGTGTGGGAGAGCCCACAACCTCCTTAGGTAACTGATTCCATGTAAGTCCCTGGGTAATGGCTGCGCAGGCAGCACCCAGAAAAGCTGGTAGCAAGGCCAGCCGTGAGTCCATTGGACTCCCCTCCCTCCTCCCGCTCACCTGCCGCCACCGCCATTGCCTCCTCACTCCTGCCGCCATCACCGCCGTCTCCTCCTCTGCTCCTGTCACCATCGCCACCTCCTCTTCCTTGCTCCTGCCACCATTGCTGCCTCTGAGAACCAGGCTGCGATTTTAAGATATCGCGGGGGATCTAATTAGTACTTCTGTGGCCACCATAGTTTGTGACCATAGAGGTACGAATCAGAGCCCCCACGATATCTTAAAATCGCGGCCTGGTTCTCAGATGTGGCAGTGGTGGTGGCTGCGACAATGGCAGCAGGTGAGCAGGGAGAGAGTGGCCCAGTGCTGCTCTGAAGTGTGCCAAGGCGCCCCAAAGCTGATCAACTTTGGGGTGCCTTGGGCTGACCCAGAACCAACTTGGAACCTAGGCAAGGTGGGCCGAATCAACCCGCTTTGCCTCAGTTTCGGGGATTCGGCCCTTAGGCGGTGCACAGCCCTAGCCATTATTATCATCATCATCTAACGTATCAGAAATATAGCAACTGTGGCAGGGTGGAGTGGCTGCTAAATGACGTGATACACCTTAAGACTAGGCAGGGGGCGAGGGGTGTAAGAGTATGGGCCTGTTCAGAAGGTACCTTAAACCATGGCTTTAACCACAGTGAATAAGGTCCCTTTAACCCTCAGATGGTCAAGCAGTGAGATCTTTTCTCTGCATCTCTCTGGAGGACTGGAAGCATTGGTTTTTGGCTACCACCACCACCACGATACTGACAGTGATTTTCTTGTCTAGTTTTGGATTTATTTTCCCCCCAGGGGCGGGTGTTAGGGGAGAGAAATCATCTTGCAATTTTGTTCCTGGTTGTAAAATGCTGTTCTGTGGTTTGAGGCTGTTCTTGCCAGGAAGTTCAGCCCAGGAAATTGAGATTTTGGAGGGCTGAGCTGAGGGGAGAGCAAACTACCATGCAGTCCTATTCAGAAGGAGAATCCCATTGAGTTTCATTCAGCCTTACTCTCCATTAAGGGCATATAGCAGCCTTCCCTGCCCTGGATCCTTTGGACTACAACTGCCATTATACATCTCCCATTATAGAATCATAGAATAGCAGAGTTGGAAGGGGCCTATAAGGCCATTGAGTCCAACCCCCTGCTCAATTGAGAAATCCATCCTAAAGCGTACTTGACAGATGGCTGTCCAGCTGCCTCTTGAATGCCTCTGGTGTGGGAGAGCCCACGACCTCCCTAGGTAACTGGTTCCATTGTCGTACTGCTCTAACAGTCGGAAAGTTTTTCCTGATGTCCAGCCGGAATCTGGCTTCCTGTCACTTGAGCCCGTTATTCCGTGTCCTGCACTCCATGATGCAGACAGTTCAGAACAATCTCAGCGTGGCTCAGAAACAGCAGAGCCAATGGTATCATCACAACACTCTCGCACGCCTTCGCTTGTGGGAGCTTGATGCATTGCCTCAATAAACTGGCTGTTTGGATCTTACCCGCCTTGTCCATCTCACATTGACTCTTGGTTGGACAACGAACTCCCTACCCAGGGAGGAGCAGCATTCCCACTCTTACCACACTATTGGCTTGTTCTCTCAGAGCTTTCAAACGGCTGTCAGTTTGTAACTCTCGTTTGAATGCACTTGAATCAGAGAACCTTGTTGCCTCCATAGAAGATATAGTAACGGGTTTTCCTGCCTTTTCTGTGGTATTCCTGGCAACACTGTTATCTCTCTCCTCAGCTTGGCTGACTTCCCACAAAGGAGCTATGTTGTTTGGGGCCTCTTTTGCTGGCTCTGCACTCTTGTCCCTTTGACTCCTAGTGACTATTTAAATTTTCACTCCCCCTCCCAACAGAATTAACTACTTAACAGCCTTATCATACAAAGTCTAAACAACCCTGTAATGCTGCCCCTGTAATGACGTCGAAGTGGACTCCATCTTGCATGTACTATTTTACTGCAATTACTATCAAGAGGCCAGGAAAAATGTAATATGTCCTATTATACAGCGTTTCCCCGGTCACTGTCCTGAGTCCCATGATTATTTTACTTCAGGGCACCTGCTGTATCAGGGCTGCAGCTTCTCCTTACCGCCGTGTGTCTTCACAGCCAGCAGCTTCGATAGATAACACCATCAGATCAAGCACTGTTTGTAGAATGTTTCCCAACGGTGGGGGAGAGGAATGCAGAGGAGTCCGACAACTCCGAGCTGAGCAATTAAACAAATTCCAGAGGCTAGCTTTCCTCATGTAAAAAGCACTAATAATAATGCCAAGATAAAATCGAACTTCAAACAATAGGGTAAATGAATTAAGATAAAAAGAGTAAAATTAGGCGAGCTAACAGACTGCGTGTGTGCTGCCTCGCCCAACCGGAACCGGAACTCCTCCAGCTCCTTCAGGACACCAATAAACCTATTACTGCGCAAGAGGCCAATTTTTTGAATTTGGCTATTCTCATCAGACCACTCATTATTTTAAACCTACTGATTAGCATTTTTACAGAATTTGTATCCTTTCTTTTTTCCATCATGTATTTTTTTATTAACGTCTGTGTACTTGGCTGCTGTAACAATGGTCTGTTGACTGTAAATAAAGATTGATTGATTGATACATAACAGATAAATGGAATAAAACTGAAGCATCAAAGCAAGCAACCCCCAGGGTTTTTCTGGGTAACTAGATCCTGGAAGTTCCCCTAGTTTTCTGGATAACTAGGGGAAGTGGGGACCCCTGTAATGCCTTTCTGTGACCGAATCCTCTTCCTGGACTGTTTACGCTGGAGCCTCTGGCCCACAGGAGGCAGAGGGAATCCACCATCTCAGGCAGCAGAGCAAGAGTGGTAAATGGCCTGTTCCCCCTGTCAGGTGGTCCTGCTGCCACTGTGCTTGCCCGCCCCATCTCCCACCCCTCTCCCTTCTACCCCATTGCTGCTGCCACATACCATGCAGATCCCCACACCTACAGTTAAAATCACAGGAAGAAACATTAACAATCTCAGATATGCAGAGGACACCACTTTGATGGCTGAAAGCGAGGTGGAGCTGAGGAGCCTTATGACGAAGGTGAAAGAAGAAAGTGCAAAAGCTGGGTTGCAGTTAAACCTAAAAAAAAAACCAAGATTATGGCAACCAGCTTGATTGATAACTTGCAAATAGATGGAGAAAACGTGGAGGCAGTGACAGACTTTGTATTTCTGGGCGCAAAGATTACTGCAGACGCTGACTGCAGCCAGGAAATCAGAAGACGTTTACTTCTTGGGAGGAGAGCAATGACAAATCTCGATAAAATAGTTAAGAGCAGAGACACCACACTGACAACAAAGGTCTGCATAGTTAAAGCAATGGTATTCCCCGTAGTAACCTATGGCTGCGAGAGCTGGACCATAAGGAAGGCTGAGCGAAGGAAGATAGATGCTTTTGAACTGTGGTGTTGGAGGAACATTCTGAGAGTGCCTTGGACTGCAAGAAGATCAAACCAGTCCATACTCCAGGAAATAAAGCCAGACTGCTCACTTGAGGGAATGGTATTAAAGGCAAAACTGAAGTACTTTAGCCACATAATGAGAAGACAGGATACCCCGGAGAAGAGGCTGATGCTAGGGAAAGTGGAAGGCAAAAGGAAGAGGGGCCGACCAAGGGCAAGATGGAGGGATGATATTCTGGAGGTGACAGACTTGACCTTGGGGGAGCTGGGGGTGGCGACAGCCGACAGAAAGCTCTGGCATGGGCTGGTCCATGAAGTCACAAAGAGTCGGAAACGATTGAACGAATAAACAACAAACAGGTGATCTCCAGGGATGGCCCCTCCCACACTGCCTGTTCCTGAGAAGGGACCCCCTCAGAGGCAGGAATTTGGGCCTAGCTGGGTCCCTGACCAGCCATACTCAGTGGTGGGTGGTGGCACTGATTTGAGCGGGGCTATGAGACCATCTTGGGTTTTAGTCAAAAGCAGACAAAACTCCATAGGAGTTATCCCCAAAAGAGGTTCAGCACCTTGGACAGCGCAAGAGTCCTGGCTGGTTCTGACTTCTCAGCTGTGGAAACGCCCCTCTCTCCATTGCACACGTCCCCGAATTTCTAGTAACTTGTCTTAAGGGTGCTCTCCTGGCTCCTCTGATATTGCAAATGGGTGCAGCAAAAAAGGGTGGACCCTAGATCACCCTTAAAACAACTTGCTGGAGAGTTGGGGAGGTGTGCAATGGAAGTGGGGGGGGGACCCCCAAAGGTCAGTTTAACACTGCAAACCCTGAGGATCTCCTTAAGTAGAGGAGCCATGCTGGATCAGACCAACGTTCTGGGAAGACCAACCAAGATGGCTGCAGTGTTGCTACTGCCTGGTGGCAGAGAGAGTTAACAAGAACTGTTCTCAAGGACTATTTCTGGGGGGTGGGGGGACAGTTTGTTAGGCACTTCCCCAGAAAACAGCACCTGGGTGATTATCAGTGTGGCTCAAGGCCATTTGCAAGGATGGTGCTGACTGACTTCAGCTGTGGGGAAAGCGGCCTGGTGGGAAAGGCTCCTTTCCCAAAAGGGAGGGAGATCTGAGGCTTGAGAGGGGGTTGGGATTGGCCAAGGTGGGTCATGATACCGGCTGAACGTCTTGTCACCTTTGGGCGTGATTTATGGTGGATTAATGTTTTAGTGCTGCTATACACCTAAATCTTCTCCCCGCTGCCTCCCCATGTCTGTGTTTTTAAGTGCATGTTTGACTGAGGCCTTGCGTGATTAGTTTTAGAGTTTTTAATAAGCTGCTTTCCTTAGTCTACTGTGTGTTTATTCTTCAAAAGGCTGGCTGTTGCTGTCTTGGCATGGGGCTAGGGAGGTGGGAGTCTAGGAAACTGGATGGTTGGTCCAAAGACTACCTTGCAGGGAAGACAGGTGGACCCTGGGCTTTCCTTCACAGGTTCCATCTAGTCCAGCATTCTGTTCACACTGACCAAACCACTGTTGACCAAGAACCCACAAGCAGGACTCGAGTGCAAGGGCAGTCTCCCGCCCATGTTCCCCAGCAACTGGTGTGCATAGGTTTACTGCCTGTGGACTGGAGGTAGGATCTTGCCAAGGGGGCAATGAGGTCCCCTTCCCTGCACTTGTCAAAAGCTGTGAAACTAGCTTCTCTTTCCCTTTGACAGCTCCAACATACAAGCCAAGACTATTTATAGGTTGACAGCCTTAGGGGTGCACTTTTGCAATGGTGAAAAACTGGCAGGGGGTGGGTGGGTGGAATAATAACAAAATAACAAAAATAAATACCTGGCACTGAAAAGATAAAAATATTAATGGAACCAATTGTGCAAATATTGGGACCAACCCCCCGCGCCATTTAAAAAACCAATCTTCGGGAAATAAAAAGGGAGCACAGAGCAGGGAAAGGGAGGGGACAGGTAGACAAGACAGGTTCTGCTGATACGGAGTGGACTGAAATTCGGCAACTGTAGACATCAGGTAGGTCTCTAAAGCCAAGGGTCACTCCAGACATTGATTTGGTTCTACCATACCTTTGCTAGAGGAATCCTCCTCAGAGAAAGAATCATAGAATCATAGAACAGCAGAGTTGGAAGGGGCCTACAAGGCCGAGTCCAACCCCCTGCTCATTTGGAAGCTATACTTCTATTTATGCAGCCCAAAATAGCATTTGCCTTTCTTGCAGCCATATCACACTGTTGGCTCATATTCAGCTTGCGATCTACAACAATTCCAAGATCCTTCTCGTTAGTAGTATTGCTGAGCCAAGTATCCCCCATCTTGTAACTGTGCATTACATATAAATGTAATAAATAAATATCCCAATTTTTGGTGAAAGAGACCCTATTCTTAAGTTTCCCAACTAAGAGCTGCCCTACTGGAACAGGTTAAAGCTTCACACAGGGCAGCCTCCTGCTTGCAAGGAAACATACATGTTTATTCCCCCAGAAACTGGGATTGACTGGTTTTGCTCTGTTGATCTTTCTCCACCCCCCTCATTTGTCCTTCATCTTTTTTATCCTGGCTTTTTAAAAACACCTCTTTTTATTCTCTTTCATTTTTACTTCCCCATTAATAACGACAATTAGTCTCTTTCTTGAACAGGGGCTCTTCTACATGGCTCTCTGCACATGACAGCACTGGAATATCTGTGCAGCACAGGGACGGCCATTTTGCCTCCTTGAACCACTGTCCCTGCTCCAATCAAAACCTCAGCTTCTCTTGCATGAGAATGAAGGCTTAGCAACTGCCCACCCACCCTGCTCTGATACTGGTGAAGTTATTTTCGCACCTGAGGAAAGAAATATCACACCCTCCCTAGCAGTAAAAACCCCAAAAACCACAAAGACTACAAAAAATAAAAATTATATTAAATAACGTTTTGCTGCCCTTTCAGGACAGCCCAAATCGATTGCCTGAAGCAGTCCCTTCATAGAATCATAGAATAGCAGAGTTGGAAGGGGCCTACAAGGCCATCTAGTCCAACCCCCTGCTCAATGCAGGAATCCACCTTAAAGCATCCCTGACAGGTGGTTGTCCAGCTGCCTCTTGAAGGCCTCTAGTGTGAGAGAGTTACAAATATCCATATTTGGTGGGATACATACCCATCCACAGGCTTGTGGTTGAAGACAGAATAATAATGTGGGGCAGGACCAACACACACATACACACACCTGCTTTGGGGTTCCTCCTCCCCACCCCAGAGTCCTGATACAATCATGGGAGATGGCAGATCATAGAATTATAGAATAGCAGAGTTGGAAAGGGCCTACAAGGCCATCGAGTCCAACCCCCTGCTCAATGCAGGAATCCACCCTAAAGCATCCCTGACAGATGGTTGTCCAGCTGCCTCTTGAAGGCCTCTAGTGTGGGAGAGCCCACAACCTCCCTAGGTAACTGATTCCATTGTCGCACTGCTCTAACAGTCAGGAAGTTTTTCCTGATGTCCAGCCAGAATCTGGCTTCCTTTAACTTGAGCCCGTTATTCCGTGTCCTGCACTCTGGGAGGATCGAGAAGAGATCCTGGCCCTCCTCTGTGTGACAACCTTTTAAATATTTGAAGAGTGCTATCATGTCTCCCCTCAATCTTCTCTTCTCCAGGCTAAACATGCCCAGTTCTTTCAGTCTCTCTTCATAGGGCTTTGTTTCCAGACCCCTGATCATCCTGGTTGCCCTCCTCTGAACACACTCCAGCTTCACCCTGCCTCAGCCTTGCCTTTCAATCCAAGGTTATTATTGGAGACATGCTTCATTTTCTATTCCATAATATTTTACCCTGACGTGTTTTTTTTTCTCTAGCCAGGATTTGTTGTGGTGGTTTAATGCCTCTTTTTAGTTCTTCCCTCTCCCTCCGCCTTGGACAGTCTCTCCTCCCTGTGTCTCTCTCTGCAGGAGTGCATCATCAGAAAGCCGAGGCAACACTGGGCTGGATGAAGATATTTTGCTTTTTCCCCCTCTGCCAAAGCGCACAGGAGCCAAAGCTGAAGGCTGGTGCATTTGGCACCAGAAACACAAATAATCCCTCAAGTGCCTCCCATGCTCCCTGGCAGAGAAAAAACACATTTAGAGTTTATTAAATAATGAAGGACTTGAGGCCCCTCCAGGATCCCCCAACTCAGCTGCCTGAGGCACCCCCCCTCACTTTGCCACGTGGTCTTGGGATGGCAGGGGGGAGCTCGTCTCTCTCCGCCCAGCATCGTCGGCTTTGCTCAGTGCATCCAATGCAGCAGAGACCGAGGGAGCATCTCAACAAGGCAATCAACAAGGCAAGGCTACATATTGTTCAAGAGCTGTGGGGGTGCACTTCTGCAACTGTGAAAAACCAGCAAAGGAGGATGAGGATACTAGTAAAATAACAAATACATTTCCATAAATACCTGGAATTGAAGAAATAATAATAATAATAATAATAATAATAATAATAATAATAATAATAATAATAATAATAATAATGATGGCCCCATATGCATGAATGCCTGTGTCAAAGGGAGGGGGGAACCCCAGAAGCCTGGGAAAGAAAATGGGATCTCAGGATGGACCGACAAGGCGGGTTCTGCTGCACAGGACCCAGGGGATACCAAGCGAAGGACTGAAATTTGGCACAATTGTAGACATCAAGAAGACCTCTAAAGCCAAATTATTAAATCAGGAGGTGTCGTTATTATAAAATTTGGAGACTTAATTCTTCCGGAACGCTTTTTTCTACTTGCCTTAACCAAAGCAGCAATCCCTTCTCCCTTTAATGAAGCATTATCTTAGTATTGCTAATTACACATATTTATTCAGTGTTGGAATGCATTTTGTTTCTTAACCCTTCTACAAAAAATAATGAAATATTTATAAAAGAATTTTGAAATGCACTTCACTGAGAAAATACATCCAACCCAGTATTCTTGGATTATTTACAGTCCGAACATATTTTTCAATATGATTTTTTCTTACATCATTTCCCAAGATGATAAAAGAGAAAATGTTGTTTACGTAAGTTTCTTTGTGGTCTCTTCATTTGAGCACATTAATAGTCTCATTGGTTTGGCATCTCCTAAGCTGGTCTTCCTAAGTTGGTCTTCTAATGTGAAATAAAGCTTGAGTGTAAATGAATCTCATTTCACGATCCCAAAGGTTCCTATGGTTTTTCCCTGGTGTAAGATATTAGATGAGAAGTAAGATAAAATATAGTGTTTTCAGTTTTAAAAGTTCTTCCCTGCATGATTTATTTGATGAAAACCAAGGAGTTTGTTTCTACTGAAGCTTTTTCATCTTTTAAGCATTTCGATGGCTTCTCCGCTGAGTTAATTCTTTCATGCAAACTGAGATTTCTCTTTTGAGAGAAGATCTTCCCACTTTCCAAACAATGAGACAGTTTCTTCTCTGTATGAGTTCTTTGATATAAAGACTGATCTCTTCCGGCAGGCCTATCCAGTGGAACTTAAAGATGTTTTTAGAATGTTTTTAGGATGTTTAATGTATATTATGTTCTCATCAGATTTATATATTTTATATTTTCTGTTGTTCCCCACTTCAATCAAAATGGAGAGGTGGGTAAGAAATAAATTTATTTTTATTATTTGATGAGAAATAAAATGACTCTTTACAGTGACGCTCTTTCCACACTCCAAACAATAAATTAGCTTTTCCCTGTGTGAGTTCTTTGATGTCGAGTAAGATTTGTCTTGTGACTGAATCTTTTTCCACACTCAAGACAATGATATGGTTTCTCCCCAGTGTGAGTTCTTTGATGAGTAATGAGTTTACTCTTCACACTGAAGCTCTTTCCACAGTTCAAGCAATAATGTAGCTTTTGCCCTGTGTGAGTTCTTTGATGTTGAGTAAGACTTGCCTTGTGACTGAATCTTTTTCCACATTCCAAACAATGATATGGTTTCTCCCCTCTGTGAGTATTTTGATGAGATGAGAGTTGTGTCTTCCAACGGAAGCTCTTTCCACACTCCAAGCATTCATGTGGTTTCTCTCCTGTGTGAGTTCTTTGATGAGTAGTGAGAGAATGCTTTGCAATGAAATTCTTTCCACACTCCAAACAATGATATGGTTTCTCCCCTCTGTGAGTATTTTGATGAGATGAGAGTTGTGTCTTCCAACAAAAGCTCTTTCCACACTCCAAGCATTTATATGGTTTCTCCCCTGTGTGAGTTCTTTGATGAGTAGTGAGAGAATGCTTCGCAGTGAAATTCTTTCCACACTCCAAACAATGATATGGTTTCTCCCCTCTGTGAGTATTTTGATGAGAGGAGAGTTGTGTCCCCCAACGGAAGCTCTTTCCACACTCCAAGCATTTATATGGTTTCTCTCCTGTGTGAGTTCTTTGATGAGTAGTGAGAGAATGCTTTGAAATGAAATTCTTTCCACACTCCAAACAATGATATGGTTTCACCCCTGTGTGCGTTTTTTGATGTCGAGTGAGACTTGTCTTGTGACTGAATCTTTTTTCACACTCCAAACAATGATATGGTTTCTCCCCTATGTGCATTGTTTTATGAGTAATGAGACAACTCTTTGCACTGAAGCTCTTTCCACACTCCAAGCAATAATATAGTTTCTCCCCTGTGTGACTTGTTTGATGTTGCGTGATGTTTATCTTTTGACTGAAGTTCTTCCCACATTCCACACGATGATATGGTTTTCCTGTGTGAATTCTTTGATGAGAAATGAGGTGTATCTTGTGACTGAAACTCTTTCCACAACCCTTGCATTTATATGGTTTCTTCAATGTGGGAATTTTGCAATAAGCTTTAATTTTGAATTCAGTATTCAAAGTTTTCCTTCTAATTGGGAACTTATTATTTTCTGGTCTTTCTTCTTGGATTGCGACATCCTCGTAGTTATTGGCCTGACAAGGAAAGGAATTATTCCTCATGTTCCAATTTGCTCCATCTTGCTGTCTCCCCTCTTTGCTGTTTGTATGTCTTTCTTCCTTCGATAGCATTCCCGATGCTTCTCTCTCATTCTCTGCTTCCCAATAGTCACCATCTGGAACAAAGACAAGAAATTTGTGAAAGCCTGTATTAGCAAATAGAACCTGAAATAGAATCATAGAATAGCAGAGTTGGAAGGGGTCTACAAGGTCATCAAGTTCAAACCCCTGCTCAATACAGGAATCCACCCTAAAGCATCCCTGACAGATGGTTGTCCAGCTGCCTCTTGAAGGCCTCTAGTGTGGGAGAGCCCAAGACCTGTAACTTGAGCCCGTTATTCCATGTCCTGCACTCTGGGAAGGATCGAGAAGAGATCCTGGCCCTCCTCTGTGTGACAACCTTTTAAGTATTTGAAGAGTGCTATCATGTTTCCCCTCAATATTGAGCAACTTAATAAATTTTGATTAAAGGAAGAACTAAAAAAAATAGATTGGTTACAGTTCTTACCATGTGTTTACCTGCTTGTGTTGACTGCCACCAAATGTGGTAACATGGTACAATGCTTTTGATTGAGCCCATGGAGACCTAGGTACAGGTTTCAGCTGAGAAATTAAATGTACGGTGTCTTTCTGGGCCGGTTACTCTCTCTCAGCCACCTAACCCCACAGGCTTGTTATCCAGCTCCTCGTCAGTAAGGCAGATATCACAGACTCCAGTGATATTTGGCAACCATGGACACAGTTCCTTTCCGAAGCCCTTCCCAGTGCCAAAGCGGGAAAAGGAAGGCAAAGTCCTCTTACCTATTAGCCCCAATGGTCACTGATTATTTATTTATTTATTTATTTATTTATTTAAGCATTTAATACCACCATTCAGCCAAACAAGTCTCTCATGGTGGCTTACAAAAATATTTCTTGACAGTCCCTGCCCACAGGTTTACAATCTAAAAATCATGACATAAAAGAAAAGGGGATTGGGAGGGAAGAGGAGGGGGAAAAGAAAAGCACATTCAGGCACTTCATTCTTAGGGCCTTGCTAGACCTGCCGGCTTACGCCGGCAGGGAGGCGGGGCCGAGGCGCGCTGAAGTTAGCGCGCCTCCCCCAGGCTACCAGACGTACGACGCGCAGGGACGTCGCGTCCCTGCGGCGTCCGCCATTTTTTAAATTTTTTTTAAAGGGGCCGGGTGCGGCCCGAAGACTCCGGAGAGGTAAGTGGGGGTTTTTTGGTTTTTTTACCGGGGGGGGGGGGCGAAGGCTGGGAGGGTGGGTGCCAGGGTGGGTGGCATGGGGGGAGGGTGGGGGCGATTGCGCCACGCGCCGCCCGAGCCCGGGCAATGCCCCCCCCTATAGTAGCGCTGTGCCCGAGCCCCCCCCCGCCGATGGGCACAGCGCTACTATAGGCGCTGTGCCAGGTCCGCGGCTTTTCGTGGCTCCTCGCGAGTAAGCGAGGAGCCGCGAAAAGCTGCGGAAGTCCCTAGACGTTCCCCAGCTCCGGCCTGAGGCCGGAGCTGGGGAAAAGGCGCGCCATAAGCGAATTCGCTTATGGCGCGTTGGAGGAGGCCTCAGCGCGGCCTGTCTCCGGATTCCCCTGTGCGTCATCTGGACGCACAGCAGGGAAGCCGGGACAGAAGGCGTGCTAAGGCCTCGTCTAGGAAGGCCCCTGGTTACAAAGTTCAGCAGTGACAGTTGGTAGCAGGAGGGGGGGGCTCTCAGCTGGAGCTGGACCCAGGCACGATAGAGAGGTGCCTGGCTGCTGCTTCCTCCCCGTGTCACTCACATAAAGTCAGATCTGGCACTGATAAGCTAATGAAAAGTGCAGACCTAACCTTCCAAGTAGAGGACAGCCCTGCAGTGTCTTCCCTGAGATAAGTAAATTACCACCTTAGGTGCCAGACCAGGAGTTTCCTAACCTTTCAGGAAAGATACAGTCTTGAATAACTGCAGGCTCTGCCCCTCTGTTAATGAGTGCTCATCCCAAATTGCCCACTTTTAACATTTGAGATGGCTCTGGCAAGGTGTTCTCTGAACCCCATTATCTTTCTGCATGGAGCGGGTCTTGTCAACACCTGGGAATCTTTCCTTAACTCCTTGTAGCTTTGAAATATCAGACTGGCACCCTTTGTGCCCCTGAAGGTTCTGTGCGAACCGGAGAAAGATGCAGAGTTTCTTGCCTTCCGTGTGCTTACTTACTATAGCAGTGGCATTTGTAGCTGTTGGAACGGTTCCAACCTAGATCTATGCTACAGAAACAATCTTGGTCTCCTGGGCTATCCAGTCATGGCAGGATCCCACTTGCTTTTCAGAGTGTGGCAAACCCTGGAGTTGTTTTGTTCTCAGCCAGAGAGAATCAGGTCTCTTTCTAATCCCCCCACCCCAGTTGGGAAGGATGACAATTCTGGGCTCCACAAGTCAAGAAGGACGCAGACAAGCTGGAGCGTGTTCAGAGGAGGGCAACCAGGATGATCAGGGGTCTGGAAACAAAGCCCTATGAAGAGAGACTGAAAGAACTGGGCATGTTTAGCCTGGAGAAGAGAAGATTGAGGGGAGACATGAGAGCACTCTTCAAATACTTGAAAGGTTGTCACACACAGGAGGGCCAGGATCTCTTCTCGATCCTCCTAGAGTGCAGGACATGGAATAATGGGCTCAAGTTACAAGAAGCCAGATTCCAGCTGGACATCAGGAAAAACTTCCTGACTGTTAGAGCAGTACAACAATGGAACCAGTTACCTAGGGAGGTCTTGGGCTCTCCCACCCTAGAGGCCTTCAAGAGGCAGCTGGACAACCATCTGTCAGATATGCTTTAGGGTGGATTCCTGCATTGAGCAGGGGGGTGGACTCGATGGCCTTATAGGCCCCTTCCAACTCTATGATTCTATGACATCTGGGTTTCTATGTGTGAAGAGAGACTGCAATTTGGGAGACAGAGATATGGGAGAAATAGCTGGGTTGGGATTCTGGAAACTCATTGCGTTTTGGGGTGCTGGATGCCTATCTAGAGACCTCTCCGTTGGCTTCAGTATGGCTGATCCGTCAGGCTTCTGGGATTCTATGATCCATCAGTTCTGTGTTTGTATTTCTGGAGCTCTAAGTGTTTCCTGTTGATTTCATCACCAAATACTTATTATTGTATTGATTCCATTGTCGTTTTCTAATATTTTGTCTCACCACTATTCGCTACTCTTGTGGATTTTTAGTTAATGGAAAGGCAGGACTAAAGATGTTTTCATAGATGAAAATAGGCAAATTCTGGTAGACTGGAAGCAATACTAATACTAATAATATATTTATTTATTTGTTACCCGCCTCTCCCTCTGGATCGAGGTGGGGTACAATACAAATGCAAACACCATAAAATACATATAACTAATTAAAACATGTAAAACTAATACATTATTAAAAGCAGCACATTATTTAAAAAAAAGGCATCTTAAAATTCAATTGGGTAGGCCTGCCGGAAGAGATCAGTCTTTATAGCTTCCTTAAATTCCAGAACACTATTAAGTTGACGAATCTCTCCTGGCAGGCCATTCCACAAACAGGGAGCAGCAGAAGAAAAGGTCCTCTGGGTAATAGTTGTCAGCCTTGTTTTTGTTGGCTGGAGTAAATTCTTCCCAGAGGACCTGAGTGTGCAGGGTGGATTGTACGGGAGAAGGCGATCCCGCAGGTAGCCTGGACCCAAACCATGTAGGGCGTTAAAGGTAATAACCAACACTTTATACTTCGCTCGGAAACTAATTGGCAGCTAGTGAAGAGATTTTAAAACTGGTGTAATGTGGTCACCCCTAGGTGTACCATACCGGTGACCAGCCTGGCTGCCAAACCATCTCCACATGGCTTTGCAGGGGAGGCCTTCAAGTCTGCCTTGAAATTGTGCGTGTTCAGGGCTGCCTTTCTCTAATCTGTGTTCCGCTTTTGGAATGCTGCCTTCTGAGGGCTGCGTCCTCAAAGACAGCCCCCAAATACAAAAAGTATAAATAATGTTGGATATGTGCGAACACATTGTAATACTACATTCCTCACCATTATTGCATTTGAAATCCAACAGTAAAAGTAAACAAGAAAACAAGGAGACTTACGGAGAGAGGCCACGATCCCAAGGATGTTCTCCGTGATTTGGCTGTGCAGGGCTCTCTGGTCAGGCTCCAGCAGGGCCCACTCCTCCTCCGTGAACCACACGGCAACTTCCTCGAAAGCCAACAGAGCCTGAATGAGAAAAGATGTTTCCTTCAGAAGGACAATGTAAAGTCATAGAATCATAGAATCATAGAGTTGGAAGGGGCCTACAAGGCCATCGAGTCCAACCCCCTGCTCAGTGCAGGAATCCACCCTAAAGCATCCCTGACAGATGGTTGTCCAGCTGCCTCTTGAAGGCCTCTAGTGTGGGAGAGCCCACAACAGCCCTAGGTAAATGAGGTGGGCTGGGCTGCAGATTGAAACTGGCTGGCTGTGAAAACCATTTGCTGTGAGACCAACAGCAGGAAACAACTCCGGCCCTCCTCTCTTGCTTGTGGGCTTCCCAAGAGGTATCTGCTTGGCCGCTCTGAGAAACGGAGCGGTGGGCTAGAGGGCCCTTTGGTCTCTTCCAGCAGGGCTCTCCGAATGGTCTTAGCATGACCAAAAGCAAACAGAGGGAGGGAGAGGTGTTCTGGCTAAAGAGGTAAAATTTAGGAAATTCTGAAGCCATGGAAAAAAAAATGGGTTTCCCTGTTTTTTTCCGGGGGGGTGGGGGGGAATTTTCGGAAAAATTGAAATAATGCAATATTAGCACTTTTTACAGATTGAAAGTCACTTTGTTACTTTAGGAACATAAAATGTAATTATGTCCAAGTTGGTTTGGCATAAAATTATTACGTTTGGTATATTAAAAGTACACTGTATTCAAACAATTATGACAAATTTAATTTACTTTTTTAATTCCCCCCCCCCCCCCCCGGTGTTTTTGGTAACAAATGGTGCTACAAGCTCCTGAACTGTTAGGAACACGTGAACTGTAAGGAACCTCTTTGGTTCTGCCAGTTTATGAGGAGCAGGGGAAAAAGAATTAAAAAAAACAACGGAAGAAACCGGCAACATTAGTATCAAAGAAAATTATTTATGTTTCCGCTAGTCCTCCACAGTGTCAAAACATAAAGCACCCATTCCCATAATAAGAACTGAGAAAAAGGGGGGAAACCAAGGTTCAGTGAATATGCATGAAATTTAATCAGACTCATTTTCTGACCTATAGCTATCACTATCAGTTTGAGTCTCTGCTTCCATGGAAGTGCTGCCCCCTAGAGGCAGAAAATCATCTTGCTCTTGCATTTGAGAGTTGTAGTCTCAGTTTGCAACCTAGGACTTGCTTGTCCTCGGGGCACAGACATTGTAATAATCTGATACTGTACAGTTTTTAGAAATCATTTGGAGAAGTAAATATCTGAACACCTTGTCTTAAACATTTTATTCATCATGCTGAAATAAAACATCCCATAATCCATTTTTTCTTCGTTTTTTCAATCTTTCGGGGGGAAACCCAAAAAGGGTTCGGGGGGAAAACGGAACACACACACACAAACACACAGAATTTTACTTTTTTCACATCTCTAGTTCTGGCTCAGGGAAGTGCGTAAGGGACGGAGGCACCCAGGCTGCTCCCTGCCCTCAGCATCTTTCTGCCTACCTGGTCCGGCTCCACTCCATCACAAAGAAGAAGGGACCTCTGAGTACCCATTTCCAGCGTCATTCTATCCCCTGCAACAGACAGAAGTGATACGAAGACAACAATGGCCCCATTCAGAAGACACCTTAAACCTTAATGGTGGTTAAGCCAGAAAGCTGGGTCATGTTCAGAAGACACCTTAAACCATGGCTTTAACCATGGTGGTTAAGCCAGAAAGCCAGATCGTGTTCAGAAGACACCTTAAACCAAGGCTTTAACTGTGGTGACTAAGGCAAAAAGCCTTATTCACTGTGGTTAAAGCCATGGTTTAAGGTGTCTTCTGAACGGGGCCAGAATGGGCTTAGAAATTATGATTACGATTTTAAACACACATCCTTGGGAGTAAGCCCCCTTCCAACACAAGAGGACTGAAATTCCCTGTAAAACGCATACGGATCATTGCAAGCGATGCAAGTCAAAGCACACCTGGGTGTTACAAGATACCCTTTCCTTTATTTCTCGTTGGATATGTGTAACCATTTTAGGGTTCAAGTTGGATGAAATGGCTTCTCTCCCCACAGATGGATTTCAAACTGGTTCCCCTCCTGGGCAATTAATCCTTACCCTGCAAAGAGGAACCTTCGTAACCCTCTTGTGTGATCCCCTTCCATGGGCGGCTCTGCCTGGTCTCTGCTGGAGCCTTCACTGCTGTAGGGAAATCAGGGACTGCTCTTGCAACCAAACTCAGTACCTGGGAGAGCAATGGAGATATGGAACGAGGAGAAGGAATAGAACTGGAATAAGAGAGGTGTAAATCTTAGGGGCTACGCATAGGACATCTCTCCGCGGGTGACTTGCAGAATGGGTTGGGCAATTAGTTTCCGGTCAAGAGTTTTAGACTACCCTCCCTCACATTCCCATCCCTTTGGATGAAATGCTCTCACCTGCTGCTGCTCTTGCTGCCTCTGGTCCTCCGCCTGGCTCAGCAGGAAGCCTTCTGCCAGGGCCACCGCCTGGCAACTGGTCTCTGCTCCGCATTCTCTCACCCAGCTCGCCATCTTTGCTGGCAAGATGGTCAGGAACTGCTCCAGAATCACCAGGTCCAGGATTTCATTTTTCGTGTGTTGCTCTGGCTTCAGCCACCAATGGGAGAGATTATGGAGTTGGTTGCAAGTCTCTCGGGGGCCGTCAGCCGCCTGGTAGCGGAGCTGCCTGAAACGCTGGCGCTGCACCTCTGAGCTGTCCATGTCCTCATCCCGGTCCTTCTGCCCTGTTGTTTCCCAGAATTTACCACTGCTCTCACTCTTCATGGCATCAAGGCCTCTTCCTACTTCAGGGCCAACTGAGTTTTGCTCAGCCATCTTTGATCCGTGCTCAAAGGAATTCTCCAAGAGGGCTAAAGAAACCCCTTCCTCTTTCCCGTCAAGGACTCTCCTGTGAGGAAGTGCTACTGGAGCTCTAAAAAAATGAAGACATTGTGCAATCAAAGAGTTATTATACAGTCAGGAGAAGGTAAAATGTGAAGAACTCCACCTAGCAGCCAGGTCTTGTCCCAGAAGGAAAGACTGGCAAACGCCAAAATCAAAGGGGATCCAGAGCCTTGGGGAGGTTCCTTCATCTGGGAGCCCCATACCAAAGTCTTTCACTCGCTTGAACAGGCTTTGCAGAAAGGAGGAAAAAATGGAGCTCCCATATGTTGTGGGGTGGAAACCCAAGTGCACCAGCCCCACAGCCCACCTCCCTATGGGGTGAAATGGGGGGAGGGTCCAGCTCCCCTCCATGATGCTAATTCAGATCCGACTCTGACCCTAGGATGAATTTGGGCATCCCCAACCCCTCCTGACCCTATGCCCTTTCCCGCAGCCCAGGACCTCCCCTTCACCCCAATGCACAAGGCAGGGAGGGATCCCACCTGGGAGGCTCTGATGCAGCACTTGGATGAAGCGCCAAGGCCTCTTTCCTGTGGGGTAAGAAGGTGGAAACAGGAAGGGCATTGGGAGGAAAGAAGCATTTCCTGTGCATCACACACCCCTCCCTTCTTCCACAAATCCCCTTCCTTGCTAAGAACCCAGTTAACCCTTAGATGCCCTAGCAGCGAGATCTCTTTTCGGCTCTTGTGAGTTTTGCAAAAGGCTGTTCTGTGTTTGGAGTCGGTTCTTGCCACCAGGTTCAAAGGGACGCAGGAGGTTCAGCCCAGGAAACTGGAACTTTGGAGCCTGCCTACTCAGAAGCAATCCCCAGTGAATTCCATTCAGCTTACTCCTCAGTAAGGGTATATAGCAGCCTCCCCTGTTCTGAGGCCTTCTAGGAGTTTTGGACTACAACTCCACAAATATATTTGAGATAAAATTGTTTTGTAATTAAAAGTTAAATCTCTAGCAATTGATATCCCCTGATTTTCAAAGATAGAGATTCCATTCTTAAGTATCACAATGAGTCTGGGTAAAACAAGGATCCATAAAATAAAAAAGGATCCCCCTGATTTCAAATGATTTTACAGAGCAACACCCCAAACTACAAATCCAATCACAGAGCCCATCTGCCTCCGCAGATTGAACCACAAAAACCAGAGATTTACCACTCGTGGGAGCAGCCACCGTGCAAAAACATGGATCTGAGGCAGGGATCCTCATGATGATAAGACAACTACACCGAAACACCATCATATCACAGAAAGTTGAAAGGGGGAATCAAGAGGGTTAAATCCTTGGAAAAGGCATGGCGCTTACTCAAAAGCACAATAATAGAAGCTCAACTAAAATGTATTCCACAGGTTAGGAAGGGTAGCATCAAGTCCAAGAGGTCACCAGCATGGTTAACAAACAGTGTCAAAGAAGCTATTGCTCAATGCAGGAAGTCTTGCCTAAGTGAGGAAAATAAAAGGGAGCACAAGCTGGCACAAAGGAGTTGCAAGAAAACAATACGATGCAAAAAAGCATTTCGAAGAGCACATCAAGTCCAACAATAAAGAATTCTTTAAATATATTAGAAGCAGGAAACCAGCTAGGGAAACAGTTGGACTGTTGGAGGACAATGGAGTTAAGGGCAGGGAGGACAGGAGGACAGGGAGATCGCAGAGAAGCTGAGTGAATTCTTTGCATCGGTGTTCACTGCAGAGGATACGGAACAGATGCCTGTGCCTGAACTGATGTTTTCAGGAAGGGAGTCTGAGGAACTGCGGCAAACAGTGGTGACAAAAGATGAAGTTCTCAACCTTATTGACAAATCAAAAGCAAATAAATCACCAAGCCCAGATGGCATCCATCCTAGAGTTCTCAAAGAACTCAAATATGAAATCGCAGACCTCCTCACAAAAATATGCAACATGTCCCTAAGCATAGCCTTGGTACCAGAGGACTGGAGGATGGCCAATGTAACACCAATTTTCTAAAAGGGATCCAGGAAATTACAGGCTGGTCAGTTTGACATCTGTTCCAGGTAAATTGGTTGAAAGCATTATTAAAGACAAAATTAGTAAGCATATAGAAAGGCAAAGCAATTCACAGCTTACTGATCAAGTTCCGCGGTGTCCTTCGTGGCCCTTATCAAGAGTCAGGACAGGAGATTGGTGCCAGCCATGGTGGTAGCTTCTAGGAGCAACCTGATTATTGTTACTAGTGTAGTTTGGGACTATACTGGCACATTCTCTTCCCATAGAAACATAGAATAGTAGAGTTGGAAGGGGCCTACAAGGCCATCGAGTCCAACCCTCTGCTCAATGCAGGAATCCACCCTAAAGCATCCCTGTCAGATGGTTGTCCAGCTGCCTCTTGAATGACTCTAGTGTGAGAGAGCCCACAACCTCCCTAGGCAACTGGTTCCATTGTCGTACTGCTCTAACAGTCAGGAAGTTTTTCCTGATGTCCAGCTGGAACCTGGCTTCCTTTAACTTGAGCCTGTTATTCCGTGTCCTGCACTCTGGGAGGATCGAGAAGAGATCCTGGCCCTCCTCTGTGGGACAACCTTTTAAGTATTTGAAGAGTGCTATCATGTCTCCCCTCAGTCTTCTCTTTTCCAGGCTAAACAGGCCCAGTTCTTTCAGTCTCTCCTCATGGGGCTTTGTTTCCAGACCCCTGATCATCCTGGTCGCCCTCCTCTGAACACGCTTCAGCTTGTCTGCGTCCTTCTTGAATTGCGGAGCCCAGAACTGGACGCAATACTCTAGATGAGGCCTAACCAGGGCCGAATAGAGAGGAACCAGTACCTCACGTGATTTGGAAGCTATACTTCTATTAATGCAGCCCAAAATAGCATTTGCCTTTCTTGCATCCATATCCCACTGTTGGCTCATATTCAGCTTGCGATCTACAACAACATGGGGGGAGGGAAAGACAAAGGGGGAAGGGAGCCTGGCATAAAACCACTGTCCTAGCTTAGGGTGACCATATGAAAAGGAGGACAGGGCTCCTGTATCTTTAAGAGTTGTACTGAAAAGGAAATTTCAGCAGGTGTTATTTGTATATATGGGGAACCTGGTGAAATTTCCTTTCAATCACAACAGTTAAAGCTGCAGGTGCCCTGCACTCTTTTAAATCTGGTCACTCTAGTACAGCTCCTGCACCTTTAACTATTGTGATGAAGAGGAAACTTCACCAGGTTCTTCATATATACAAATGACACCTGCTGAAATTCCTTTTTGTTAAAGATACAGGAGCCCTGTCCTCCTTTTCATATGGTCACCCTATCCTAGCTGGCAGAGAGCCTGCAGCCCGCGGGAGGCTGCCCTTCCTCCTCCCCGTGTCGTTTCTCAAGAATGCTTTTGGATCGGGACCTGCCTGCCTGGACTTGGCTTCATCTCTGCTTCGGTCATTTCCGTGACAATAATCAATTGATCAGTTGAGTCAATCAATTCCACGCTGCAGTTCTTCTTTGAACAATGAAAAGGGCCTCCAGGAGAAAGAACACTCTGTGTGTGGGGGGGGGGGGGAAGAACCCCAGAGAATCAGCCCCACAACCCACCTCCCATGGGGTGAAATGGAAGGAGGGTCCAGCTAAACCTACCGCCCGCCCCGCCCGCCCCGAGATGGTGGGGGATGAATGTGGGCATCTCCCCCTCCCCCTCCCCCAATGCACAATCCCGCCCCCCTTTCTGCCCCCAGTCTCACCTGACCCCACCCAGGAGGCCCTGATGCAGCGCCTGGAAGAAGCGCCAAGTCCTTCTTCCTCCCCGGATCTCCTTCCGCTCTAGGAAGCCAACCCAGCTCCTTTAACCCTTAGATGGCCGAGCAACAAGAGCCTTCCTCTGCGTTTCTCAAAGGAGGATCGCGGGAACACGGATTTGGGGCTTCCCTCCGGGGATTCTGGCAGTGATTTCTCTTGTCTAGTTTTGGATTTATTTTATTTTATTGCATGAATGAGGGAGGGAGGGAAATCATCTCGCAGTTCAGCGCTTGTGAGTTTTGTTTCTGCTTCTGTTCTTGCCAGGAGGTTCAAAGGGACCTAGGAGGTTTCAGCCCAAGAAACCGAGACTTTGGAGTGGGATCGGGGAGAGCAAACTACCATGCAAGCCTAGGCAGGTCTACTCAGAAGCAAGCCCTGTGGAGTTCCATTCAGCTTACTCCCCATTAAGGGCATATAGCAGACTTCCCTGCCGTGGATCGTTTGGACTACAAGTCCCATTATCCCTGACCCTTTGCCCTTCTGGCTTGGAGTGATGGGAGTTGCAATCCATCACCTCTCCCGAGCATCAGAGTGGGAGGGCGTTGGCGTATTGGATCGTAGCCATTATCACTCTGAGAAATAGGAGCTCTCTGGGCGGTTCACAAAAATTAAAACCATAATAAAACAACCAACATGTTAAAAGCACAATTACAAAATGCAGTATAAAAAGCACAACCAGGATAAAACCACGCAGCAAAATTGATTAAAATACACCGTTAGGACAGTAAAATTTAAATTTAAGTTAAAATTAAGTGTTAAAATACTGAGAGAATAAAATGGTCTTCAGCTGGCGACGAAAGGAGTGCAGTGTAGGCACCAGGCAGACCTCTCTGGGGAGCTCATTCCACAACTGGGGTGCCACAGCGGAGAAAGCCCTCTTTCTAGCCCTCTCTGGGCGGTTCACAAAAGTTAAAAACATTCAAAGTATGAAACAACAGTATAAAACCATAATATAAAATACAATATAAAAGCTCAACCAGATAAAAACAACAGCAATGCAAAATTACAAATTTAAAACACCCATGTTAAAATTTATTTATAGACTATTAAAATGCTGGGAGAATAAAAAGGTCTTCACCTGGCGTCTAAAGGCATATAATGTAAGTGCCAAGTGAAACTCCTTAGGGAGCTCATTCCACAGCCGGGGTGCCACAGCAGAGAAGGCCCTCCTCCTGGTAGCCACCTGCCTCACTTCCTTTAGCAGGGGCTTGCGGAAAAGGACCCCTGAGGATGACCTTCAGGTCCGGGCAGGTACATATGGGAGGAGGCGTTCCTTCAGATAGCCTGGCCCCAAGCTGTTTAGGGCTTTAAATGTTAATACCAGCACTTTGAATCGGGCCAGGACCTGGACTGGCAGTCAATGAAGCTGGAAAAGGACTGGCGTGATGTGGTCTCGTCGGCCAGTTCCTGTTAGTAACCGTGCTGCCCTGTTTTGTACCAGTTGAAGTTTCCAGACCGTTTTCAAAGGCAGCCCCAGGTATAACACATTGCAGTAATCCAAACGAGAGGTTATCAGAGCATGGATAATTGTAGCTAGGCTATCTCTGTCCAGATAAGGGTGCAGTTGGTATATCAGCCTAAGCTGATAAAAGGAGGAAAAGGAGCTAAAAATGGATTTAACCACTCCGGAAACAAAAGAAACTGAGCTGAAAGAGAGAAGAGTGGAATCTCCATGGCCAATAGACAATGATGAATTGGAATTTCCTTAGTCATTGATCTTGGGTTCAGTGGGGAAACAGCCAAGACCAGGAGAGGCCGGATGCATTTATATTTGTTATTTTCATATCCCAAATGCTTTTATTGTGTGGATGTCCCCAAAATGTGGATAAACCATGGCAATGTCACGCAAAACCCCTAGCCTGGAAGTCCACCCCCCCCCCGCTCTCCTCCAGTGCAGGGGGTTGTTAGCAAGAGGGATCTCATCCCACTAGGTGAGTTTGAGTAGAACAGGAAGAGTGTCTGGCTCCAAATTGCTTTCGCCACAAGGCCAACCGTAAAGGTTGCAGTCTTATGAGCACCTGTGGGAGCCAGTGTGACATAGTGGCTAGACTAGTGCTGGACTGGAAGCGTCATCCCACATACCTGTTTCCCACGAATTATCCCCTACAGCGCTAAGCTGTCGCCCTTGTTGTTGTTGCTACCGGGCGGCTAGATCCTTTGCATTCCAGGAAATGGGTTTAAGGGGGGAAATGTAAAAAAAAATCATTAAAAAATCAACAGATGACCCAATCAGATTCAAATTTGGTATGCTTAAAGCTCTCCTTAATATCTATTACTGTGCCAATTTTGATGTCTTTATCTTTAAAGCTTACGCAGATGTAAGCATTTGTTTAATTTTTCTTCAAATCCTGCTCCTGTGCCCCAGTGGCCACTCAGAAAACAACAAATAATACACTCGAAAACTAGTAGCAAAATACAGTGAGGCTTTTGCCTTTGAAGCACAATTAAAGCAGGATGCATGGGAGTACTTCACAATAAAAGCAGATTATAAGCTGAAAAACTTCGGAGTCCTTTGCACGCAATTCGCAGTGATTGCACAGTATAACACTAGTGTGATAAAGCTCTGGGAGTTGGGAGATCCGGGTTCTAGTCCCCACTCGGCCATGGAAACCCACTGGGTGACTTTGGGCCAGTCACAGCCTCTCAGCCCAACCTACCTCACAGGGTTGTTGTTGTGAGGATAAAATGGAGAGGATTATGTATGCTGCCTTGGGTTCCTTGCAGGAAAAAGGGAGGATATAAATGCAATAATAAACAAATAAATAAATGCAGTTCTGTGAGCAGAGAGCACATCTCTGAGCCTCAGTGCTTCCCAGGTGTATACTGGGACATTAGGCTCAAGACTGCAGGAAGAATATTCTGATCTTTAAAAGTAAATTGGGCGGAGGGTGGAGGGTTTCTGTTGTTGAGTAATGGGTATGTCCTCAATGCAGGCTTGGAGGACTCAGCGTTTCCTTGAGGAAACGTACCAGGGAGAAACACCAGGGAAGGATTTAGCAGCTGTGGTCACTCCATGTGCATTTGGCAGGGACAAAACCCTGGGGGGTGATTTCCCTGCCCGGCATCAGTCCCTGCAGGTGGTGAACATTGTGCGAATTCTCCAAATGACTGAGCCATTCTCCAGTTGTGTCATGTTCTGCTGTAAGAGTTGCCACCAGGACAGTCTTCCTTATTACACTATGAAGTCAAAGCGCCTGTTTCCAGCTGCTGCGTCTCTGATGGAGTCAATGGATCAAGGAGGTGTCAATCTACCTTTGTCACCCAACCCTCTCAAAGGGAAAGGATCCTCCTCTGGATGCAGGGGGTGGGGGTCAACCCCCAGGGATTCTCTGGGTAATTAGATCTTGGGGAAGTGGAGACCCCCATAATGCTTTTCTGTGACCAAATCCTCTTCCTGGACTGTTTACTCTGGAGCCGCTGGCCTTCTCATGAGGCAGAGGGAATCCACCAGCTCAGGCGGCAGAGCAAGAGGGGCGAATGGCCTGTCCGGTTCCCCCCACCCATCAGGTGGTCCTGCTGCCACTGTGTGTGCTCACTGTGTTCTGACTTATCCTCAAGCCGTGGAAATGTCCCCGTCTCCATTGCACACTTCCCCGAATTTCTAGAAACTCATCTTATGGGTGATCTAGGGTCCAAACCCTTTTCCTGGCTCCTCTGATACTGCGAATGGGAGCAGCAAAAAAGTGTGGACCCTACATCACCCTTAAAACAACTTGTTGGGGAGGTGTGCAATGGAAGTGGGGGATCCCCAAGGGTCAGTTCAACACTGTAAACCTTGAGGATCTCAAGAAGAGGATCCCTTTTGGAACCGACCAAGGGTCCTTCTAGCCAAGCATTGTTCACACAGTGACCAACCAGCTGTTGACCAAGAGCCCACAAGCAGGACCCGAGTGCAAGAGCACACGCCCACCCATGTTCCTCAGCAACTATAGACTTACTGAGGTCCCCTCCCTGCACTTGTCAAGAGCTGTGACAGTCGCCTATCTGCACTTCCCTCTGGTCAATGGCCATGTATGTTCTCTGGTACTTTTCCGTCCCTTTGACAGCTGCAACGTACAAGCCAAGACTATAGACGTGGACAGCCTTAGGGGTGCACTTTCGCAACTCTGAATCCCTGGTTTGGGGTGTGGAATGATCACAAAATAATAAAGATCTTTGCGTAAATACCCGGCCCTGAAAAATATTAATGGTTCCAATTGTGCAAATATTGCCCCCCCCCCCAAAAAATATCTACAGGAAATAAAAAGTGCTCGCAGAGCAGGGAGAGGGAGACCAGACAGGTTAACTGTTGACACTGAGTGGAGGATTGAAACTTGGCACTACATCACCCTTAAAACAACTTGTTGGGGAGTTGTGCAATGGAAGTGGGAGTCCCCAAGGGTCAGTTCAACACTTCAAACCCTGAGGATCTCCTTAACAAGAGGCTGGAGAAGACCAAGGGTCCATTGACCAACCAGCTGTTGACCAAGAGTCCACAAGCAGGACCCGAGTGCAAGAGCACTCACCCACCCATGTTCCCCAGCAACTAGAGTACATAGGCTTACTGCCTTTTGTTACTGGAGGTAGGATCTTGCCAAGGGGGCAATGAGGTCGTCTCCCCCTCGCACTTGTCAAGAGCTTTCAAACTAGCCAATCTGCACTTCCGTCTGGTCCATGGCCATGTATGTTCCAAGGTCGTTTTCCTTCCCTTTGACAGCTGCAACTTACAAGCCAAGACTATATATGGACAGCCTTAGGGGTGCACTTTCGCTACTCTGAATCACTGGTGTGGAATGATCACAAAATAATAAAGACCTTTGCATAAATACCCAGACCTGAAAAAATAAAAAATTAATGGCCCCAATTGTGCAAATATTGGGGCCAAAAATATATATCTACAGGAAATAAAAAGGGATCACAGAGCAGGGAGAGGGAGGGGGGACAGGTAGACAAGACAGGTTAACTGCTGACACTGAGTGGAGGATTGAAACTTGGCAACTTTCTAGACATCAAGTAGGTCTCTAAAGCCAAGGGGCACATCATTGGCTCAAGAGGAATCAGTATTATAACATTTTGAGATACTTCCAGAATAATTTTTTCTGCTTTCCATAACCAAAAGCGCAATCCCTTCCTACTTTAATGAAGCATTAGCTTGGTTTTGCTAATGACACTTATTTCTTCAGTATTGGAATACATATTTTTATTAAGCCCTTTACAAAAATAGGTGAAATATTTATTAAAGAAATTTGAAATGCACTTCACTGTGAAAATAAATCCCACCTTGATTTCTTGGATTATTTATGACCCGCACACAATTATGTTCAAGATGTACTCGTAAGAGGATCTACTGTCATTTTACGTTTCATTGTTGTCTTTGTGATATCACATTCATAGTCTTGGTTTGGCATTCCTTTCTACAGGGTATCTCCAGAGTCAGTCATCTAATGTCAAATATGGCTTGAGAGAAAATGAATCTCATGAGGGTCACCAAGTATTTCTTAAACTTTCTTTATTGCGATCTATAGATCCATAAAAAGAAAAGAAACAAACAACCAAACACAAGAATCAGACATGAAATCATACAGTTAGAGCTATTATCAACTTTAGTCTAATACACAAAGAGCTCTAATCTTGGCTGCCACTGTAGGAAATTTAGCAACAGCCAAAGTTACACTTGAGGACTTATCTTCCAACAACCAAGTATTTCTATGTTCTCCCCCAGTGTAAGTTATTCGATGAGAAGATGAGATGTAACGTTTCCCCCATACTCCAAAGCGTTATAAAACTTGTTCCCTGTGTGATTCCTTTGATGAGAACCAAAGTGTTTGTTCCTACTGAAGCGCTTTCAATCTTCCAAGCATTTAGATGGGTTTCTCCCGAGAGTGAATTCTTTCATGCTGACTGAGATACCTCTTCTGAGAAAAGCTCTTTCCACCTTCCAAACAATGATACGGTTTCTACCCAGTGAGTTCTTTCATGAGAACTCAGACTTGTCCTGACCAAAGCTCTTTTCACACTCCAGACGTTGATTTGCTTTTGTCATGCCCTCAGTAGAGGAATTAACTAGACTGAAGACTGAAGCTCTTTCCACACACCAAGCATTTATATGGTTTCTCCCATGTGAATTCTTTGATGAGCAGTAAGATAATTCTTCACAATGAAGCGCTTTCCACACTCCAAACAATGATGTGGTTTCTCCCGTGTGTGTTCTTTGATGTCGAGTGAGATTTGACTTTTCACTGAAGCTCTTTCCACACTCCAATTAATTATACGGTTTTTCCTGTGTGAGTATTTCGATGAGAGGAGAGTTGTGTGCTCCAATGGAAGTTCTTTCCACACTCCAAACAATGATACGGTTTCTCCCCAGTGTGAATTCTTTGATGAGAAACAAAGGGTGTTTTTTGACTGAAACTCTTTCCACACTCCAAACAATGATATGGTTTTTCTCTTGCGTGGGTTTTTTGATGAGAGGAGAGTTGTGCCTTCGAACGGAAGCTCTTTTCACACTGCAAGCATATATATGGTTTCTCCCCTGTGTGAATTCTTTGATGACTAATTAGGTTGCTTTTGTGACTGTAGCTCTTTCCACACTCCAAACAATGATATAGTTTCTCCCCTGTGTGAGTTCTTTGATGTCGTGTCAAACAACTCTTTGAAATGAAGTCCTTTCCACACTCGAAACAATGATATGGTTTTTCTCCTGTGTGGGTTTTTTGAGGAGAGGAAAGAAGTGTCTTCAAACGGAAGCTCTTCTCACACTCCAAGCATTTATATGGTTTTTCCCCTGTGTGAATTCTTTGATGATAAATAAGGAGTGTTTTTCGACTGAACCTCTTTCCACACTCCAAACAATGATACGGTTTCTCCCCTGTGTGAGTTCTTTGATGAGAAGTGAGATGACTCCTCACAATGAAGTTCTTTCCACACTCCAAACAATGATATAGTTTCTCCCCTGTGTGAGTTCTTTGATGTCGTGTTAAACAACTCTTTGAAATGAAGTCCTTTCCACACTCGAAACAATGATATGGTTTTTCTCCTGTGTGGGTTTTTTGATGAGAGGAAAGAAGTGTCTTCAAACGGAAGCTCTTCTCACACTCCAAGCATTTATATGGTTTTTCCCCTGTGTGAATTCTTTGATGATAAATAAGGAGTGTTTTTCGACTGAACCTCTTTCCACACTCCAAACAATGATACGGTTTCTCCCCTGTGTGAGTTCTTTGATGAGAAGTGAGATGATTCTTCACAATGAAGTTCTCTCCACACTCCAAACCATGATATGGTTTTTCTCTTGCGTGGGTTTTTTGATGAGAGGAGAGGTGTGCCTTCGAACGGAAGCTCTTTTCACACTGCAAGCATATATATGGTTTCTCCCCTGTGTGAATTCTTTGATGACGAATTAGGTTACTTTTTTGACTGCAGCTCTTCTCACACTCCAAGCATTTATATGGTTTTTCCCCTGTGTGAATTCTCTGATGATAAATAAGAAGTGATTTTCGACTGAACCTCTTTCCACACTCCAAACAATGATACGGTTTCTCCCCTGTGTGAGTTCTTTGATGAGAAGTGAGATGACTCTTCACAATGAAGTTCTTTCCACACTCCAAACAATGATATGGTTTTTCTCCTGTGTGGGTTTTTTGATGAGAGGAAAGAAGTGTGTTCAAACGGAAGCTCTTCTCACACTCCAAGCATTTATATGGTTTTTCCCCTGTGTGAATTCTTTGATGATACATAAGGAGTGATTTTTGACTGAACCTCTTTCCACACTCCAAACAATGATATGGTTTCTCCCCTGTGTGAATTCTTTGATGAGAAATGAGATTTCTCCTCTCAGTGAAGCTCTTTACACAGTCCTTGCATTTATATGCTTTCTTCAATGTGGGAATTTTGCAGTAAGCTTTCACACTTGATTCAGTATTCAGGGTTTTCCTTCTAATTTGGAACCTGTTCTTTTCCTGACTTTTATGTATTTGTTGTTGAATTGCGACATCGGCGTTGCCATTGGCCTGATAAAGAAAGGAATTATTCCTCATTTTCCAATTGGCTCCATTTCCCCATCTCCTCTGTTTGCTGTTTGTGTGTCTTTCTTCCTTCGATAGCATCCCGCATGGTCCTCTCTCATTCTCTGCTACCCAACAGTCACCTTCTGGAATGAAGACAAGAAACCAATAAAAGCCTGAATAAGCAAATATAAACTGATGAAATAATTGAACAACTTTCATAAACGGAACAACTGATGGCATGCAGTTCTTCCCATGTGTTTAACGGCCTCTATTGACGGCCATAAACTCAGTGGTGATGAGCTACAATGCACATGACTGGGCTCATGGAGACCTGGATGCAGCTGAGAAAGGAAATGGACGGTGTCTTTCTGGGCCAGTTGCTCTCTCTCAGCCCAGCCAACCTCACCATCTTGTCATCAGGCTGCTCGTCAGTCAGAAGGTACCCTAAACTTCCATGAAATTAGACAGCCAGGGACACGGTTCCTTTCACAAACCTTCCCAGCGCCAAGGAGAGAAAAGGAAGGCAAAGTCCTCTTACCTAGTCACCCCAGTGGTCACTGACGCTCACTGAGATCTGGCATTGACAAGCTAAACCAACGTGCAGCTCTTCAAAAAGCCTTGGGACGGGTAAAGGCAGATCCCACCTTCCAAGCATAGGGCAGCCCAGAAGTGACTTCCCCGAGATCCGTAAATTGCCAACTGAGAGGTGCCAGACCAGGACTCTCTGAGCCCTTCAGGAAAGAGGCAATCTTGAACAGCTACAGACTCAGCACCTCTGTTAAAGAGCCCCCATCCCAAATTGCCCACTTCTGCATCAGGCAAGGACATCTCTGAACCCCCATGTTTTCAGCATGGAACAGCTCTTGTCACCACCTGGGACTCTTTGTGTAACTCCTTGTGGCTTTGTAATACCAGACCTGGCAGCCTTCTGCCCTTGAAGCTTCTGGGCCAACCGGAGCATTTTGTGCCCTCGGGGTGCTGGTGTTGTTGGGGATTACCATTCATAGCTGTTGGACCAGGATGAACCCGGATCCACACCACTGAAACCGTCTGCATCTCCTGGGCTTCCCACTACTGGCAGGGTCCCACCTGCTTTCCAGAGCGTGGCAAACGCCGGAGTTGTTTTGCTCTCCGGCAGAGAGAAGCAGATCTCTCTCTCATCCCTCCACCCCAGCTAAGGAGGAGGACAGCTGGGTAGCTGGAGGTCTCTGTGTGAAAAAGGAGAACCTGCTAGGCTTGAACTCTGTAAACAAACAGCACTTAGAGGTGCTGTCTGTCTCACTAGCTGATATCTCAGGTTTCAGGATTCAATGATAGGTCAGTTCTGGGTCTGTATTTCCAAACTAGACAAATCCTGGTAGATTGGAAGAAGGAACGCGGAGGCACTGTAATACTCAATTGAGCTCCATGTGGCCCCTGCAGGACAGGCCTTCAACCCTGCTTTGAAAACCTGCCTGATCTGAGCTCACAAGGAAACAAGGAGACTTACGGAGAGAGGCCATGATCCCACAGACGTCCTCTGTGATTTGCCTGTGCAGAGCTCTCTGGTCAGGATCCAGCAGCGCCCACTCCTCCTCCGTGAAGCACACAGCAACCTCCTCAAAGGCCTGGATGAGAAAAGAGAAATGTTTCCTACTCAAGGAAAACATAAATATAGATGGCTGGGCAGGACACTGCAGGATTGAAACTGGCTTGCTGTGAAACGCAGTTGCTGAAACAACAACAGGAAGAAACATGTATGGCTCTCCTGTCTTTTTTCTGGGTTTCCCAAGAGGCATTTGGTCATCTCTATGGGAGACAGAACGGTGGGCTAGAGGGCCCTTCGGTCCCACCCAGCAGGGCTCTCCATATGGTCTTAGCTTTGGCAGAAGCCAACAGAAGGAAAGAGCTGCATCCTGGTCCTAGGAGGGGAGCAGGGGACAGAGGCACCCGGAATGCCCCCTGCCTCATAGAATAGCAGAGTTGGAAGGGGCCTACAAGGCCACCGAGTCCAACCCGCCTGCTCAATGCAGGAATCCACCTAAGAGCATCCCTGACAGATGGTTGTCCAGCTGCTTCTTGAATGCCTCTAGTGTGGGAGAAGAGCCCACAACCTCCCTAGGTAACGGATTCCATTGTCGTACTGCTCTAACAGTCAGGAAGTTTTTCCTGATGTCCAGCTGGAATCTGGCTTCCTTTAACTTGAGCCCGTTATTCCGTGTCCTGCACTCTGGGAGGATCGAGAAGAGATCCTGGCCCTCCTCTGTGTGACAACCTTTTAAGTATTTGAAGAGTGCTATCATGTCTCCCCTCAATCTTCTCTTCTCCAGGCTAAACATGCCCAGTTCTTTCAGTCTCTCTTCATAGGGCTTTGTTTCCAGACCCCTGATCATCCTGGTTGCCCTCCTCTGAACACGTTCCAGCTTGTCTGCATCCTTCTTGAATTGTGGAGCCCAGAACTGGACGCAATACTCTAGATGAGGCCTAACCAGGGCCGAATAGAGAGGAACCAGTACCTCACGTGATTTGGAAGCTATACTTCTATTAATGCAGCCCAAAATAGCATTTTCCTTTCTTGCAGCCATATCGCACTGTTGGCTCATATTCAGCCTGCGATCTACAACAATTCCAAGATCCTTCTCGTTTGTAGTATTGCTGAGCCAAGTATCCCCCATCTTGTAACTGTGCCTTTGGTTTCTATTTCCTAAATGTAGAACTTGGCATTTATCCCTTTTAAATTTCATTCTGTTGTTTTCAGCCCAGCACTCCAGCCTATCAAGATCACTTTGAAGTTGAAGATCACCTCCCTCCGCAGTGATCCCTCCCCGTACCTGATCCGGCTCCACTCCATCACAAAGGCGACGGGGTGGCTGAGGACCCATTGCTGGCAACATTCTCTCCCCTGCAACAGACAAAGATGGCAGGAAGCCAGGAGAAGGTGCTTAGAAACTATGTTTACCATCTTAAACACACATCCCATAGCGGAAGCCCCTTTCAACACAAGAGGAGTTATTCCCTGTAAAATGCAGATGGTGGCATTTCAAGTCAAAGCACGCCTGTGTTCTACGAGATGGCCTTCCTTCTATTTCTTGTAGGATATTTGTAACCATTTCACAGTTCAGGTGGTTGAAACTGCTTCTCTCCCCACAGATGGATTCCAAACTGGCTCCCCTCCTGGGCAATTCATCCTTACCCTGCAAAGAGGCACCTTGGTCACCCTCCTGCCGGATTCCCCTCCGTGGGGGGCTCTCCCAGGTCTCAGGTGGAGCTTTCACTGTTGCAGGGAAATCAGGTCCCACGTCTGCAAACAGACTCTGTGCCTGAAAGAGACATGAAGATCCAAGACATGGAATGAGGAGAAGGATTAGTCAATGAATGAGAGAGGCAAAAATGTTGCAGGATGCGACGCCTCTTTCCTCAGGTGGTTTTCAGAAGGGGTTGGCCATTTAGCAGAGTGCATTACTACATCCCACCTCACATTCCCATCCCTTTGGATGAAATGCTCTCACCTGCTGCTGCTCTTGCTGCCTCTGCTCCTCAGCCTGGCTCAGGAGGAAGCCTTCTGCCAGGGCCACCGCCTGGCAACTGGTCTCTGCTCCGCATTCCCTCACCCAGCTCGCCATCTCCGCTGGCAGGATGGTCAGGAACTGCTCCAGGATCACCAGGTCCACGATTTGGTTTTTCGTATGTCGCTCCGGCTTCAGCCACTGACGGGAAAGATCGTGAAGCTGGTTGCAAACTTCTCGGGGCCCCTCAGCCTCCTGGTAGCGGAGCTGCCTGAAACGCTGGAGCTGGACGTCTGAGCTGACCGTGTCATCAACATGGATCTTCTGCCCCATTGTTTCCCAGAATTCCCCAGTGCTCTCAGTCTTAAGGGAATCAGGGCCTCTTCTTGCTTCAGGGTCAGCTGAGTTTTGCTCAGCCATGTTTGATTTGTGCTCAAAGGAATTCCTCAAGAGAGCCAAAGAAACTCCTCCCTCTTTCCCATCAATGACTCTCTTAAGAGGCCGTGCTACTGGAGCTCTGCAAAATGAAGACATTGTGCAAACAAAGTGTTATTATATTGTCAGGAGTAGACAAAATGTGGAGAACTCCATCTAGCAGCCAGGCTGGCAAATGCCAAGACTCAAAAAGGACCCAGAGCTTTGGGGAGGTTCCTTTATCAGGGAGTCGCAGACCATCACTTGAGTCAAAAGTGGCAGCATCTACTCCAACCCGCTCCTGATCAATCTCTATCCATTCCTCCCCCAGAAGGAATCTCCATCTCTCGGCCTTCCTTTGTGGCCTGACCCATTCTCCCAGCAAGCCCTCTGTCACACCCCCTCTTTGCAATGCCTTCAGCTGCTGCCAGGTTCTCCTTTAGCCTCTCTTACCCTAAAATACCTTAAAGTAGGTTATATAAATCAAGCTAGTTCATATCTGCATGGGAGTTGGCCTGCATTGCAGTGGTTTCACTCCTACTTTGATAGCCGGCACCAGAAGGTGGTGCCTGGGGGAAACTGGTCGGCCCTGTGGATTCTCCAGTTTGAGGTTCTTCAGGGCGTGGTTTTGTCCTCCATCTTGTTCAACATCTACATGACTGAGATGCTGATAGTGGGTGGTTCTCCTGACCGAATGGACGTTGTTAAACCTGTTCTGGATGGGGTTGCACTCCCCGTAAAGGAGGAGGTAGTAGTTTTGGGGTCCTCCTGGAATCATCTTCGTCACTTGCAGCTCATGTGGCCCAGTGGCAAGGAGTGCCTTCTACCAACTTTGGCTGGTAGCCCAGCTGCACCTCATCTGGGCAGGGATAACCTGGTTTCAAGTGATCTTTATTTTGGTAAACCTCCAGGATAGATCACTGCGATGCACTCTAGGTGGACCTGCTGTTGATCTCCCCTCCCCTGTTCCGCCATCTCACCTTTATCTTTTCCATCCAGGCTTTAAAAAATATTCTTCCATGATATTTTTTCCTCTAGGCAGGATTTTGTTTTGGTTAATGCCTCTTTTTAGTGCCTCACCTGCTCCCTGGCAGAAAAAATAAATGTCAGAATTAATTAAATAACGGAGGATTTGGGGCCCCTCCAGGACTCCCCAACTCAGCTGCCTGAGGTGCCCCCCGCCTCTGCCTCGTGGTCTTGGGGTGGGGGGCTCATCTCTCTCCGCCCAGCATCGTGGGCTTTGCTCAGTGTGCAGCCAATGCAGCAGAGAAGAGAACGAGGGAGCATTTCAGCCCCAGGCAGAAGCGCATCTCGGTACCCGGGAATGGGGAGAGAGATGGGGGGCAGGGAGTTTGGTTAATCAATTCCACACTGCAGTTATTCTTTAAACAACGAAAGGGGCCTCCGAAAGAATAAAACATGAAGCTCCCGTATGTTGTGGGAGGAAACCCGAGAGAATTAACCCCACAACCCACCTCCTATGGGGTGAAATGGGGGGGTCCAGCTAAATCTACCGCCGCCCCCCTTTGAGATGGTGGGGTGTTGAATGTGGGCATCTTACCCCCTCCCCCAAAGCACCACCCCTTCCCCCTGCTCCACCCCCCAGTCTCACCTCATCCCTCCACCAGGAGACCCCGATGCAGCGCCTGGAAGAAGCTGAGAGTCCTCCTTCCTCGCGAAGAAGAAGGCGGAACAGGAAGGGCGTTGGCGGGACACGGGCATTTCCTGTGGAGGATCCGGCCCCTCCCTCTCTCCCCAAATCCCCTTCCGCTCTAGGAGTCCAACACAGCTCCTTTAACCCTTACATGGCCGAGCAGCGAGATCCTTTTTCTGCGTTTCTCAAAGGAGGATCGCGGAAACATGGTTTGGCTGCCTTCCCTTCCGGGGATCCTGGCAGCCATTTCTCTTGCCTAGTTTTGGGTTGATTTTATTTTTTGCGGTGTGTGTGTGTGTGTGTGTGTGTGTGGTGGTGGGGAATCATCTGTTTTTGCCAAGAGATTCAAAGGGGCCGAGGAGTTTCAGCCCAGGAACTTGAAACTTTGGAGGGGAGAGCAAACCATCATGCAAGCCTAGGCAGGTCTCTACTCAGAAGCAAGCCCTGTAGCGTTCCATTCAGCTTACTGCCCATTAAGGGCATATAGCAGCCTTCCCTGTCGTGGTCGTTTGGACTACAAGTCCCATTATCCCTGACCCTTTGCCCTACTGCCTTGGAGTGTTGGGAGTGGTAGTCCATCACCTCTCCCGAGCATCAGAGTGGAGGGCGTTGGCGTATAGGATCGCAGCCATCGTCACCCTTGGGAAATAGCAGCCCTGCTCTCTTTCTGCTTGGTGAAGGGGGGCAGTGAAAATAGCACATTATAAGTGGAGGGCAGAAGCGGGCAAAGGGCAGCGTTGCTGGCACATTTTTAGGAAAAGGAGCTAAAAATGCATTTATTTATTACATGTATATACCGCCCCATAGCTGAAGCTCTCTGGGCGGTTTACAAATTGAACTTGAATGGAGATGGTTCTGGGAGGAGAGGCCTCCTGTATCTTTAAAAGTTGGATAGAAAAGGGAAATTCAGTTTTGTTACTCCAGATGTAATGGAGTAACAAAAGGTTTGACCTCCAATCTTTGTAAGTGGATAGCAAGTCAAGAAGCTGATACAAACAGGGCCGGCGCTTCCATAGAGGCCAGTTAGGCGGCCGCCTAGAGCGCCAAAGTAAGGGGGTGCTGAACGGCGGGCCCGGAAGTCGCCCACCCACTCCCAGAGCCACTCTGGCCAAGTGAGGGCAGCTTCCGGGCAAGCCGTTCTGAAGCCTTCTGCCGCCTCCCCCCCCCCCCCGCGTCCCTGGCTTGGCTTCAGCTGGGCGCCCACCCAGCAACCGAAGCCAACCTGGGACACTGGGGGGCAGGGGTGGGGGGCTCCACGTTCTGACTTCCAGCGCGTGCCGGAAGTCAGAACATGGAGCCGTCTGACTGCCCTCCCCCAGCTTCCCGGCTTGGCTTCAGCTGGACCCTCCCAGCTAAAGCCAAGCTGGGAGGGGGGCGATCGGACGGCTCCACGTTCTGACTTCTGAGCACGCTGGAAGTCGGAACATGGAGCCACCTGCCTGCCCACCCCACCCCACCGCAGTGTCCCACCAAGCCAGGAGGCCTTCGAGCGAGGGATAGGTAACGTGGCCTCATCCCCGCCTGTCTCCGGCTACCTGGGGTGGTGGGGGGTACGGTGGGGTGTGTGTGAAAGCTGCCCACCCCACCCCACCGCAGTGTCCCACCAAGCCAGGAGGCCTTCGAGCGAGGGATAGGTAACGTGGCCTCATCCCCGCCTGTCTCCGGCTACCTGGGGTGGTGGGGGGTACGGTGGGGTGTGTGTGAAAGCTGCTCACCTTGCCTAGGGCGCAAAAAAGCCCGGCACCGGCCCTGGATACAAATGATCCACTTAGGATGGTCAGGGAGACGGATTTAGGAATCCAAACGGAAGAAAAAGATTGGGATGTTTTGTGGGACAGAGGTTTATTTAAAACAATATCTAGTGAAAAATATAATTAATGTTAAAACTGACCCACAGATGGTATTCTGATGCCCAGAAGAATATCCATGATGAGTCCAGGGTCATCCCCAGTGTGTTGGAAGGGATTTCTGGGGTAGGGACGTCCATTCATATGTGGTGGTCTCACCCTAAGGCGAGTGGTTTTTGGACAGAAAGCACTTCTGCGAGGGCACCGATGTCACACAGAAGGCCTTGCCTAGCACACCCTTCTCAAGCCAAGCGCCACCGCTTGAAAAGCCTGAGGAAAGGGCAAAAATGACGCAACCCTTCCCCTATATGTGAGGGAACAAGGCAAAGGGTTTTGAAAAATGGGTTCTATTGTTGAGGTACTGAACTGCAGGTGTATTGGTAGATGTTTTTACACTGTGTAAAAATAGCAGGTAATAAATCCGAGCTGACACGTGGTTTGTGATAACAGAACACAAAGTAAAGTTTATTGAAATTGAACAGATCTTTGGTATCTCAATGTAGATCAAACCTGCTTATTTTTATATTTAAAACAACGATCCCAAGTCCCTTCAAGTCCTCTCTCTTCTCACTCTTCACACACCAAATACCCTCAAGAAGCACAAGCCTCAGACACGCCACAAGAATCAGAATCAGACAAGACTAGACCCAGGGCCAGTGCTACCATAGAGGCCACCCAGGCAGCCGCCTAGAGCGCCAAGCTAAGAGGGGCGCCGCGCAGCACAGCACACACATGCATTGTTGGCTGTGAGCCGGGCTGGGACGGCCCGAGGATTCAGCTGGGCCTGGGCGGGCGAGATGGCGCCCAGCTGAAATGAAGCCAGGGACGCTGGGGTGGGTGGGGCTGCTCCACGTTCGGACTTCCGCCTGGAAGCCGCCCTCCCAGAGCTGCTCTAGCCACCAGGATGCCGCCACCAGAAGAAGAAGAAAAAGCACGTGGCGAGCTCGACCCTGGCCCAAGCCAGCCTCTGCCTTACTCCTGAGTAAAGGGCACTGGGTCGCCTCGCCTCTCTCCTCAAACAGGCCGCGATGTCCAAGCAAGCGGGACTCCCTCTCCCTTCCCCCAGGAAAGCTAGGGACTTGTGGACTCCTCGCAAGGCAAACTCTCCTGCTTCCCCATCCTGCGCGCATGGATCAACAGGACTTGCATCCGAGAAAGCGTTGCACTGAGAGGCACCAGTGCGGCCCGATCCACCTATGCCTCCTTACTCGGAAGCCTTATTCCCCCGAGTAAACGTGTGGAGGGGATCGGGACGCCAGGATGCATAGCGGGTTGCGTTTGCAAGGAAGTAAGTCCCAGTGAATTCCAGACAGCTCGGTCCCAAATCGAAGTGAGCCAGTCCCAGCTCTCCACTCGGCGCACGCGTTCGGACTTCTGTGCAATTTGGGTGTGTGTGTGCAAGTAGCTCGCCTTGCCTAGGGCGCAAAATAACCTGGCACTGGCCCTGACTAGACCACAATCCCTCAGCCAAACTATTTATACCAATTCACTTCAGAATCCAATATAAACTTCTCCTGTTAACCTTCAAAGCTTTTCACGGTCTAGCTCCTTCCTATCTCTCCTCTCTCACACTATTGCCCCGCTCGTGCTCTTCGCTCCTCTGATGCCATGTTTCTCGCCTGCCCAAGGGTCTCTCCTTCCCTTGCTCGGCTTCGTCCATTCTCTTCTGCTGCCCCTTACGCCTGGAACGCTCTTCCAGAACATTTGAGAACTACAAGTTCAACCGCAGCTTTTAAAGCTCAACTAAAAACTTTTCTTTTTCCTAAAGCTTTTAAAACTTGATTTTGTTCTGACTTTTATACTGTTAGTTTTACTCTACCCTGTGCCTGTTTGGTGCATTCTCTTCCCCTCCTTATTGTTTTATTATGATTTTATTAGAATGTAAGCCTATATGGCAGGGTCTTGCTATTTACTGTTTTACTCTGTACAGCACCATGTACACTGATGGTGCTATATAAATAAATAAATAAATAAATAAATAATAATAATAATAATAATAATAATAATACTCTCTTCCCCTTTCTCACAGCATCCCTAACCACGGCCATTCAGTCAAACTCGCAAGACATACAAACTCAGACATACCTAAAGGACAGAAAGGTAGCATTGCCTTCCATCTTGTCAATAAACATGTATGTTCCCTAGTACTTTTCCTTCCCTTTGACAACCAAGCCAAGACTATATACCTCAACAGCCTTAGGGCTGCACTTTTGCAACTCTGAAAAACCATCAGTGGATGGTTGGTTAATTGGAATAACAAAATAACAAAGACATTTGTGTAAATACCTGGTACTGAAATTGTGCAAATGATGGGGCCAAAAATTGTATTTTAAGAAAACCAATCTGCAGGAAATAAAAAGGGAGCACAGAGCAGGGAGGGGAAGAGGACAGGTTGTACTCAAACTGAGTGGAGGACTGAAATTTGGCATAATTGTAGACATCAATCGGGTAGATCTCTAAAGCCAAGGGTTGCATAATTAGCTCAAGAGGAATCAGTATTATAAAATTTGGAGTTACTTTCAGAATGATTTTTCTGCTTTCCATAAGCACAAGTGCAATCCCTTCCTACTTTAATGGAGCATTAGCTTGGTTTTGTTAATGACACTTATTTAGGCCTCATCTAGAGTATTGCGTCCAGTTCTGTGCTCCACAATTCAAGAAGGACGCAGACAAGCTGGAGCGTGTTCAGAGGAGGGCAACCAGGATGATCAGGGGTCTGGAAACAAAGCCCTATGAAGAGAGACTGAAAGAACTGGGCCTGTTTAGCCTGGAGAAGAGAAGATTGAGGGGAGACATGATAGCACTCTTCAAATACTTAAAAGGCTGTCACACAGAGGAGGGCCAGGATCTCTTCTCAATCCTCCCAGAGTGCAGGACACGGAATAACGGGCTCAAGTTAAAGGAAGCCAGATTCCAGCTGGACATCAGGAAAAACTTCCTGACTTTTAGAGCAGTGCGACGGTGGAATCAGTTACCTAGGGAGGTTGTGGGCTCTCCCACACTAGAGGCATTCAAGAGGCAGCTGGACAACCATCTGTCAGGGATGCTTTAGGGTGGATTCCTGCATTGAGCAGGGGGTTGTACTCGATGGCCTTGTAGGCCGCTTCCAACTCTGCTATTCTATGATTCTATGACCTTGAAATTGTAGTTAATAGTTTTGCAGGGATGCATAAAAATCAGCTCATATCTACATACTTCTCCCTCTCAGTGAGTGACAATCGAATCAGCCAGATATGGCTATAATTTAGATACCGGTATCTAAATGTAGGGGGGGAAACGCACCAATAAGTGTGGATGCTAAAAAGAGAGATCAACTCTGGTGCTTGATAAACATGTTAAAAACTATTTTATTCTTTAAATCCAAAAATGCATTTTTGGATTTAAAGAATAAAATAGTTTTTAACACGTTTATCAAGCACCAAAGTTGATCTCTCTTTTTAGCATCCACCCCTATAATTTAGATACACAACAACTTGCATTGGGTTTCCTAGGTGTACAGGGCCCAACTTTCTGAGTTTATTCTTACTTTCCTTATGCTAAGAGTCTACCTTCCTGGTTCTGCCTACACCAGTTCAAAAGTAACTGTTTTTAAAAGAAATTGTTCTGTCTTATCTGTATGTCAAGGAAATGCTTGTGTAGTGACTCTACCTTGTTTGAAAGCTTTTTTTCCTTACTGTAATTTGAATTTGGCTAATACATGTTACATTTTTTTAAAAGCCCTAAATTAATCAATATATGACCTACTGCAGAATGTATGGCTAGGATGGCAGTTTTAGTGTGAGATATACTGTTATTTTTCTTTCAAAGATCTTAACATGCGGGACACAGCTCGCTCAACTAGAAATATACTTTGCCCCTTCTCTGCACCCCCGATTTTTCTCCCCTGGTGCTGTCACTGGGTACAGCCCAGGAAAATGAAACTTTGGATGGGGAAGGGGGCATGAAGCTAGAAAACTACCATGCGGTCCTATGCATGTCCCCGTCTCGATCCAAGTGGAGAGGCGGCTAAGAAATAATAATTAATAATTATAAAAGGCAAAACCTATTGACTTCCGTTCAGCTTACTATCCAATAAGGGTATATAGCAACCTCCCCTGATGTAGATCCTTTGGATTGCAACTCCCATGATCCATGACCCTTTCCCATTCTGGTTTTGAGTGATGAGAGTTGCAATCCTGAGCATCAGATCGGAGGATGTTGGCATATAGGATCATAGCCATAGTCACCTTGAGTAATAGCAAGTCTGCTCTCTTTCTGCTTGGCGAAGGGACAGGGAGGGGCAGTGAAAATAGTATATACAAGTGGAGTGGAAAAGCGGGCAAAGAGGGACGTTGTTGACAAACCTGTGGGAGGAGGAACTACAAATTGACGAAGCCTGGATGGAGATTGTAGAAGAAACGTTCCAGAAACAAAGGTAGTTGAGTTGTCACACAGAGGAGGGCCAGGATCTCTTCTTGATCCTCCCAGAGTGCAGGACACGGAATAACGGGCTCAGGTTAAAGCCAGATTCCAGCTGGACATCAGGAAAAACTTCCTGACTGTTAGAGCAGTACACTAGAGGCCTTCAAGAGGCAGCTGGACAACCATCTGTTGGGGATGCTTTAGGGTGGATTCCTGCATTGAGCAGGGGGTTGGACTCGATGGCCTTGTACGCCCCTTCCAACTCTGCTATTCTATGATTCTATGAAAGCAAGAACAGCAGAAGCTACACTGGCAATGAACAAGTAATTGGAATGGCCTTACTCATTGATCTTGGGTTCAGTGGGGAAACAGCTAAGACCAGGAGAGGATGGATGCATTTGTATTTATTTCCTTATCCCAAATGCTTTTATTGTGTGGGTGTCCCCAAAACGTGGACAAAGCATAGCAATGCCACATGAAACCAGTAGCATGGAAGAGCCCCCACACTTGTCCAGTGCAGGGGGTTGGCAGAAGGGGCCTCGCTGGAGATCGCTGGGTGATTCTGAGTAGAACAGGAAGAGTTTCTGGCTCCCATCTACTTTCACCACGAGGCCAATGTCAAAGGCTGCAGTCCTATGAGCACACGCAGTTCTGCGAGCAGGAAGTACATCTCTGAGCCTCAGTGCTCCTCAGCTGTATAATGGGACGTTATGCTTAAGATTGCAGGCAGAATATTCTGATCTTTAAAAATTCAATGGGTCGTATTGGTCTGCTGTTGGCTAACTGTTATATCCTCAATCTTGGATTGCGGCGAAATATGATTTTGTGCGCCTTTGACCAGGTCCTTGATGCAACGTTGGTGGTTGGTGGAAGGCTCGATTTGAATCCCTGATATGCAGGAACATCTTGCATTGCAGCACATCGGCCTCAGATTCTCTTTCTTGTTCTGAACATTTTCTCTTCTTGCTGAATGGAACTGCTGTGCCAGTGTGTGTTTTGGTTTTGGTGGCAAAACGTCGTTCCCTTTGGAGAGGCGATTTTTGCCAGGAGGCTTGAAAGGTTGAATGGGGATGAGGAGGGGATCTTATCAGCCCCGTGTGGAACTGACCTTTGGCAGTGTCCTACTTCCATTGCACACCTCCCCAAATCTCCAGCAAGGGTGATCTAGGGTCCATCTCCTTCTCAAGTCTCCTCTGATACGATGAGTGGGAGCTACAAAATGGGGGCAGGTGCTAGATTACCCTTAAAACATTGTGCTGGAGATTCGGGGAGGTGTACGATTGAAGGCAGGGGACCTCCAAGTGTCAGTTCAACACTCCAAACCCTGAGGATCACTTTGCCAAGGGGGCAATCAGGCCCGCTTTCCCCCACAACCCATCAACGGTGCTCCGTTTTCGCAAATACTGTTGCCAAGAAAAATAACCCGTAGTCCTGGGAAAGAAAAAACAATCACAATCGGAGGGGGGAGAGAGACGGGACAAGCATACGAGATATGCAGGATCTTGGGATACTAAGCAGGGGTCTGAAATGTGGCACAATTTTAGACATCATCAAGTAGATTTCTAAAGCCAAGATACAAATTATTAACTCAAAAGGTGTCATAAATACAAAATTTTGAGACTTGTACTTTCAAAACAATTTATTCTACTTCCCTTAACCTTTAATGAGGCGTTATCTTGGTTTACTAATTACACATATCTATTCAGTATCAGAATACATATTTTTTTCTTCCTAACTCTTCTACAAAAATACATGAAATATTTATTAAATAAATTTGAAATGCACTCAACTGGGAAAATACACCTCACCCTGCACTCTCGGAATATTTATAATCCACACAAAATTATTTTCCAAGATGACCCATTATAAGAGAAAATATCGTTGAAGTTAATGTGTCTAATGTGAAATATGGCTTTAGTGTATATGATTCTCATTCTATGCTCCAAGAACTTCTATGGTTTCTCCCCTGTGTCAGACGTAAGATGGAATATAACGTTTTCTTCCACACTCCAAAGAGTTTTAACACTTCTTTCAGGGTGATTCCTTTGATGAGAACCAAAATGTTCGTTTCTACTGAAGCTTTCTCCATCCTCTGAGAATTCAGATGGCTTGCTTCCTGAGTGAAATCTTTGATGCAAAGTGAGATTTCTCTTCTGAGTGAAGCTCTTTCCACACTCCAAACAATGAAACGGTTTCTCCCCTGTGTGAGTTCTTTGATGAGAAGCAAGATACTCCTTCCTATTGAAGCTCTTTCCACACTCCAAACAATTATATGGTTTCTCCCCTGAATGAGTTCTTTCATGCCGAATGAGAGTTATCTTCTGTCGAAAGCTCTTTCCACACTCCAAACAATTATATGGTTTCTCCCCTGTGTGAGTTCTTTGATGAGTAGTGAGACGACTCTTCGCACTGAAGTTCTTTCCACATTCCAGACAATGATACAGTATCTCCCCTATGTGAGCTCTTTTATGTTGAATGAGGGTTACCTTGTCACTGAAGTTCTTTTCGCATTCCAAGCATTTATATGGTTTATCCCCTCTGTGGGTTCTTTGATGATAAGTAAGACTTTTTTTATGACTGAAGCACTGTCCACACTCCAGACATTTATATGGTTTTTCCCCTGTGTGAGTTATTTGATGAGAAGTGAGGTGTATCTTTTGACTAAAGCTTTGTCCACACTCCAAACAATGATATGGTCTCTCCCCTGTGTGAATTCTTTTATGTCGAATGAGAGTTTCCTTCTCACTGAAGCTCTTTCCACATTCCAGACATGGATATGGTTTCTCCCCTGTGTGAGTTCTTTGATGTCGAGTGAGAGTCCCCTTCCCAACAAAGTTCCTTCCACATTCCAGACATTTATATGGTTTCTCCCCTGTGTGAATTCTTTGATGAGCCAAGAGATGTGACATGCAACGGAAGCTCTTTCCGCACTCCTTGCATTTATATGGTTTCTTCAATGTTGCAATGTTGTAGTGAGCATTTGATTCAGTACTGAAAGTTTCCATTCTAATACTGAGCATATTATTTTCCTGTATTTGTTCTTGGATTATGATGTCATGGGAGCTATTGCCCTGAAAAGGAAAGGAATTATTTCTTGTATTCCAATCTGCTCCATCTTCGCTTCTCTGCTGTTTGCTGTGCTTATAGCCTTCTCTTTTGGGTAACATCTCCCATGCGTCTATCTCATTCTCCACTTCCCAACAGTCACGTTCTGGAATGAAGACAAGAAATTGGTGAAAGCCCGAGTTAGCAACAGAACCTCTCCCTTAAATGATTTTTAATGTAATTGTAGATGTTATATGTATCTTTGTTTGTATGTATTATGTGTGATATTCATTTAGATGTTGTTGTTGGGAAAAAATAAAATATTATTAAAAAAAAAGCAACAGAACCTCAAATAATTGTGCAAATAAACACTGTTGATAAAAGGAAGAACTGAAAAAATTAGACAGGAGACAGTTCTTACCATGTGTTTACTTGCCCCTGTGGATTGTCATAAACTCACGGATAATTTGCTATAATGGATTTGATCAGGCCCATGGAGACTGAGTTTCAGGATTCAGCTGAGAAATGAAATGTACCATGTCTTTCTGGGCCAGTTTCTCTCTCTGTCTCTCAGCCTATCCCATCCCCCAGGCTTGTTCTCTTTCAGCCTAGCCTACATCACAGGCTTATTCTCAGCTGCTCGTCAGTAAGGCAGGTATCACAGACTCCAGTGAAATTTGGCAACTGTGGACATGGTTCCTTTCACAAACCTTCCCAGCGCCAAAGCAGGAAAAGGAAGGCAAAGAGAGCTTCGGCTATTGAGCGGTATAAAAATGCAATAAACAAATAAAATAAAATGAATAAGTCATCTTGCCTAATAGCCCCAGTGGTCACTGATGCAAAGTTGAAACTCTTCAGAAAGCCTTGGGACGGGCAAAGGCAGTTCCCACCTTCCAAGCATAGGACAGCCCTGAAGTGACTTCCCTGAGATCCGTAAATTGCCAACTGAGAGGTGCCAGACCAGGACTCTCTGAGCCCTTCAGGAAAAAGGCGATCTTGAACAGCTGCAGGCTCAGCACCTCTGTTAATGAGCGCGTATCCCAAATCACCCACTTTTACATTTGAGATGGCTCTGGCAAGGATGTCTCTGAACCCCATTGTTTTAAGCATGGAACAGCTCTTTTCACCACCTGGGAATCTTTCCATAACTTCTTGTGGCTTTGTAATATCAGATATGTCACTCTGGAGGGTTTTATTTATTTATTTATTTACTGCATTTATATACCTCCCCATAGCCAAAGCTCTCTTGGTGGTTTACAAAGGTTCTGTTCAAACTGGAGAAAATCCAAGAACCAGTGTGGTGTAGTGGCTAAAGTGCTGGACTGGGTGTTGGGAGATCCGGGTTCTAGTCCCCACTCGGACATGGAAACCCACTGGGTGACTTTGGGCCAGTCACAAACTCTCAGCCCAACCTCCTCACAGGGTTGTTGTTGTGAGGATAAAATGGAGAGGAGGAGGATTGTGTATGCGCCATTGGTTCCTTGGAAGAAAAAAGACAGGATAGAAATGCAATAATAAATTAATAATGAAGGTTCCGTGCCCTTGGTGTCCTGGCATACTTGAGCTTTTCCATTCATAGTCGTGAACCCAGTTTGGTACTGGTCCAATGCTTCCCACTACTGGCAGGATTCCACCTGCTTTCCAGAGTGTGACAAACCCTGGAGTTATGTTGTTCTCAGCCAGAGAGAATCAGATCTCTTTCTCATCCCTCCACCCCACGTAAAGAGGATGGAATCTGGGCATCTATGTGTGAAGATTGAGTGCAATTTTGGAGAAAGAGACTAAGAGAGAAATAGCTGGGTTTGGTTCTGTAAACTAACTATGTTGGGGTGCTGAATGCCTCTTCAGATACCTCCTTTCCTGTCTTCAGTACAGCTGATAAGTCACACTTCTGTGAATTTTAAGAAAACAGAGAACGAAACAGAAAAAGGATTTGTTCTCTATTTTGTTTTGTTAAATTCTCAATAAAAGGAAAATGAATTTTATTGTTTTACTCTGTACAGCACCATGTACATTGATGGTGCTATATAAATTAATAATAATAATAATAATAATAATAATAATAATAAAGGAATTAATTTTTAAAAATGGCTTATGGGATGCTATGACAGGTCAACTCTGCGTTAGTATTTCTGGAGCTCTAAATGCTTCCTGTTGATTTCATGACCAAATATTGATTATTGTTTTGATTATGTTTTAGTTTCCTAATATTTTGTCTCACCACTATTCGCTTCCGTGTGGATTTTTTGGTTAATGGAAGGGCAGGACTAGAAATCTGTAGTAAACAAAAATAGACAAATTCTGGTAGACTGGAAGAAGGCATCTGAAATATGCACTCAAGCTCCACACGGCCTCTGCAGGGAAGGCCTTCAACTCTGCCTTGAAAATGTCCTTGTTCTGGACTGCCTTTCTCTAATCAATGTTCTGCTTTTTGAATGTTGCCTTCTGAGGACTGCATCCTAAAAGACAGCCTCAAAATCCAAAATAAATTAATAAGATAAGACGTATGCCCCAAATTGATAATATTATCTTACTCACCGTTATTGCATTCGAAAGGAAAGGAACCTCTCGTGCAAGCACTTGAGTCATTGCTGACTCCTAGAGGGACGCCTGCTTTCGCTGACGTTTTCTTGGCAGGCTTTGTAGCAGGATGGTTTGCCATTGCCTTCCCCATTGCATTTGAAACCCAACCATATATTTAAACAAGAAAACAGAGGAGACTTACCGAAAGAAGCCATGATCTCACAGTTCTCTTCTGTGATTTGGCTGTGCAGGGCTCTCTGGTCAGGATCCAGCAGTTCCCACTCCTCATCAGTAAACCACACGGCAATCTCCTCAAAAGTCACCAGATCCTGGATGGGAAAAGAAAAAGTTTCCTACTCAAGGATCACATAACTTTAGGTGGCTGGGCAGGACACTGCAGGACTTAATTCTGTTTGCTGGAGGAACAACAGCAGGAAACATGTATGGCCCTCCTTTCCTGTCTATGGGCTTCCTGGCCAGCCACTCTGGGAAACAGGATGGTGGCCTAGAGCAGCCTTTGGTCACTCTCCTTGTGCTCTTAATTTTACCAGAAAGAAACGGAAGCTGCAGCTCGTGCAAAATGCAGCGGCCAGATTGATTTCGGGAACCACAAGGTTCAACCATATAACACCTGCTCTGGTCCGCTTGCACTGGCTGCCTGTATGTTTCCGAGCCCAATTCAAGGTGCTAGTTTTGACCTATAAAGCCTTACACAGTTTGGGACCACAATACCTGACGGAACGCCTCTCCCGACGTGAGTATACCCGGTCACTACGTTCAACATCTAAGGTCCTCCTCCGGGTGCCTACTCCGAGAGAGGCTCGGAGTGTGGCAACAAGGGACAGGGCCTTTTCGGTGGTGGCCCCCAGACTGTGGAACGCTCTCCCTGACGAGGCTCGCCTGGCGCCAACGCTGCTATCTTTCCGGCGCCAGGTTAAGACTTTCCTCTTCGCCCAGGCATATGGCGGCACATCTTAATCACCCACATGTTTAGTTTTTTAACGGTTTTTAATGCTTTATGTGTGTATGTTCTGTGTTTTAGAATTTTAAATTTTGTATACTTGTTTTTATCTCAATTTTAGAATTTCTGTAAACCGCACAGAGAGCCCTGGCTATGGGGGCAGTATATAAGTGTAAATAAATAAGGAGAGAGATGCATTCTGGCCTGGGGAGGTGCATAGGGGACGTAGTCACCCAGGCTGCTGACTGCGTGGCTCCTCAGTATCCTTCCTCGTACCTGGTCTGGTTCCACTTCATCACAAAGAAGAAGGGACGTCCGAGCACTCATTTCTGGCATCATTCTATCCCCTGCAACAGACAGAAGTGATATGAAGACAGCAGAATGTGCTTAGAAACCATATTGACAATCTTAAACACACGTCCTACGGAGAAAGCCCCTTTCAACACAAGAGGAGTTATTCCCTGCAAAAACTCAGGCAATTCAAGCGATGCAAGTCAAAGCACGCCTGCGTATTACAAGATGGCTTTCCTTATATTTCATGTTGGATATTTGTAGCCATTTTATGGTGCAGTTAGGGGAAAATGCATATCTCCCCAGAGATGGCTTTGAAATTGGGCCCCTATGACAAATCTTGATAAAATAGTTAAGAGCAGAGACACCACACTGACAACAAAGGTCCGCATAGTTAAAGCAATGGTATTCCCCGTAGTAACCTATGGCTGCGAGAGCTGGACCATAAGGAAAGCTGAGCGAAGGAAGATAGATGCTTTTAAACTGTGGTGTTGGAGGCAAATTCTGAGAGTGCCTTGGACTGCAAGAAGATCAAACCAGTCCATACTCCAGGAAATAAAGCCAGACTGCTCACTTGAGGGAATGGTATTAAAGACAAAACTGAAGTACTTCGACCACGTAATGAGAAGACAGGATACCCTGGAGAAGAGGCTGATGCTAGGGAAAGTGGAAGGCAAAAGGAAGAGGGGCCGACCAAGGGCAAGGTGGAGGGATGATATTCTGGAGGTGACAGACTTGACCTTGGGGGAGCTGGGGGTGGTGACGGCCGACAGAAAGCTCTGGCGTGGGCTGGTCCATGAAGTCACGAAGAGTCGGAAACGACTGAACGAATAAACAACAAAAACTGGGCAATTCATCCTTACCCTCCAAAGACGCATCTTGGTCACCCTCCTGCGGGGGGCTCTCCCTGGTCTCGGACGGAGCCTTCGCTGCTGCAGGGAAATCAGGGACTGCTTCGGCAAACAGACTCTGCACCTGAAACAGTAACCAATGTTCAAGGTATGGAACGAGGAGGAGGAATATGAAAGCAATAAGATGGGTAAAACTGTTGCAGTTTGGGACTTTTCTCCTCTGGAGATTTCCAGAAGGGGGTGAGCATTTATTTATTTATTTATTGCATTTCTATACCGCCCCATAGCCGAAGCTCGAGAGATTTCGGATAATTTCCCAGGGATGCAAGGCTCTCACCTGCTGCTGCTGCTGCTCTTGCTGCCTCTGGTCCTCTGCCTGGCTCAGGAGGAAGCCTTCTGCCAGGGCCACCGCCTGGCAACTGGTCTCCGCTCCGCATTCTCTCACCCAGCTCGCCATGTCCGCCGGCATGATGGTCAGGAACTGCTCCAGGACTACCAGGTCCACGATTTTGTTATTTGTGTGTTGCTCTGGCTTCAGCCACTGCCGGGAAAGAAAGTGGAGTTGGCTGCAGATCTCTCGGGGCCCCTCAGATGCCTGGTAGCGAAGCTGCTTGAAACGCTGGCGCTGCACGTCAGAGTTAGCCTTGTCTTCATCCAGGTCCTTCTGCACTGCTGTTTCCAAGAATTCCCCAGTGCTCTCGATCTTCACGGCATCAGGGCCTCTTCCTGCTTCAGAGCCAGCTGAGTATTGATCCGCCATCTTTGATCTGTTTCTCAAAGGAATTCTCCCAGAAGGCCAACGCAATGAGTCACTCCTGATACCAATCTTTCCACTGAATGACAGTTGTAACAGGCAGTGCTACTAAAGACCTGCAAAATGAAGACACTGTTCAATCAAAGAGTTATTATACCTTCAGGGGGAGACAAAATGTGGAGGGCCCCATGTAGCAATCAGATCTTGTCCCAGAAGGAAAGGCTGGCGAATGTCAAGACACAAAGAGCAAGCAGAGACTTGGGGAGGTTTCTTCATCTGGGAGCCACAGACCAAAGTCCTTCACTCGACTGAGTGTCAGAAGTTAGGGTGACCCTATGCAAAGGAGGACAGGGCTCCTGTATCTTTAACAGTTGTATTGAAAAGGAAATTTCAGCAGGTGTCGTTTGTACATACGGAGAACCTGGTGAAATTTCCTCTTCATCACAACAGTTAAAGCTGCAGGTGCCCTGCCCTCTTTTAAATCTGATAGGAAATGAAGAGAGGAGCCCTCACAAAAGGAACATGTCAAGCCTGTGATTGATACTACTTATGATAATTGTTATTCTGAATAATGTGTTAATACATCATTAGAGATTACTAATGAAGTGAGAAATGGTGAATTATCTAGAATAACCGTCTAATCCCCAATTTAATCCTCATTTCACGTTACTTCAGAATAAGCCTAACTCCACTGTATAATTACTTCATGTTACTCTGTGATTTATACTGTGTATTGACGACATGTTAATCTGTGTAATGTTGATGCACGTTCATGGAAGCCATCGTATTTCTTCAATTCTAAGACACACTTTCCCCCCATATAAACATCTCTAAAAACGGGGTGCATCTTAGAATCGCGGGTGTGTCTTAGGTCTTTTTTTTCTGTTGGTGGTACTGAAATTAATGTGTGTCTTACAATTGATGGCGTCTTACAATCGAAGAAATATGGTAATAATGTATTCCTTTGTCTATAATTGTACAGCTTTCTAGAGTGTATTGTCTACAATTGTGTAGTTTCCTAGATTTCATTGTTGCATCATCAACAGTGTCTCCCATTTTCACATTCGTGGGTTGTGCATTAGTACTCCATTGGGTTCATTAAAGCCATTGACATTTTCACAACCCCTTTTGTATATAATTTTTTGTATATAAATTTTGGTATTTGGACAGGGATATACATTTATCTCATTAAACCATCCAGACATTGTTTTATTAAGAAATACTTTATATCACAGACACATGGTTTTCTGGGGGATCCACTCCTATACATGTTTCTCTTTTAAATCTGGTCACTCTAGTATAGCTCTTGCATCTTTAACTACTGTGATGAACAGAGAATTTCACCAGGTTCTCCATATATACAAATGACCCCTGCTGAAATTCCCTTTTCTATGCAACTGTTAAAGATACAGGAGCCCTGTCCTCCTTTTCATAGGGTCACCCTACAGAAGTGGCAGCATCTAATCCAACCCACTCCTGATCAATCTCCACCATTCCTCCCCCAGAAGAAAGCGCCATGTCTCTCGGCCTTCCCTTTTGGCCTTACCCATTCTTCCAGCATCCCCCCTTTCACACACCCTCTTTGTGATGCCTTCTCTTGCTGCCATGTAGGTTGTAAAAATCAACCTATTTCATTAAGCCACAGTTCACAGTTCATTTTGCTTTTAAAAATCTATTTTATGGTGTTTTATTCTGTTTTTATTGTATTTTATCTTGTACACTGCTCCGAAATTTTGAATGGGGAGCGGTATATTAATATTGTAAATAAATAAATAAATAAATAAATTCTTACCTACCTCTCCATTCTCATCGAGGTGGGGAACAACAGCAAACAGTTAAATACATAAAACTGAATTAAAACATAATATACATTGTTAAAACATTCTAAAAACATCTTAAAATTCCACCGGATAGGCCTGCCAGAAGAGATCAGTCTTTATAGCTTTCTTGAATGCTAATAAACTGTCAAGTTGACAAGTCTCCTCCGGCAGGCCATTCCACAGTCTGGGAACAGCAGAAGAGAAGGTCCTCTGGGTAATACCTGCCAACGTTGGGTTGCTTCTGAATACGACTCAGAACTTGTGCAAAATGCTGTAGCCATACTGATAGCAGGTCCAATCTTAGAACACTTCTTTTTCACTCTGGCATTTGGCCCTTTCCAGTGGTGCCCCCCCCCCCCATTATGGAATGATCTCCCTGATGAGGCTCGCCTGGTACCAACATTGTTATCTTTTCAGCACCAGGTCAAGACTTTTCTCTTTTCCCAGGCATTTAACAGCATTTAACAACGCTAAGTTTGCTTGTTTTTTAATGGACCCGAGAACTGTTGTTTTAAAATGGATACCATTGTTTTTATACTGTTTATGTTTTTGATGGTTTTAAATTTTGTATATTTTTTAAAGTTCACTGTTTTTAACTTTTGTAAACCGCCCAGAGAGCTTTGGCTATGGGGCAGTATATAAATGTAATAAATCAAATTAAATCAAATTTGGCAGCATAGAACAAGTCTTTTTCATCAGGTCCTGGATTGTCTCTGGCTGATGGTTTTAGATACATGTTGTTGTGTGTGCTGTTTTATGTCTGTACACAAATGGTTTTATACTTTATGTAATGTATTTCAACAGTTTCTATCCAGGCTGCTACTTCTTTTTTAAACTACCTCTTTTTCATTCTCTTTCATTTTTCCTTTCCAATTAATAATAACAATTAGTCTCTTTCTTTAATGGGGCCCTTCTACCTGCCCTCTCCATGCAGACACAATAACTATTCAACACAGGGCCGGCCCAAGACATTTTGCTGCTCTAAAACATTGTCCCGGATCCTGCCAAAATATCAGGATGTGGGCTTCCCAAACGCCCGTCCCGCTGCTCCAAGTAGCCAAGACTAATAAAGTTATTTGGGCAGCGGAGGAAGGAAATATCACAAGGGCCTCCCTTCCTTCCTGTCAATAATAATAATAAAATATAATAAAATAATAATAATAATCCAGTAAGAACAAAATGAATAAAAATTATATTGAATAAGAAACGTTTTGCTGCCCATTCAGAACAGTCCAAATCATTCTTAACTATAGTAGCTAGGGGCTAGCTTAGTGGAACGGGTTAAAGGCTCGCCCAGCCCTGTGTCCTGCAGAAATTGGGATTCACTGGCAGAGGTCTCTTTTTTTCCTCCTTTATTGTTTTCTCTGTTTAATAGAGAAAAGGTTTTAGGGCCCCTCCAGGCCGCCCCAACTCAGTCGGCCTCGTGGTCAGGGCGGGCACCTCGTCTTTCTCCATCCAGCATTGTCTGCTTTGGTCAACAAGGGGGGGGGGGGCTGAATCTCGGCCGCAGGCAGATTCGCATCTGGGGACTCGGGTGGGTGCGTGGGGGGTAATCACCGCCCCCCATAACCCGGATAATGGGGGCCAATTATTTTCATCAATGGACAGAACTATCACCAATTGATCGCTTTGAGGATTCAGTTCCACATTGCGGTTCTTCTTTAAACAATGAAAGGGGCCTCCAGGCTTCGCAGAAGGGGGGGGGGGAAAGGAGGAATTAAGCGCCCGTATGTTGTGGGGGGGGGATCAGCCCCACAGCCCACCTCCCTATGGGGTAAAATGGGGGGGGTGTCCAGCTCCTCTCCGTGACGCTAAATCAGGTCCGCCTCCGACACTTTGGGGGCTGAATTTGAGCGTGTTTCTCTCCCCACTCCCGGGCCTTCCTGCCCCCTCCTGCCTGCAATGCCCCACAACTCCGCTGCAGCCCAGGGACCCCCACCCCACCCCACTCCCCCCAATGCACAAGCCGACGGGGTGGGCGAGGTCTCACCTGAGCCTACCCAGAAGGTCCCGATTCAGCGCCTGGATGCGGCTGCAAGACCACCTTCTTCTGGAGAAAGAAGACAGGTTTAGGAAGGGCCGAAGTGGCGAGTGGGGTGGGGGGGAGAGTACATTTCCTTTGGAGGACGCGGCTCCTCCCTTTCTCCCCAAATCCCCTTCCTCTCTAGGAATCCTGTTCTGTCCCTTTAACCTTTAGATGGCCAAGCAGCGAGTTCCTTTCAAAGGAGGGCTACGGAATAATAATAATAATAATAATAATAATAATAATAATAATAATAATAATAATAATAATAATAATAATATATTTATTTATTTATTTATTTATTTATTTATTACATTTCTATACCGCCCACTAGCCGGAGCTCTCTGGGCGGTTCACAAATATTAAAAACATTCAAAGTATAAAACAACAGTATAAAACCATAATATAAAATACAACATAAAAGCTCAACCAGATAAAAACAGCAGCAATGCAAAACTACGAATTTAAAACACCAAGTTAAAATTAATTTATAGACTGTTAAAATGCTGGGAGAATAAAAAGGTCTTCACCTGGCGTCTAAAAGCATATAATTTTGGTTGCCAAGCGAACCTCCTTAGGGAGCTCATTCCACAGCCAGGGTGCCACAGCAGAGAAGGCCCTCCTCCTGGTAGCCACCTGCCTCACTTCCTTAGGGTCCAGGCAGGTACATATGGGAGGAGGCGCTCCTTCAGATAGCCTGGCCCCAAGCCGTTTAGGGCTTTAAATGTTAATACCAGCACTTTGAATCGGGCCCGGACCTGGACTGGCAGCCAATGAAGCTGGAAAAGGACTGGCGTGATGTGGTCTCGTCGGCCAGTCCCTGTTAGTAACCTTGCTGCCCTGTTTTGTACCAGCTGAAGTTTCTGGACCGTTTTCAAAGGCAGCCCCAGGTATAACACATTGCAGTAATCCAAACGAGTGGTTATCAGAGCATGGATAACTGTAGCTAAGCTATCTCTGTCCAGATAAGGGCGCAGTTGGTATATGATCCTAAGCTTATAAAAGGTGCTCTTTGCCACTGAGTTCAGTGGCAATAAATAATAATTTATTGCATTTCTATACCACGCAATACCCAAAGCTCTCTAGGTGGTTCACTACTACTACTACTACTAATAATAATAATTTATTTCTTACCCACCTCTCCGTTTGGATCGAGGCAGGGAACAACAAGTATAAAATACATAAACTGATTAAAAAACATGGTATACATGATTAAAGCAGCCTAAAATTCCGCTGGATAGGCCCGCTGGAATAGATCCCTCTTTATAGCTTTCTTAAATACTGGCGGTGATTTCTCTTGTCTGGTTTTGATTCGATATGACTTTTTTGCGGTTGGGGTGGGGTGGGGTGAATCATCTCGCTGTTCATCGCTTGTGAGTTTGGTTTCTGCTTATAAAATGCTGTTTTGTGTTTAAGGCTGTTTTTGCCACGAGGTTCAAAGGGACACAGGAGATTCAGCCCAGAAAAAACCTGAAACTTTGGAGGCGGGGGGAGAGCAAACTACCGTGCAATCCATTGCATGTGTATTCAGAAGCAAGCCCCATTAATTTCCATTCAGCTTACTCCCCGGTAAAGGTATATAGCAGCCTTCCCTGAGGTGGATTCTTGGACTACAACTTCCATTTTCCCTGACCATTTGCCCTACTGACAGGTGATGGGAGTTGCAATCCATCACCTGTCACGAGCATCAGAATGGAGGGCGTTGGCGTATAGGATCGTAGCCACCGTCACCCTGGGAAACAGCAGCTCTGCTCTGTGTCTGCTTGGCGAAGGAGACTGGGATGGGGGGGGACAGTGAAAATAGCATATAAAAGTGGAGGAAACAAGCTAGCAAAGGTGATTGTTGCTGACACATTTGTAGGAAAAGGTGCTAAAATGGATTAAACCTGGATAGCCCTGCAGAAGGTGCTCACGGCATGGAAATGTGGTCTATATTTTTTTGTTTTTCACCTTTGCCTGCCTGTGCCTATGCTGTCGCAGTCAGGGGCACGATCTACACTACTGCTTTATAACGGTATTGAGGTGCATTGACAACTATTGTGGTTCATGACACATTTCACATACCATTTTCAAACTGCTTTCAAAGTGTTATATGTCCGGATTCTGGCTGGACATCAGGAAAAACTTCCTGACTGTTAAGAGCAGTACGACAATGGAACCAGTTGCCTAGGGAGGTTGTGGGCTCTTCTCCCACACTAAAGGCCTTCAGGAGGCAGCTGGACAACCATCAGTCAGGGATGCTTTAGGGTGGATTCCTGCATTGAGCAGGGGGTTGGACTCGATGGCCTTAGAGGCACCTTCCAACTTTATTCTATGATTCTACCCTGCTTGGCAAAAATCTGGCCCTTGAGGAGACGCTAGAGCAGCCCTTTGCACCCTGCTTTTTAAAAGCTCCAGCTGCAGTAAGTGTCCTCTGTGCTGGGTGCCTGCTCTTTCCGGACCCATCCCACCTGTTTCAGAAGGGAAGCGACAACTCCCAGGTTCTCTTCTCGATCATCCCAGAGTGCAGGACACGGAATCATAGGCTCAAGTTACAGGAAGCCAGATTGTAGCTGGACATCAGGAAAATCTTCGTGACTGTAGAGCAGTACGACAATGGAACCAATGACCTAGGGAGAGCTCTCCCACACTAGAGGCATTCCAGATGCAGCTGGGCAGCCATCTGACAGGGATGCTTTAAGGTAGATTCCTGCAATGATCAGGGGGATGGACTCGATGGCCATATAGGCTATTTCCAACTCTACTATTCTGATTCTATGATCCCCTCCCTTTGGGAAAAATTTCTTACCCTGCTTAGGTTGCAGCCAGTGCCTGTGACGCATTCCCATGAGGAGACCCAGAGGGATGGACACAGCACAGTCTTTTCAGATGTCCCACTGACCTCAGTAGGACTTACTCTAAGGCAAATATGCATAGTGTTGCAGCCTGAAAAGGATGGAGAAAACACAAGATGAAGGCACGTCTCCTGAGCATCAGAGTGGAGGACGTTGGTGTATAGGATCGTAGCCATCGTTACCCTGGGAAATAGCAACTCTGCTCGCTTTCTGCATGGCGAAGGGGACTGGGAGGGACAGTGAAAATAGGATAAATAAGTGGAGTAGACAAGTGGGGAAAGGGCAGCGTTGCTGGCAAATTTGTAGGAAACGGAGCTAAAAATGAGAAGAATCCTGAATGGAGAGTATTGTAGGCCTCAGTGTGGCTTTGTCCAGATCTTTATGGAGCTCTGCTGATCACTTTTAGAGGACAAGGTTACAATCCTTAGGCAATAGTAACACAAATGTAGATGTCAGCTTCTATGTGCAGACTATCCCATGTGCAGTGAGGATAATTTGGATGTCACTTTCTGACTAGCCATCCTGATAGAACTAGGGTTGCCATACGTCCCGGAAAACCAGGAATGTCCCCATTTCCAGGAGATTCTGAAATGTCCTGACCGGCTGGGCATTCCTGGTCCAGGTGGCCGGAGAAATTCTGACCTCAAAATGGTGCCTTGAGCCTGTTCAGCGAAGCGGCAGCAGCAGAGAAAAAGACGCATCAATCCAATGCTTTTTCCAGAGCATCACCGCTCCTCCACAGGCTCATCTGAGTCACTCACCGTGACTCACCTTATTGCGCCTGCGGATGCGTAGAAGATGAACAACAGCGAGGAAAGGCGCACGTGCTCTCCTCCAGCTACCTGAGTCCCATGCAATGAAAAGGAGTTTGGTGAGCTTGGCTGGTTGTGGTCAGACCTTTAGGGTTAGCGCGGGGCGGAGATGCTGGGTTATTTGTGGGGGAAGAAAGAGAGTTTTGTGGGGGACAGGAGGGAGGGAGCGAGTGGGGGACGAGGTGGTAAAGGGGAAGAAAGGAGAGAGGGGAGAAAGGAAAGAAAAGTCACTCCTCCCAAAATCGCCCTTCAAAAATGCACCTCCTTGGATTTGGGTTGCAAGCCTCAAATCTGTTACTTGGAAGTAAGTTGCAGTGAATTTAAGATGTCTGGTTTTACAGTAGTTGTTTTAATTGAAAAATTGGGCTTTGCAAAAATTGGGCTTTCCCTAGACCTTTACATATTTCTCAGTTTTTAAAAATATCCTAGCCCAGCCCCCCCACCAAAAAAAATGTCCTGGTTTTGTGGATTCAGAATACGGCAACCCTAGATGGAACGCCCCCCAGCCCCCACTCGTGTTTGGAAGGTGGCAGCTGTGGCATGTTTTAGGAGTGAATTAAAGACCCATCTCTTTGCCCAGGCTTTCCCGGAGTGGATGTGTTGCCCAATTTGTTAATTATGGTATTGTAAGTATTTCACATGTACTGATATAGGTGAAAATACTGTTTATTTAAGTTTCTTTGTAGACATTGCTACACCACACTAATAGTCTCCTTGGTTTGCTATTCCTTTATACAGTACATCTCCTAAGTCAGTCTAACGTGAAATATGGCTTGAGAGTACTTGAATTTCATTCCATGAGCCAAGTATTTCTATGGTTTCTTCCCAGTGTGAGTTGTTGGATGAGAAGATGAGGTTTAAAGTTTTTTCCCCACATGCCAAATATTGTAAAAACTTTTCCCTTGAGTGATTTCTTTGAGAAGCAATCCCTTTCCATCCTCCAAGCATGTATATGGTTTCTCCCCTGAGTGAATTTTTTTATAAGAAGTGAGCCTTCTAGTCTCTCGGAAGCTCTTTCCACATTGCAAGCATTTTTATGGCTTCTGCGCTGTGTGAGTTCTTTGATGAGAATTGAGATATGCCTTCTGACTAAAGCTCTTTTCACACTCCAGACATTTATATGGTTTCTCCCCTGTGTGAGTTCTTTGATGAGAATTGAGATATGCCTTCAGACTAAAGCTCTTTTCACACTCCAGACATTTATATGGTTTCTCCCCTGTGTGAATTCTTTTGTGAGAAGTGAGATGACTCTGCACACGGAAGCTCTGTCCACACTTCAAACAATTACATGGTTTCTCTCCTGTGTGAGTTCTTTGATGAAGAGTGAGAGATGTCTTCTGACTGAAGCTCTTTCCACATTCCAAGCATTTATATGGTTTCTCCCCTGTGTGAGTTCTTTGATGACGAGAGAGATTTGACTTCGTTATGAATCTCTTTCCACAATCCAAGCATTTGTATGGTTTCTCCCCTGTGTGAGTTCTTTGGTGTAAAGTAAGATGTTTCTTCGCCCTGAAGCTCTTTCCGCACTCTAAACAATGGTATGGTTTTTCCCCTGTGTGAATTCTTTTATGTTGAGTGAGGGTTCTCTTCTCAGTGAAGCTCTTTCCACACTCCAAACAATAATACGGTTTCTCACCTGTGTGAATTCTTTGATGAGAAGTAAGATTTGTCTTCTGAGTAAAGGTCTTTTCACACTCCAAACATTTATATGATTTCTTCCCTGTGTGAGTTCTTCGATGAGAAGTGAGAGTTTGCTTATGGCCACATTCAAAACAACAATTTGGGTGTATTTCTTTGTGGATTGTAATATCATGGTAGCCATTGCACTGACAAGGAAAGAAATTATTCCTCTTATTCTGATTTGCTCCATATATTTCTCTCTGCTGTTTTCTGGTTTTACAACTTTCTCTTTTCGGTAATATCCCATATGGTCCTCTCTCATTCTCTGCTTCCCAACCATCACCTTCTAAAGTGAAGACAAGAAATTGTTAAAAGCTTGAATTAGCAATAGAATCTCAAACTGAAAAATTTAATGGTTTTGATAAAAGGAAGAACTGAAAAAATAAGACAGGATGCAGTTCTTACTGGGTATTTAACTTTCTCTGTTTACTATCATTTACTGACTATTGGTGTGATGCAATGCATTTGATTGGCCCCATGGAGGCCTGGGTCCAGCTTTCAGCTGAGAAATGAAATGTACTGTGAATTTCTGGGCCACTTGCTCTCTTTCAGCCTAGCCTACATCACAGACTTGTTATCAGGCTGCTCATCAGTAAGGCAGGTATCTCAGACTCCAATGCAATTTGGCAACCATGGATACGGTTCCTTTAACAAATTGTTCCCTTTGTCATGGCGGGAAAAGTAAGGCCAAAGTCATCCTACCAAATGTCACTTGCCGAATGTCAGATCTGGCATTAACAAGCTAATCAAAAGTGCACATCTTCAGGAAGCCTTGGGACAGGCAAACTCAAATCTAATCATACAAGCATGTGCCAGTGCTGCAGTGACTTCTCTGAGATAAGTAAATTACCACACCAGGTGCCAGATTTCAAATTTCTGAGCCTTTCAGGAAATATGCAATCATAGAATAGTAGAGTTGGAAGGGGCTTATAAGGCCATTGAGTCCAACCCCCGTTCAGTGCAGGAATCCACCCTAAAGCATACCTAAGAGATGGTTGTCCAGCTGCCTCTTGAAGGCCTCTAGTGTGGGAGAGCCCACGACCTGCAGGCTCAGCACCTCTGTTAATGAACACCTGTCCCAAATTGCCCACTTTTACATTTGAGATGGCTCTGGCAAGGCATTCTCTGAATCCCATTGCTTTAAGCCTGGAACAGTTCTTGTCAGCACCTGGGAATCTTCCTATCACTCCTTTGTGGCTTTGTAATATCAGACCTAGCACCCTTTGTGCCTGTGAAGGTTTTGTACGAACTGGAAAAAAATAATTGTGCCTTCGGTCTGTTAGTGTACTCCAGCATTTTTATTCAGAGTTGTTGGACCAGTATCAATCTAGGTCCACAGTGTTGAACTTTCCTTGGCCTCCCGGGCTACCCACTCCTGGGTTACCTATTCCACCTGCTTTTCAGAACATGGCAAACCCCAAAGTTGTAGAATCAGATCTCGTTCCAATCCTTCCACCCAGGCTAGTGGGGTTGTAATCTGGGGATACAAAGCTTTTGACAAAGTGCCCCATGATATTCTGATTAACAAACTAGCTAAAAGTGGACTAGATGGAACAACTATTAGGTGGATTCACAGTGGGCTACAGAATCAGAGTCAAAGAGTACTTATCAACGGAACCTTCTCAAACTGGGGGGAGGTAATGAGTGGGGTACCGCAGGGCTCAGTCCTGGGCCCAGTGCTCTTCAACATTTTTATTAATGATTTGGATGAAGAGGTGCAGGGAATGCTTATCAAATTTGCAGAGGACACAAAATTGGGTGGGATAGCTAATACCCTGGGAGACAGAAACAAACTTCAAAGTGATCTTGATAGGCCGGAGTGCTGGGCTGAAAACAACAGAATGAAATTGAATAAGGATAAATGCCAAGTTCTACATCTAGGAAATAGAAACCAAAGGGACAGTTACAAGATGGGGGATACTTGGCTCAGCAATACTACAAACGAGAAGGATTTTGGAATTGTTGTAGATCACAAGCTGAATGTGAGCCAACAGCTCACATTTCTTGCAGTGTGATATGGCTGCAAGAAAGGCAAATGTAATTAAATGTTCTAAGTTCCAAGAAATAGTTTTGTCTCATGAGGGTAAATTTGATAGAAGGATAGGAAAGAACAGGGGAAGTTGGTTCAAAATTTTAAAGAAGTGTATACCAAATACATTGTATTCAAAGAAATGCTAACAAAATAAATACACCTGCCATATGACGGGCTTTTTTGCTAGTAAATAAATAACATAGGACATGTGTCCAAAACATTATTGCTATTGGAACCTGACAGTATAATGTAACAAGACATAGAGGAGACTTACCGAATGAGGCCATGATCTCACAGTTCTCCTCTGTGATCTGCCTGTGCAGGGCTCTCTGGTCAGGATCCAGCAGGGCCCACTCCTCCTCCGTGAACCACACAGCAATCTCCTCAAAGGTCACCAGAGCCTGGATGAGAAAAGAAAATGTTTCCATAACATGCATTTGATAAAAATCCAAAGGGAGAGGCGGGTAAGAAATCATAGAATCATAGAATAGCAGAGTTGGAAGGGGCCTACAAGTAGGGTGACCATATGTAAAGGAGGACAGGGCTCCTGTATCTTTAACAGTTGCATAGTAAAGGGAATTTCAGCAGGTGTCTTTTGTACACATGTCGCATCTGGTGAAATTCCCTCTTCATCACCACAGTTAAAGCTGCAGGAGCTATACTAGAGTGACCAGATTTAAAAGAGGACAGGGCACCTACAGCTTTAACTGTTGTGATGAAGAGGATGCAACTGTTAAAGATACAGGAGCCCTGTCCTCCTTTACATATGGTCACCCTACCTACAAGGCCATCGAGTCCAACCCCCTGCTCAATGCAGGAATCCATAAATACGTTGTTGTCGTTATGATTATGAAGTGAGATGGGCTGGGCATTCGAGTCCAGGATTTAAGCCTGCTTGCTGTGAAAACCTGTTGCTGGGAGAACAAAGCAAGAAAGGGCTCTGGCCCTCCTGCCTTACTTGTGGGCTTCCCAAGAGGCACCTGGTCAGACACTCTGGGAAATCAGATGCTGGGCTAGAAGGGCCCTTTGGTCCCATCCAGAAGAGCTCTCTTTATTAGGGTGACCCTATGAAAAGGAGGACAGGGCTCCTCTATCTTTATTTAACAGCTGCATATAAAAAGGAATTTCAGCAGGTGTCATTTGTATATATGGAGAACCTGGTGAAATCTCCTCTTCATCACCACAGTTAAAGTGCAGGAGCTATACTAGGGTGACCAGATTTAAAAGAGGGCAGGGCACCTGCAGCTTTAACTGGTGTGATGAAGAGGGGATTTCACCAGGTTCTCCATATATACAAATGACACCTGCTGAAATTCCTTTTTATATGCAGCTGTTAAATAAAGATACAGGAGCCCTGTCCTCCTTTTCATATGGTCACCCTATCTTTATTATCTTTGTTTTGCCAGTAGGAAAAAGGAGAGAGGTTTTTCTGGCCCTTGGAGGTGAGCAGGGGCTGCTCCCTACCTGTCTCCCCTGTTATCCTTCCACCTACCTGATGTGGTTCCACTCCCTCACAAAGAAGAAGAGAGGGCTGAGCATCCATTGCTGGCATCATTACAGCCCCTGCAAGAGACAAGGATGGTACAAAGCCAATATAATGTGCATTGAGATTAAGTTAGGGTGGCCATATGAAAAGGAGGACAGGGCTCCTGTATCTTTAACAGTTGCATATAAAAGGGAATTTCAGCAGGTGTTATAGTATATATGGAGGACCTGGTGAAATTCCCTCTTCATCACAACAGTTAAAGGTGCAGGAGCTATACTAGAGTGACCAGATTTAAAAGAGGGCAGGGCATCTGCAGCTTTAACTGTTGTGATGAAGAGGAAATTTCACCAGGTTCTCCATATATACAAATGACACCTGCTGAAATTCCCTTTTCAATACAATTCTTAAAGATACAGGAGCCCTTTCCTTTTCATAGGGTCACCCTAATTAAGTAGAGTGATGAGATACAAAAGAGGGCAGGGTTCTTGCAGCTTTTATTGTGATGAAGAGGGAATTTCACCAGGTGCTGCATGCATACAAATGTCACCTGCTGAAATTCCCTTTTCTATACAGCTGTTAAAGATACAGGAGCCTTGTCCTCCTTTTCATAGGGTCACCCTAGCCTAGATTAAGATTTCACTACTAAATACTGTTACTAGGGAGTAAGATCCTTGGAACACAGTAGGAGTTACTTCCCTGTAAAATGCATAGGGTGGTGTGACGTCACCGACCTTTACACTAGGCCCGTCACATTTCCCCTTCTCAGGCCAAGCCCCACCACTTGAAACCCTGAGGGGAGGGTTAAATAAAACCTTTCCCCTAGCTAGGAGGGAAACAGGTTTAATATTGGATCTCTCAGAATATACTGTGGGTATAATCTGGTGTAGGTGTTTAATAACTGCAAGGCAGTTAAATAATGCCAAGCTGACACGTGGTATTTAGAATCATAGAATAGCAGAGTTGGAAGGGGCCTACAAGGCCATCGGGTCCAACCCCCTGCTCAATGCAGGAATCCACCCTAAAGCATCCCTGACAGTTGGTTGTCCAGCTGCCTTTTGAAGGACTCTAGTGTGGGAGAGCCCACAACCTCCCTAGGTAACTGATTCCATTGTCGTACTGCTCTAACAGTCAGGAAGTTTTTCCTGATGTCCAGCTGGAATCTGGCTTCCCTTAACTTGAGCCCGTTATTCCGTGTCCTGCACTCTGGGAGGATTGAGAAGAGATCCTGGCCCTCCTCTGTGTGACAACCTTTTAAGTATTTGAGGAGTGCCATCATGCCTCAATCTTCTCTTCTCCAGGCTAAACATGCCCAGTTCTTTCAGTCTCTCTTCATAGGGCTTTGTTTCCAGACCCCTGATCATCCTGGTTGCCCTCCTCTGAACACGCTCCAGCTTGTCTGCGTCCTTCTTGAATTGTGGAGCCCAGAACTGGACGCAATACTCTAAGTGAGGCCTAACCAGGGCCGAATAGAAATTTGGCAGCTAACAAAATAATAATACGTTTATTGTTATTTAAAAGCTTGGGGAAAAAAATACTTTCAATCCTGCCTAATCTAAACTCTCCACACACCACACACCTCACTGTCTTCACACCAATCCTAAATCCCTAGAATCCAAACTTTTCAATAAACATCTCTCTCTCACACTCACTCCTCAAACTCACAGGCACTCTCCTTATATACTCCTTCCCCCCCACCTATTACATCACAAACCACACCCACTCTGTTCTAACATTCCATACATACTAGACATACTAAACTAGACATATACAAGATACTCAATTGTGGGGTAAAGCCACAGACAGCATTTCAAGTGATGCAAGTACACCTGGGTGTTTCAAGGTGGATTTCCTTTTCTTTCAGTGTGTGTGTGTGTGTGTGTGTGTGTGTGTGTATATATATATATATATATATATATATAATGGGTTAGTTGGGTGAAAATATGAATCTCTCCTCAGATGAATTTCAAATCGGCTCTCCTCATGTGCAATTGGTTCTTACCCTGCAAAGAGACACCTTGATCACCCTCCTGCCTGATCACCCTTTGTGGAGGGCTCTCTCTGGTATCTGGTGAAGCCTTCGCTGCAGCAGGGAAGTCAGGGACCACTTCTGCAAACAGACTCTGTACCTGGAACATCAATGAAGGTCCAAGACAGGGAACATGGAGAAGGATTAGTAGAGAAAAGAAACAGGCAAAAGTGCTGGGGTCCAAGTATGGGACATCTCTCCTTGGTCAATTTCCAGAATGGATTGGGCAATGAGAGAGTTTTCCGACCTTCGACCTCCCATTCCTGATCCTGTGGATGCAATGCTCTCACCTGCTGCTGCTCTTGCTGCCTCTGGTCCTCTGCCTGGCTCAGGAGGAAGCCTTCTGCCAGGGCCACCGCCTGGCAACTGGTCTCCGCTCCGCATTCCCTCACCCAGCTTGCCATCTCCGCTGGCAGGATGGTCAGGAACTGCTCCAGGATCACCAGGTCCATGATTTGGTTCTTCGTGTGTCGCTCCGGCTTCAGCCACCGATGGGAAAGGTTGTGGAGTTGGTTGCAGATCCCTCGAGGCCCTTCGGCTGCCTGGTAGTGGAGCTGCCTGAAACGCTGGAACTGCATGTCTAAAATGACCGTGTCCTCACTCTGGTCCTTCAGCCCTGTTGTTTCCCAGAATTCTCCTGTGCTCTCAGTCTGGATAGTGTCAGGGCCTCTTCCTGTTTCAAGGCCAGCCAAGTTTTGCTTGGCCATCTTTGATATCCGTGCTCCTCACTCTGACATCAGTCAAGCTCGTAAAACGTAGTGCTAGTACCGCTCTGCAATGGAAGGCATTTTGTTCAATTCAAAAATTATTATAGTGTCAGTAGAAGACGCGATATAGAGGACTAGCAACCAGGTCTTGTCCCAGAAGGAAAGCAAAGCAAAGAGAAACTAGACAATTGGGGAGGGTCCTTCACCTGAGAGCAGCACACCAAATTCCTTATTTGCTTGAGAGTCAGAAGATGTCACATCTACTCCACCCCACTCCCGATTAGAGATGTGAAGGCCAGGAAAAAAGCTGGGAAAATTCAGAAAAAAATGTTTCCCCCCATTTTTTCCTCAAAGCCTTTTGTTCCCCCCCCCCCCGAAAAATTGAAAAAAATGGATTATGAAATGTTTTATTTTAACATGATGAATAAAATGTATAAGACAAGGTGTTCAGATATTTACTCCTGCAAATGATTTCTAGAGAGAACCAGTGTGGTGTAGTGGCTAAAGTGTTGGACTGGGAGTCGGGAGATTGGGTTCGAGACCCCACTCAGCCATGGAAACCCACCGGGTGAGTTGGCCCAACCTACCGCACAAGATCGTTGTTGTGAGGATAAAATGGAGAGGAGGAAGAGAAGGAAAAAAGGCAAGATATAAATGCAATAATAAAATAAATATAAATTTCTAAAAACTATGTACAGTATCAGATTATAGTAAAATAGAAGGCTGTGGTTGAAAATAACAATATTACAATATGAGTGATAACACTCAACCACAACGGTACTAAGAAAGTTTTATAGACGAATAGTTCAAAAGACATCACAAATGTACAAAAGACAGACATATAGATAATTTTCGAAACAGGACTTGTTTCGAACAGGACTACTGTTTATTAGACGCTATTAGAAGCTTTAGGAAATTATTTATTAGACGCATATTTATAAGATTCTTGATTCTTGTCATGAATGTTTAATGGATGCTAACTTACTGTAGGCTTCATTATGAATGTTTGATGAACACTTTGTAAATGTTACCTATATGCCTGTCTTTCGTACATTTGTGATATCTTTTGAACTATTCGTCTATAAAACTTTCTTAGTACCTTTGTGGTAGAGTGTTATCACTCATATTGTACTATTATCAGTATCAGATTATCACAATTTCTGTGCACTGAGGACAAGCAAGCCCTGGGTTGCCAACCGGGACTACAACTCTCAAATGCAAGAGCAAGATGCATTTCTGCCTCTAGGGGGCAGCACCGCCATTGAAGCAGAGACTCAAACTGATCGTGATTAGCTATAGCTCAGGAAATGAGTCTGATTGAATTTCATGCATATTCATTGGATCTTGGTCCCCCCCTTTTTTCTCCGTTCTTTTTATGGGAATGGATGCGTTACATCTGCTTGACACTGTGGAGGACTAGCGGAGACATAAATAATTGTCTTTGTTACTAATGTTGATGGTTTTCTTCTCTTGTTTTTAAATGGATTCTTTGCTTTTAGGACCCCCCCCCCCAAACTCAGCAGCCTGTGGCGACCCCCTCACTCTGCCTCGTGGTCTCGTCGGGGGCGGGGAACCTCATCGCCCTCCTCCCAGCATTGTCGGCTTTGCTCAGTGCAGCCAATGCAGCAGAGAACAACCCAGCATCTCAGGCACATGGGGAATTGCATCACGGCATCCACGCTGATGGAGGGAGGAAAGGGGTCGGGGAGGAGAATAGCTTGTTTTAATAGGGGCAACGATGTCCATCAAGGCACAGAAGCATAATCGGTCACTTCGATAAATCGACTCCATATCGCAAATCTTCTTTTAAAAAGTGCTCCCCCCGAATGAAAGGGCGTCCAGGCGTTGCAGAAAGAAGGGGGGGGAATGGAGCCCCCCATATAGGGTGGGGGGAATCCCAAGCGGAACGGCCCCACCGCCCACCTCCCTATGGGGTGGAATGGGGGAGGGTCCAGCTCTTCTCCACGATGAACCATCAGACCCTCCTCTGCCATACGGGGGGTTGAATTTGGGCATCGCCGTCTCCCGCCGGTCTTCTCACCGCCCCCCCCCCCCTCGGTCCTCTATAGCTCAGGGCCTCCCATTCACCCCAATGTTGGAAGCGTGGGGGGGTGTGTCTCACCTGATCCCACCGAGGAGGCCCCGATGCAGCACGTGCAAGAAGCTCAAAGACCTCTTTCCCCTGGGGGAAGAAAGGCGGGACAGGAAGGGCCTTTGGGGGAGGGGGCAGAAAGTGCATTTCCTGTGGAGGACACGACCCCTCCCTTCCGTCCCCCCGAAAACCCCTTCCCCTTTTGACATCTAGTTCGGGCCCTTTAACCCTTAAGATGGCCAAGCAGGAAGATCCTTTCTCTGAATGTGGAAACATTGATTTTTTGGTTCCCCCTCGTTTTGTTCTGGGGTGCTCACCCAACACCCACATATACTTGAGTGGGGTTACAAATATCCACATTTGGTGGGATACATACCCATCCACAGGCTTGTGGTTGAAGACAGAATAATGGTGTGGGGCAGGACCAACACACACCTGCTTTGGGGTTCCTCCTCCCCACCCCAGAGTCCCTGATACAATCATGGGAGATGGCAGATCATAGAATTATAGAATAGCAGAGTTGGAAAGGGCCTACAAGGCCATCGAGTCCAACCCCCTGCTCAATGCAGGAATCCACCCTAAAGCATCCCTGACAGATGCTTGTCCAGCTGCCTCTTGAAGGCCTCTAGTGTGGGAGAGCCCACAACCTCCCTAGGTAACTGATTCCATTGTCGTACTGCTCTAACAGGAAATTTTTCCTGATGTCCAGCTGGAACCTGGCTTCCTTTAACTTGAGCCTGTTATTCCGTGTCCTGCACTCTGGGAGGATCGAGAAGAGATCCTGGCCCTTCTCTGTGTGACCTTTTAAATATTTGAAGAGTGCTATCATGTCTCCCCTCAATCTTGTCTTCTCCAGGCTAAACATGCCCAGTTCTTTCAGTCTCTCTTCATAGCTCTTTGTTTCCAGACCCCTGATCATCCTGGTTGCCCTCCTCTGAACACGCTCCAGCTTGTCTGTGTCCTTCTTGAAGTGTGGAGCCCAGAACTGGACGCAATACTCTACATGAGGCCTAACCAGGGCCGAATAGAGAGGAACCAGTACCTCTCGTGATTTGGAAGCTCTACTTCTATTAATGCAGCCCAAAATAGCATTTGCCTTTCTTGCAGCCATATCGCACTGTTGGCTTATATTCAGCTTGCGATCTACAACAATTCCAAGATCCTTCTCGTTTGTAGTATTGCTGAGCCAAGTATCCCCCATCTTGTAACTGTGCATTTGGTTTCTATCAGAGGAAGGATTCCCTTGCTAGCGATAGTGCTAACAAGAGAATCCCTTGCAGATCTCTGATGAGCAAGGGATAGGAAATACTGCGATGGTGACAAGGATGAGGGGGTTAGTGGGCCATCAAAAATGATGTGTTTGGTCACTTACAGACCCTGGGCTTCATTTTTTGCACCCGATTGAGATGGATGTTTCCCCCATGTGATTTACGTATCCCAATGGTCTCAGTGTGTGGATATCCTGGGGAAAGTGAGGAGAGTGTGACAAATGCCACGCTAAACACCCATCATGGAATTGCCCCCCAGTGTAGCCCAGTACCGGGGTGGGGGAGGGGGTTGGCAGAAGGTAGATCAGGATATAGAGGTAGATCTTGGGGCGATTTGAGGTAGACTAGAAAGGGGTTCTGACTCCCAATTGTTCTAACCACAGAGACTGAAAAGGCTGCACTTTGACGCAGTCTTACGTACCAGATCTATGAGCAAGTTGTACATTTCTGCGCCTCAGTGTTCCCCAGCAGTAAAATGGGACTTTACACTTAAGAGCGAAAGCAAGACATGCTGCTCTTTAAAACTCCATTGGAGGAAAATGTGCTAATTGTTGGCCTCAGTGTGGCTTTTTCAAGATCTTCATGGAATTCTGCCGATTGCTCTTAGCAGGCGGGGTTAGGATCCCCGGACGACAGGAACGCAGATGTAGATGTATACGTCTATGTTCAGGCCATCCCGCTCATGGAGTGCAATGGGGGCAATTGGCAAGTCATTTTCTGACTAGCCATTCTGATGGAATGCTCCTCCCCACTGGTATTTGGGACACGGCAGCTGTGGCATGCTTTAAGAGAGAATGAAAGACCCATCTCTTTCCCTAAGCCTTCCTTTAGTGCATATGCTGCCCAGTTTGTTAATTACAGTGTTGTAAGAATTTAATCTAAAGATTTTCGTAAAGGTTTTCATAAACATTTTTTGTATTTTTATGATGTATTTTAATGTACCTTAATGGATACTACAATGTCTTTTAATTTTAATCTTCCTGGAAACAGCTTAGAGGTTTTTCTTACATATTATAACCAATATAAAAATTTATTCATCATCGTCATCATCTTTCTGTAAAGAGTGGGCAACATAGAATCATAGAATAGCAGAGTTGGAAGGGGCCTACAAGGCCATCGAGTCCAACCCCCTGCTCAATGCAGGAATCCACCCTAAAGCATCCCTGACAGATGGTTGTCCAGCTGCCTCTTGAAGGCCTCTAGTGTGGGAGAGCCCACCACCTCCCTAGGTAACTGATTCCACCGTCGCACTGCTCTAACAGTCAGGAAGTTTTTCCTGATGTCCAGCCGGAATCTGGCTTCCTTTAACTTGAGCCCGTTATTCCGTGTCCTGAGAAGAGATCCTGGCCCTCCTCTGTGTGACAACCTTTTAAGTATTTGAAGAGTGCTATCATCTCTCCCCTCAATCTTCTCTTCTCTAGGCTAAACATGCCCAGTTCTTTCAGTCTCTCTTCATAGGGCTTTGTTTCTAGACCTCTGATCATCCTGGTTGCCCTCCTCTGAACACGCTCCAGCTTGTCTGCATCCTTCTTGAATTGTGAAGCCCAGAACTGGACACATGTACCCCATGGTCCACGTTTGGCCTCTGATGCTCCCCAAAGTTGTTATGAGTTTTTAAGTTAACTTAAACAAGCTGATTTTGCTCCCTTTTTGTGCTCCATAGGTGATCCAGATGCTTTTTATTTTAGTTTTTTCCATGCTGTGTCTAGAGGGTGGGTGCTGGATCTCCCAATGGTTTGTTATTGGGTTGAGAACTCTGGCTTGTTCTGGTTAATAAGCCATAGTTACACCATAGTGAAGGGTTAGCACATAATGACAATCCATAATTCAATAAACCACAATTCAACAACAACTCACGGCTCAACAACAACCCATACTCAATCCATACCCTGGGTTGTTGTTACATGCAAACCAAGTCACAACCTGCGTTATCATTATGTGCAAACCAGGTCAGTGGTAAGACCACTGCTCTCTATGTTGCATAAAACTCACCTACCTAGTTTAATACAATATTGTGTAAGAAGTAACATATAATAAACTTGTTTCTTTAATGATCACATAATAAATACATCATATTTCAAATATATACTTCAGGATCTTTTGACCATACCAACATCGGGATCACTCCACAAATCATCATTACTTCATACTGTTTGTGCTGTTTCCAACAAGGAAGCTGACAATTGAGATGTTTAGCAAAATATCAGTACTACTTACTACTAATAATATTTATTCATTATATTCCTATACCACCCAATAGAAATAATGGATGGTATAGAAGCTTTTTGGAGGTTCACAAAACTTAAAACTAAGTAATAAAAGGATAAATAAAACAAATAAAAGGCTTCCCTATGTTCAAATTAACAAGATGTGATGATTTCAACTTAGGATGCAGGTAGCTCATTCCTAGGTCCCACTCACCATGTTTTGACCGTATCTCATCTCAGTGCTGATATATAAACAGTCCATTTGCTCCTCCCTTTGTGACATGAGCAAACAAAGCAGAAAGCATTTAATTAACCAGTTTCCTGCTTCATACAAATGAGAAAACTATGGTTACCAGTTTCAGAACAAGCCAGGATAGCTGGTTTAAAGTTCATAGAATCATAGAATAGTAGAGTTGGAAAGGGCCTATAAGGCCATTGTCCAACCCCCTGCTCATTGCAGGAATCTACCTTAAAGCATCCCTGACAGATGGTTGTCCAGCTGCCTCTTGAAGGCCTCTAGTGTGGGAGAGCCCACAAGCTCCCTAGGCAATTGGTTCCATTGTCATGCTGCTCTAACAGTCAGGAAGTTTTTCCTGATGTCCAGCCGGAATCCGGCTTCCTGTAACTTGAGCCTATGATTCCGTGTCCTGCACTCTGGGATGATCGTGAAGAGATCCTGTGTGACACCCTTTCAAGTATTTGAAGAGTGCTATCATGTCTCCCCTTAATCTTCTCTTCTCCAGACTAAACCTGCCCAGTTATTTCATTCTCTCCTCATAGAGCTTTGTTTCCTGACCCCTGATCATCCTCATGGTTAAATATCCTGGTTTGTTCCAAAGCTGGCAACTGTATTTCCCTGGTTCAGATAGATCAGGAAATTGTGGTTAATCACAGCTCACATGAATGGAGGAACAAAGGGCTGTGTGCACAGGAAGAAAGCTTGTTTGTATCTTAGCATATTTAGCTGAGATACAATCATCTGAATCGGCTCAATAAATTCAATGCAACCTACTTATTTGTAAGCATTCCTCGAATTGTGATCTGAAAATCTATTGGCTGAAGTGATCCCAGAAACAAAAGCAATCCTCTTTGAGAATTCAGAGAAAAATAAAGAGGCTGAGAGAAAGGTCTTTCACATCTTCCAAAATATGTGCTGAGAAATTATAGATGTTTAACTTCAATATTTCATGGGTGTTATGTTCAGCTCAGTGGCAGCAATTGAGTTACATTTGCTAAGCATAATCAACTTCAAAGTAATTTTTTTGCTTAAATTTCTTATAAACAGTAACATGTTTTGAGAAGAAACTAGCTGACAACTGAATTGTGTCAATCAGTTGACAATGAATTGCGGACAATTTATTTCTTTTAACTAGGAAAGAAGTAGAATGAAGGAAAAGCACTATCAAATCTAAAGTTGAAGGCAGGACAAAACACTCTTCTGCTTATTATTTGGATATCGAAGAGAAAGAAAATGCAGGATGAGTCCTGATGCAGATAGGTACAAGAGTAGGTAAGTAGGGTGGTTTAGAAAGATTTCATTTTAACTTACAGGGATAACATAACAATGGTACTCTTAGTCCGCACTCTCCTGGAATTGTTTGCTTTTGTGCACACAATGTCTTTCATCAGTCTTCTATAAAGCCATACAGGTAAAAAGGACTTTGAACTATAATAACTCTATAGTAAGAATCTGTCCTGAGCCAGAGGACCTTGTCCATTATATTTTGTACTGTCTCCTATACAATGACTCAAGGGACTGATTTCATAGAATCATAGAATAGTAGAGTTGGAAGGCGCCTATAAGCAGGGGGTTGGACTCAATGGCCTTGTAGGCCCCTTCCAACTCTCCTATTCTATGATTCTATAAGGCCGAGTCCAACCCCCTTCTCAATGCAGGAATCTACCCTAAAGCATACCTGACAGATGGTTGTCCAGCTGCCTCTTGAATGCCACTAGTGTGTGACACCCCTAATTGAAAACTGTTCTTACCAGAGCCCACTGGAAGTGATTTTCTACCTACTAGTGGATATGGATAAATATGTGACCTGGCGTGTAGCTCTGTTTGCCACAGCTGCCAAAAAGATCCGAAAGAAATACATAGCAGAGATAGCCATCAATTGTAAAGGAGATGGTTGCATTTGACCATATCTGATTTACATCGTATCACTTATTGGTCATCTATGACACACTATTTTATACTTTTAAATTTTGTATATCATGTGTTATATGCATTATGTTTAACTTCTGTAAGTTCTTTGTTTTTCCATATTTGTCTGATTATACGATCATTATCGTTTGTTTTATGCAAAGGCCACCGGCCAAAAGCAATAAACTTGACTGAGTCTGCTCTATAGTAGGAAAGGAAGGAAAGGAACCTCTCGTGCAAGCACTGAGTCATTACTGACTCTTGGAGGGACGCCAGCTTTCGCTGACATTTTCTTGGCAGGCCTTATAGCGGGGTGGTTTGCCGTTGCCTTCCCCGGCCGTTATTACCTTTCCCCCAGCTAACTGGGTACTCATTTTACCGACCTTGGGAGGATGGAAGGATGAGTCGACCCGAGCCGTCTGCCTGAAACCAGCTTCCGCTGGGATCGAACTCAGGCCATGGGGAGAGTTTCAGCTGCAGAAACTGGAAAATGTATGTGTATAAAAGAATGTGGTGACATTAGATCACACTATCTAGTTTTGGGTTCCTCCCCCTAGATATTCCATCTGGTTCCTAAGGAGGAAGATGTATCGAAAATGTTTCGCTGTCTCCATTGGGTTTCTCTTCTATGTGTAGGGGTGGGCGGGAGCCACATATTTAAAGAACACTGATCTTCCACCGAAAAGTTACTCATTTGTGAACATTTGTATGATTTCTCCAAGGAGAAATTTGTCACCTCGGATTTACGCTCTGCTCATAATCAGAGAGTACGTAAGTCCTCCGTTCCTCACTGGGCTCATTTACACCAAGCAGAATATTCCACTATGAAAGCAGTATATAAAAGGCAGGAGCCACACTACTGCTTCATAGCGGTATTGAAGTGCACTGTAGGATCTACACTACTGCTTTATAGTGGTAATGAAGTGCACTGACAACTGTTGGGGCCATGACACATCTACACCAAGCAGGATATAACACTATGAAAGTGGTAAGAAAGCATTATATGGTATGTGTCAATGGGCCCCAACAGTTGTCAGTGCACTTCAATACCACTATAAAGCAGTAGTGTGGCTCCTGCCTTTTATATAATGCTTTCATACCACTTTCATAGTGGAATATCTGCTTGGTGTAGATAAGCCCTCTGTTCTGATAGCACAGCCAAGTAGAACCGTCCCCAACCTGATGCCTTCCAGGTGCGTTGGACTACAACTCCCATAACCCTCAGCTGCTGGGAAAGGCAGGTATATGACCTAGAGTAAGGTGCAAGGATAAGTAAAGGCTTCTCCGTTTTGTTCCCCTACAACTTATCTCCTCTCCGGCTTCTACACAATAAATGTTGACGTGTGAATGAAGCTTTCATCACAGTAAGAATCATACACCTTCTCCTCTGCGTGAATTCTCTTACGCTGGCTGAAGCCAGAAGGATCGACGAAACTTTGCCTGCGTTCCGAACACTGACGTGGCTTCTCTCCTGCATGTGTTTGCAAGTGTTTACATTTTAGGATACTTTTTGGATGCTTTTACTATGCTTTTAGGATGTTTCTTTAGGAAGTTTTCATAGAATCATAGAATAGTAGATTTGGAAGGGGCCTATAAGGCCATCGAGTCCAACCCCCCGCTCAATGTTTTAACAATGTAAACTATGTTTTAATCAGTATTTTATGTATTTCATACTTACTGCGTTCCCCACCTCGATCAGGATGGAGAGGCGGGTAAGAAATAAAATTATTGTTATTGTTATTATTATTATTATTTGGACAAGGGCTTTTTCCTATGTGAAATTCTGCCCTCAGTCTGGGCTCTTGTGTAGCCATTCTCTAGTATGGGTTTGCTGATGCTGTAAAAGGCGTGAACTTACGCCGAATCTTTTCCCACAATTTGTGCACTGAAACGGTTTCTCTCGTGTGTGGATTTGCCGGTGCCTAAGGAGACAGGAGCTGAGATTGAAGCCTTTCCCACAATCGGCACATTTGTACGGCTTCTCTCCCGTGTGAATTCTCTCGTGGACCACGAGGCTGCCTTTCTGACTGAAAGTTTTCCCGCACTCTGAACATCCATATGGTTTCTCTCCGGTGTGGGTTCTTTGATGCCTAACGAGGTCATGCTGGATAATAAAGGACTTTCCACAGAGTGAACATTCATACGGCTTCTCTCCTGAGTGGAACTGTATATGCGCCATAAAGTTTCCAATCCAGCGAAAGCTTTTGCCGCAATCCGAGCATTTGTAGGGCGTCTCTCGCGTGTGAAGACGCTGATGTTCAATGAGTTTGGAGTTCACGCTGAAGGACCTCCCGCAATCCGAGCATTTACAGGGCTTCTCTTTTGTGTGGGTTTTCTCGTGGGCAACTAGGTTGCCTTTTAAGGAGAACTTTTTCCCACAGACCAGACATTTATATGGCTTCTCGCCAGTGTGGCTTCTGATGTGCGTAACCAGGTTGCATTTTTTACTGAAACTTTTGCCGCACTCAGAGCATTTGTACTGCGTCTCTCCCGTGTGGGTCCTGTAATGTCGGATGAAATCCGAATTCATGCTGAAAGATCTCCCACACACTGAGCATTGATATGGTTTCTCCCCGGTATGGTTCCTGTGATGCCTTGTAAGATCGGCGTTTTTACAGAAGGACTTCCCACATTCTGCGCATTTGTATGGCTTCTCTTCAGCATGGAGTCTCTCATGAATCACAAGGTTTCCTTTCTGAGAGAAGCTTTTCCCACAGACGGCACAGGTGAAGGGCTTCTCCCCTGTGTGCATTCTCAGATGAGCAACCAGGTGGCTTTTCGTACTGCAGCTCTTCCCACAGTCTGAGCATTCATTCATTTTGTCCCCTATGTGCATTCTGTGATGTCGAATAAAGTCAGCGTTCATACGGAAGGATTTCCCACATTCTGAGCATTCGTATGGCTTCTCCCCAGTATGGGTTCGGTGGTGTCTGATGAGATCGGCGTTCTTACAGAAGGACTTCCCACATTCTGAGCACTTGTATGGTTTCTCAACTGCATGGATTCTCTCATGGACCACTAGGTGCCCTTTCTGAGAGAAGCTTTTCCCACACTCTGAGCATTCATATGGTTTCTCCCTGGTGTGGGTTCTCTGATGACTAATAAGATGAGCATTCATACTGAAAGACTTTCCACAGTCTGAACAATGATATGGTTTCCTTTCTGTGTTGATTTTAATATATGCAGTCCTGTGTGAACTCTTCTCATCTTCAACGAACGTCCTTTGTACTTCATCCTTCCCAGTCTCCTCCTTGGCTAGGATTTCACATAAGCCCTGGAAGCTTTCTCCAGACAGAATGGATTTATCCATTCGTGGTCCTGGATGCTTTTCCTGTTGCTTTTCAATGGCAACTGTTTTCACGTGATGCTGCAGAGCTCTCATTGGCTGATATCTCAACTATTTCCTTTTGCTTCTGCTCATGATCTGGTCATCTTCTCTATACACAAAAATGAAAAAAGAGATATTCTTGAATGAGTCATAT